>NW_027397079.1:34581659-34684336 GCF_003265705.2 Callorhinus ursinus | reverse complement strand
CTCTCTGTCTCAAAAAAAAAAAAATCTTAAAAAAAAAAAGTTGGAATTTGGGGGCGCCTGGGTGGCTCAGTTGTTAAGCGTCTGCCTTCGGCTCAGGTCATGATCCCAGGGTCCTGGGATCGAGTCCCACATCGGGCTCTCTGCTCAGTGAGGAGCCTGCTTCTCCCTCTCCCACTCCCCCTGCTTGTGTTCCCTCTCTCGCTGTGTCTCTCTCTGTCAAATAAATAAAATCTAAAAAAAAAAAAAAAAAGTTGGAATTCATCCTTTATTTCTGCAGCAAGTCAAGAAAAGCCTCGAGGAAGAAAACTGGGGTAGGGACATTGTGTAATGACAGGACTCGGAGGCCTGGACGATTGGGCTTGCTCGGGCTTGCCCTTGACCTGCTTCTTACTGGGCTTTCAGAAGACACGGTGCTGTATGCAAGTGGACAGGCAGTGTGGGGGCCAGGAGAGAGCTGAGCTCTGCTCCCCAGCCCCACCTCTCCCTGTGTGATGTCTCTTGTCAGCTCAGTGGGTGTCTGTGAGGCCCCAAGATCCCTGCCCTGGACATGATGCTTTGCAGTCCAGGCAGAGAATGCAAGTTGGACACCCTCAGGATGGCGAGAGAACAGTATGGGCTGTTGTACAGATGGCTCTTTTCCTGTGGGTTTAGGGAAAAGAAGGAAAATGTTCTCCCCTGTGTTTTAGGAGAAATCTCTTTCCTACGGCCAACACAGGAAACTGTGATCCCCTTCTTATAGCTGTTCCTCCCTACAAGTCTGCAGGGAGAATCACAGAAGCTGAGACCTTACCACAGTTGACTCTGACCCTACAGGAGAGGAGAAACAGAGCAAAAATTAAGAGCAAAGAAGGGAAAGTAGGGAAAAGTTCATTCTAACTTGGACAAGAAAGAAGCTACTGTCCTCACCCTAAGAGTGAATTTTAAGAAAGTCTCTGGAGCTGGTGACATGACCCAGAGCATGGAATGGAATTGAAATACTCCTGGCCCATCTTTTTAGAAAGTTTGTTTGTTTTTGTTTGGGGCCTGTGTGTGAGGGGAAGCATGGATCAGAGGCAGCTTACTGTGCTGAAGGATCTTTGACTCTTTCTTTCCTTGGTTTTTGGACATGATCATGTTGACATGGGATCCACTGGATTAATTCAACCAGCTTGTCTCTTTTTAGACTGGCAGTGATACAGCCCAGGTCTGCAGGGCCCTGTACCCCGGAGCCTGCTTATACCCCAGTGGCAGGGCTGGGCTCCCCCTTGACCCTTCAGCTCAGACCTGGGCAGGATGCATAGTTCAAACATTGACCACTTCTTCCTTGGGGACACGGATGCAGACCTTCTTAGAACGCATGCACCACCTCAACCACTGTGCAAGCAAAGCAGGATATTGGTTTCTTAAACCCCAATGTATTTTGCTAAATCAGAGTGTTAATACCCTTTCCTCCCCCACTCTGCATGAATTGGATTACTTAAAGCATCTTTTCAGACATGTCAGCAGTTTAATAGAGGCAATAAGTCAGGGCTGCCCTTGTGTTTTATTTTTCTGCCAGTATTTAGTTAATTAAAGAATGCAAATTAAAACACCTTAATTTATATAATATCAATACCAACGCCTTAAAACATTTGGCATAACTGCTCTGGCACGTCCCTTACATAAACTCTTCAGAGCAGTGCTAATAAAAATGAAAAAAGGTTGTAAATCAAATTTAATTTATTCATCTTCTGTTTGGTACAAAAGCATATGCCAAACTCAAGTTATTTATGAGCGCGTCATAATAATAGGCATTTTTGTTGGTTGCAAATGACAAAAAAGGTTTTTCCTCGGGATGTGTGTTTTAATTGTCTCTAGGTGCAGCTGTTTTCTGGGCTCTGATCTCTAAGATTTATAATTTTACACCCCTGTTTCAGAAAAAAATAGATTTAGATATTGAAAAGCATAAGGAGCCTAAAAACATAGCAAAATCCGCTCACAAAGGCACCTGAAACCATCCATATGCAGATAGATGTATACACCATCCGCCCTATGGAGTATGGATCTTCAGGTGAGATAAAAGGTTGGTGATTTATATCCGATTTCTTAAATATTCCATTAAGAGGATTATTTCACAGGAGGCTCAGATACAGACAGCGTTGGAAGGGATTTGGTGCGCAGTTGCTTTCTTGGACGCCTTGGAGATGAACTACGCGTACGTGAATGAGTCCCTGAACAACCATTTTTGTCTTTCCCCACCTTTGTTGGTATGTTCCTTCTTTGTCTCATGGATCTGAGCATAGAATACATTCTATTCAGTCTTGGAGGAAGAACAGTAGGCTCCATTCACGGGTACTGAGGGATGGCATGTTCTCCCTGCTGCCCCCAGCAATCGTCCTTCTCAAACTCCCTTGCTTACCCAGCTTTCGGCTCCGCTCTGCTCAAACAGGTCTCAGGGCCTGTGGGAGAGTTGAGAGAAGTTTTGGAAAAGTCCTCTCCACCCAGATCCCATCCTGAAAAACCCAAGCAAATTCACAAATATGACCCTGTAGCCCGCTCATGGCCTCTCTACTTGGGAAGCAAAACCCCAGTACAATGCTATGCCCTATTCTATCCATTATCTTCCATTATCTTTTAACGTATTATGAGCTGGGCAGAAGAGGTAGAATCCTGGGGTTCCTCGTGTGGGGAAATGGAGGGCAGAAGTGGCAAGTGGCATCTTTCTGTGACCTTGACACCTGTGGATCCTGGGCTGCCACGAGGGCTGTGGGGAGACTGCAAAACTCCAAACAAAATATATCTTGGTGGTTCCCTTTCTGATGTTGAAAGCAGTGATATACCTTTTACATTGCTTTGGTTTGGAGCTCATTGGGTGCTCTCCCTTGCCTCAGACTCATTGCAATAGTGAGCTAGAAACTCACACTCTTTCAAGTAGATGCTTCTTTTGGGGGGGGGGGGCGCGGTACCAAGGAGAGCCAGAGAAGTTACTAGAAAAGTTCACTGCCTCCAGCCCCCCTAACTTCCCAAGCTCCTCTGCCTTTCCACTCTGTAGTGTCTCATTGGGTTATGGGAACAAAACAGAGTCTGGTGTGACAGATACGCCAAATCAAGGGGCCCGCTGAGCTCTGCACCGCATCAGGACACGGAGCATCAGAGTCTCTCTGGGGAAGCATTGGAGGGAGCATTTTGGGCAGTCCCTCAGGGTGTCCACATATACATCCCCACGTGCGATCGTGGCCGTATTCTCTCTCACTGTTTCTTGCTACATGTCATCTTCAAAAGCTAATTTTGACCTTTATATTTATTTATACCCCTCCTACCTCCATAAAAGATATGAGGTCGCCTACAATTTAAATCGCAGATATAGTAGAACCTGAAGCCATTAACAGAAAAGTAACAAGATCAGAGCCAAGTACGAAGGAGGAGGGGGAGGAAGAAGCAGAGTTATTATACCAGAGGGGGAAGAAATTTAGATTAAGGAAAGCTAATGCAATTGAGAACAAAACCCAGCTCCTAACTCCCTGGTAGCGTGGTGGGTGACTGCCAGCTATTGTAATAACTGTGGATTACTGCACCTCAAAGGCAGGTTTTAAATGCCTGCCGAGGGTTCACTGGCCTGTGAGCTTGGTCAAGCTCTTTCAGTTCTCTGAATCTCTGTTTCCTCATCTGTAAAGTGAGGATTAACTCACTCATCATGGGGCTTTTGGGAGAATGCATTTCAACAATGGCAGTAGCTACTCCTCTAAGTGTTTTTATTTCAATTTAATTTTCTTTATTTGAGAGAGAGAGAGAACACGAGCAAGGAGGAGAGGGAGAGGGAGAAGCAGACTCCCCACTGAGCTGGGAGCCCGATGCAGGGCTTGATGCCAGGACCTGGGGATCATGACCTGAGCCGAAGGCAGACACTTATGCAACTGAGCCACCCAGGCGCCCCTCTAAGGGTTTCATGTAGACATTTAAAACATTTTTTTAAAAAGATTTTATTTATTTATTAGAGAGAGAGAGGAGATAGAGCATGAGAGGGGGGAGGGTCAGAGGGAGAAGCAGACTCCCTGCTGAGCAGGGAGCCCGATGCGGGACTAGATCCCCGGACTCCAGGATCATGACCTGAGCCGAAGGCAGTCGCTTAACCAACTGAGCCACCGAGGTGCCCCTAAAACATTTTTAAACATCTCTGACATTGATATAAAGCATCATGTCACAGCCTTTTCTTCTTTCCTTGCTGGATCTAAAATCCTGGTGCATTGTGGATTAGATGAGATATGTTATTAACCCATTCAGCCCTCACAATAACTTTACAAGGTAGGTGCTCTTTTTGTCCCATTTTACAGATGAGGAAATGGAGGCATAGAAAATTTAAATGACTTCTCCGAAGGCTGTGTGGCTGACAAACGTGGAGCTGGGAATGTGATCCCAGGCTATCTGACTTCATCCCGACACTATACTGCTTTTCGACAACCATTTCAGCAATACACGTTTCAAAGAAATTTCAGTGTTGGGCACTGGGGATATAAGATGAAAAGATGAGTACTTGTCCTAGAGAACTAGACTCCAGTGAGGACACCGACATGTAAACAGACCACATCTTGCGGTATTCATCAGAGTGCATCGGTGGAAATCCGTTTCCAGGCATAGAGGCAGAGAAGGGAGAGATGGTAAGTTCCTCTGAAGTCTCTGTCCTAGGGCTCAGCTCTGCAGTAGCAACTACCCCTCCGGCAGGTCAGGAGAAACACGTGTTTTCTTGGCTCCGAGAGGATAGGCAGTGGACAACTTCAGTGAATGTGTTTGAATAGTGGAGAACACAATGCACAGGGGCCTCTCCTATGGTCATTTCATATATGGACCCTGGAGGAGAGCTGGGGGCAGCAGATCTTAAGGGAGCATCATGCTCTCAAGAAGGCTTGGAAGTGGCTTTTGGGGCAGAGACTAAGGGAGATGTTTGGCCTCCCAAAGCTAGGCTGGAGGCTCTGTCCTTGGACACCCAGACCAGGAGGGTAAAGGGCCAGGGGAGGGCCTGAAAAGAGAAAACAGGGGAGGGAAACAAGAATTAACCACAAAAGCAGCTTCAAAAGGAATGGGACAAGAGTCTCTGGGATACAGTGAGGTGCCGTGGAGGAAGGAGCTGACTTGGAGGGAGGATACCTGAGTTTGGGTTGTGATTTTGCCTCTTGGGAGCACATTATCCTCTCAGTCTCAATTTTATCATTTGTCTAAATGGGCATGAGGACAACACACTTATTACCTCACACAGTTAAAAGATCAATTAAGATAATATATGGGAAAGTGTGTTCCAAACTAAATAATACTATGCAAATGTGAGTTATTATTGTTGTCTTTCTAGCCTTTCCTTCCTGGCTATATGAGCTGCGACATGTCATTCCAGGGGAAAAAGAGAAATACACAGGGGAGGGGCCTTGCCCAGTCTTGGACAGTCACTAAAGTGGCTTGACTTAGAACTTGAAGCTCCTCCTCCAAGGGGGTCTCAGTCACCCCCCTCCCCCTCCACCCAGTGAGGAAGCTTGGAGGCCCCACCCTTAGAGTTCCGGGACTTGGCCCCCTGGGTGGGGGTGGGGTCCTAGCCTCCACTACTCCCGGCCCCCTCTCCCTGGACCCCAGCCCAGCAGCTGCAGGTGAGCAGACATCACCGGAGGGCTTTGGGCATGTCTTCTTCCCCGCCCAAGTAAAGTTCAGCAGCCAGGAAATCAGAACTTAACAACACAAACCAAACAAGCAAAACCAAAACAAATCCACTCTGACAGAACTTCCCTGATAAAGGACGTTTCCTAGTATTTCAAGCAGACTAAAGCCGATATTATGAAAGCCTCTTCTGGACCAAAGGAGAATGGGCTGGAAGTCCCGCTGGACCTTAGTCACGGCGGCCTGTGGCCCCTGCCCCTTCCCTGGAGGCCTGGCCTCCCAGGCCGAGGGTGCTCCGATCTGAAGGCCCGACAGGGGCAGGGTGGCTGTCCGGGGGACAGGAGGGGACCGGTGTTCACAGGCCCCTCCAGGGCCCGCAGGCGCCGACTCCACCTTTTCGGGCCTTTCCTGAGAGGGAGAAGGAAGGAGGAAGTGGGAGGAGAGAGAGGAGGGGGTGGGAAGGGTCGAGCGGAGCGCGGGTTTGGGAAGAGGGAGGAAGTGAGGCGGGCCAGGAGGAGGTGGGAGCGGGCCGGGCCGGCGACGGGCGGGGAGAGCGGGGCGGCCACCCGCCGCCCCCGGCCCTCGCCCGCCTGCGAGCCGCGCGGCCTGCCGAGCGGGGCCTGCCCCCCTTGGCAGCAGACAAAAGGCCATTTCTGAGTTACACCGAAAATGTGTTACTTCGCCAGAGGGCCGGGCCGGAGCCGCCGGGCCCAATCGTGGGCCGAGCCGAGCCTCGGCGGAGGGGGGCTGTCAGTCACCGGGAACCCTCGGTGAAAGGGGCCCCTTGTCAACTTCCCCTGCCTTTGAAGTGACGGGGATGGAGGTGCTCAATTAAAAGCCCATCAGTCTGTAAGTAAATCAACGCCTATCAGGCTTGTCACATCAAACAAACGATTATTACCCCAGCCCGCCCACCCCATTAATCTGGCTGTTCCTTCTTGACGGCTCAGGGTCAGGGCCCCGTAAATCCTGTACTGGATTGCCGCCACCTGGATCGGGATGAAAGCGCCGGCGCGGCCGTGCGGCGCGCTCAGGCGTTTCCCGCGGCCCCGGGAGCGCGCGCGAGGCTGGGCGGCGGGGGCACGAGGTCTGTGGGGCGGGACGGACGCGCAGAGGTAGACCCACCGAGCGACCGAAGGAGCCGCGGTGCCCAGAAGTTGGGGAGAGAGAGCCTGAGACGACAGACCAAGACAGAAGGCACTGGAAGAAGAGGCCCGAAGTTGGTTGAGACAGGTGCCGCAAAAACTCACCCAGAATGTTAAGAACGAATAGACCCCTCGAGAACACCAGGAGGTGTTCTGGATGGCATTTCTCGGACACTGGTTCTGAGTCTCAGAGAGTGAGCTGTTTCCCCAGCTCTCCTCCCATGCCGCCTGGCAGCCCCCAAACGTCACTCAGCCAAGGGAATGGTGGTAGGGAGGGCGCAGAAGCTCAGGGCGTTGCTAAGCGATGCCCTGGATCAGACCTCAAAATACGGGTTGGTCACAACTTGGTCTTCTGCAATAAAAGGACATGAACGAACAAACTGGGCCAGGGTGTCAGGTTCTGATCACTGTCCTGGGCGAGTCGCTAAGAAACACTGTGTTCCAGCGATTTTCTTCTAGGCTCTGTGGGTTGTTTTGTGGATTCTTTCTGCTCTGAGATCAAACTCCGGCATTCCCCTCACTGCAGACGAGAAAGAAAGGTGGGGTTGGGAGAAGAGGAGACGACACAGCTGTATTTTGGGCTGGAAGGAGGAGCTGGGTAGGAGGTGAAGGGCAAGGGAGGAGTCAGGAAGAAGGTCGAGCTTCCAGCCCAGGAGAACAAGACCTGCTTTTTAAGGGAAGGAAAGAACAGTCTTTCCTCAAATGGCTGTTCCAGAGCTGCCCCAAGGCAGAGCTCACTCTGAGTGGTGATGTTTCATATTTAAAAGGGCCATCACGGGCTTTCCCAATTGATAGAATAATACACCAAAGAAATCAAGAGATGGAAGTGGAGCAGGAAAGACTGAAGAAGAGAACTTCTTCCTCTGACCCTATCATGGAGCTTGATGCCCAGTCTAGATGACTTCTCACTAGACAAAATTTTGAAGAATGAAACAGGACCTCAGTGGACACCATACGAAAAAATCAACTAGATGGATTAAAGACTTGAATGTAAGACCTGAAACCTTAAAACCCCTAGAAGAAAACATAGGGAGTAAGCTCCATGACCTAGATTTTATTTGGATTTGACACCAAAAGCAAAGGCAATAAAAACTAAAGTAAGCAAATGGGACTACATCAAACTAAAAAGCTTCTGCACAGCAAAGGGAAACCACCAGTGAAATGAAAGGGCACCCTACTGAATGGGAGAAAATATTTGCAAATCATATATCTGATAAGAGGTTAATATCCAAAATATATAAAGAGTTCAGACAGCTCTAGCACACACACCAAAAAAACTCAAAAACAAACCCACACAACAAACCAACAACAATAAAAAAACCCAAACTCTCCAATTAAAAAATTGGCAGAGGAACTGAATAGGTATTTTTCCAAAGAAGACAAACAAATGGCCAACGGGTACATGAAAAGATGCTCTACATCACTAATCATCAGGGAAATGCAAATCAAAACCACAATGAGAGATATGACCACACTCTTGTTAGAATGGCCATCATCAAAAAGACAAGAGGTAACAAGCATGGGGGGGGATGTAGAGAAAAGGGAAGCCTTGTGCACTGTTGGTGGAAATGTAAATTGGTGCAGCAAGTGTGGAAAACACTATGGAGGTGCCTCAAAAATTAAAAATAGAACTGCCAGATGATCCAGCAGTGCCACTTTTGGGTATGTATCCAATGGAAATAAAAACAGGATCTCCAAGAAATATCTGCACTCTCCTGTTTATTGCAGCATTATTCACAGTAGCCAAGATGTGGAAACAACTTAGGTGACCATCAGTGGATGAATGGATAAAAACGTGGTGTATATATATATATATGTACAATGGAATATGATTTAGCCATGAGAAAGAAAAAAATCTTGCCATTTGGAACAACATGGATGGACCTTGAGAGCATTATGCTGAGCAAAAAAAAATGACAGAGAAGACAAATGATATATGCTATCATGTATATCTGGAATCTAAAAAAAGCTGAATTCATAAAAACAGAGACTAGAATGGTAGTTACAGGGACTGGCAGAGTCAGGGAATTGGGGCGATATCAGTCAAAGAGTATAAACTTCTGGTTCTAAGATGAATAAGTTCTAAGGATCTAATTTATAGCATATTAAAATGCTGTTAAGTTAACTATTGTTAATACAATTAGTTAAAATACTGTATTGTATATTTGAAGTTTGCAAAGAGTGGATCTTAAATGTTCTCACCACAAAAGAAATGGTAATGATGTGACAAGATGGAGCTGTTAGCTCACACTATGGTGGTATATGTTGCATTTTGTAATAGATAAGTCCATCACCTTAAACTGAAACAATGTAGTATGTTAATTATATCTCAACCAAGCTGGAAAACAAAAACTTCTCAAAGACATTGAAGACATGTACATTCATCGTCATCCTGTCCAGGACTGCATGATAAGAACTGCTTGCTGCAATTCCTGCAGGCCACCACCGCCACTGCCACGTGGTTGGGCCAGTGTATACAGTTTTCTCTCAAGCCAGGTGCCCATCACTCCATTGTAAACTCATTCATTCCATCATCAAGACCCAGCAGTGCAGCAGCATATTCCTTATTCCTCTGAGTTGATAGACATGTTGACAACCCATCCAGAGTGTCAGGGAGACCTTTCACAGAGATGAGGAATGGTTTACAGCTACTTTACAATGTGGGAGAATTATTTATCCTTCATATTTTCATTCATTCAACCAACATTTACAGGTATTTAGTATTTACAACTTAGAGGGTCTTCTCGAAGCCCTGGGAATTTGGCAGTGAATATGATGGGCAAGGTCAAGAGATATGTGGAAAGCTTTTACAAAGTACTGGGGTGTTTGACCTAATTTTTATTTATTTGTCATGCATACACTCATTACAGGGATATTTGCTAAGCACCTACTATGTCTAAGTAATGTGTACCACAAGGAGGCAAGGAAGAATCAAAAACGAATCCTATCCTCCTGGAGGAGAGGTAAGACACACATCATGAATAAATCGGATGCATCGTTTAAAGTGGTAGGGGCCATAAGCCGGGAAAGGACAGGAGGGAATTCAGAGAGAAAAGGTAATTTATCCGGGTTACTTCTTTCTTAGTGAGGGTCTGAAATTAAGAAACACGGTAACTGTTCAATCATGGCAACTTCTAAATCTATTCTGTAATGTAGTACTGTGTGGGCTTAATGTTTATTGTTATTGTTATTGGCGGTAATGACACTGTAATTCCTTGTCGTTGTAATTATGGACACATCACAACACCTCTCTCTCTGAGGCAGGTGTTATAAAACTCTGGAACTCGATTTCGGGCCTTGTCAGGAGTCGGGTATGGTTGAGAACTTTCAGAAATCGGGGACGTGCCTCTTACAAGAGGCAGAGCAGTGCAGAGGTGAAACGAATAGGCTCTGAAACCAGACGGCAATTCAAACCAGCCTTCAAATGCTGGCTCTCTGGCTTGCCTGCTGTGAGGCCATGGGCAAATCCCTTGAACTCCCTGTGTGTGTTTCCCCATCTGTTAAATTGGGGTGATAACAGCACTGGCTTCATAGGGTTATGTGACAATGAGATGCATGTACAGCATTCATAACAGTGCCCAATAGACAGTGCGTACTCAAGAATGCCTGCCATTCTTACTGCTCTACCTCATACAGAGTGAGCTCTTGAAGGTACAACCAGCACCATGCTAGGAAGACACTCATTATTTTAATTCATTGTCTTCCTGTATTTAAATATCACTGAAAGTCATTTATATTAATTTTACTTTAAAAATTCTTCCTGAGTTCAGCACATGGGTTTAAACTATTTGAATAATTTGTTTTTACTAAAAGAATTTTTATTACATTTAATGTAATGTTTGATATATACAAAAGTATTTGTATGCATCATGAATGTAAACATGAAGTGTCTGTATACTTCTTTCCTATCCCATTCCATGGCCTCTCCTTCAGAAGTGGCCAGTTTCCTGAATTTTGTGTTTATCATCCCTTTGCCTTTTAAAAAACTAAAAAAAAGTATAACATAAATAAGAGTAAAATGCTAAAAAACTAAAAAAAATGAAAGTATAACATAAATAAGAGTAAAATGCACAAATCTTAAGTTCATAGCTTGACTGATTTTTGCAAAGTATATGCTTATGTAATCATACCTAGATCAAGATATGGCATATGATTAGTATTCTAGAAGCTTCCCTCATAACCCTTGCCAGTCAGTTCTTTATCCATTCTCACTGCAAAGTAACCACTGTTTTGACTTACATCACCATAGACAAGTTTTTGGATTAGTAAGTATGTATTCTCATGTCTGCCTTCTTTCAGTTAGCATTATCTTTACAAGATTCATCCATGTTGTTATATGTGTTAGTAGTTCATTTCTTTTCCATGGTTGAGTGGTATTCCGTTGTATGAATAAACCATACAATTTACTCACTTATTCTACTGTGTGTGTGTGTGTGTTTTGGCTGGGTACAGTATACTTTACTGATGGTACGTGACAAGATAGGGCTCCCCAAACCCTTCCCCTACTTCAGGGGGTCTGGGATGGAAACTGTGTAGAGGTCAGGAGATTCTCAGTGTGTTGGGGGATGAGTTGGGGCAAGGACTCCCCAGCTGCTGAGGGTCTCTCTCTTCCTCTTGCTCTCGCTGGGGCTGGTGGTCCAGGGGGCTCTTACTCCTTGGAGGCCACGTAGACCATAAGGTCTGCCGCTGAGTTGCTATAGCCAAATTCATTGTCATACCAGGAAATGAGCTTGACAAAGTGGTCATTGAGAGCAATGCCAGCCCCAGCATCAAAGGTGGAAGAGTGGGTGTCATTGTTACAGTTGCAGGAGACAACCTAGTCCTCAGTGTGGCCCAGGATGCCTGCTTCCCTACCTTCTTGATGTCATCATATCTGGCAACTCTCTGCAGGGAGCAGGTAAGATCCATAACTGACACTTTGGGGGCAGGGACACAGAAGGTCATGCTGGTGAGCTTCCCATTCAGCTGGGGTGAACTTGCCCACAGCCTTGGTGGTACCAGTAGAAGCAGGGATGATGTTCTGGGCAGCCCCTTGGCCATCATGCCACAGCTTCCCAGAGGGACTACTTCTTCTGGGTGACAGTGATGGCATGGACTGTGGTCATGAGTCCCTCCACGATGCCAAACTTGTCATGGATGACCTTGGCCAGAGGCCCAAGCAGTTGGTGGTGTAGGAGGCATTGCTGATAATCTTGAGGGAGTTGTCATACTTCTCATGGTTCATGCCCATCACAAACATGAGGGCATCAGCAGAAGGGCAGAGATGATGACCTCTTGATCCTACTTTCAAGTGAGCCCCAGCCTTCTCCATAGTGGTGAAGACCCCAGTGGACTCCACAACATACTCAGCACCAGCATCACCCCCATTTGGTGTTGGTGGGGTCTTGCTCCTGGAAGATGGAGATGGACTTTCCATGGATGACAAATTTCCTGTTTTCAGCCTTGACTGTGCTACTGAATTTGCCATGGGTGGAATCATACCAACACAGGTAAATCATGTAGTTGAGGTCAATGAAGGGATCATTAATGGTGACAATATCCTCTTTGCCAGAATTAAGAGCACTAGTGACCAGCCACCTAATATGGCCAAATCTGTTTACTTGGACCTTCACCATTGTGTTTTGGGGAATGTAGCTGGCATTGCACCGGAAGTGGCTGTCTGCCAAATGTGGAAGAGCAGAGAGCCCATTCATTCTACTGTTAATGGACATCTGTGTTGGGTATAATAGGAGTGTAGTTGTTGTGTCTTAGGGTATGTACATGTTATAATAAATGCTTCCAAAGAATTTTCCAAAGTGGTTGTACCAGTTCACATATCCACCAGCAGTATGTGAGAATTCTAGTTCCTCCATATCCTTGACAACACTTGGTATTGTTAGTTAAAATTTTTTAGGCATTCTGGTGGGTATAGTGGGTTGTTTCTCATTATATCTATTTTAGTTGCATCCAATAATTTTTGATGTTATTTTTATTGCCATTCAGTTAAGGGTATTTTCTAATCTCCATATGTATTGCAAATATCTACTCCCACCCTGTGATCTGCCTTTTCTCTTTATTAATGGTATTTTGTTGTTTTTGGCTAGAAGCTTGATATTTTAATGTAGGCTTTTTTTTTTTTTTTACATTGACTTATGGGTTAATTAGAAAAGTGTACTCCTAAATTTCTGAACATCTAGGGATTTTCTAGTTATCTCTCTATTTTGGATCTCTTGCACAATTTCACTGTTATCAGAGAATATACTCTGAATGATGTCAATCCTTCAAAATATGCTCAAAGACCTATGTTAAAATCTCCAACTATACTTGTAGATCCATATTTTTCTCCCTTAGTTCCTTCAGTTTTTGCTTTATATATTTTGAAGCTATGTTATTATGTGTGCACAAATTTAATATTGCTATATTTTTCTGTTGAACCAACCACTTTATCATTAGGGAATGTAATGTAATGAAACTGCTTGCCTTAAAGGTTTACTTTGATACTTGTCTAGATACACCATTTTTCTTTTTAATAATCTCTGCTTGGTGTATCTTTTCCCATCCATCCTTTTAGTTTCAACATTTTTCACTTATCTGTTGCTGTATAACAAAGCACCCCAAAACAGTGGCATTAACCAACAACTCAGAGGTTTTATGGGTCAGGAATTTGGACAGAGCTTAGCAGAGATGACTTCTCTCTGTTTTACAATGTCTGGAATTGTGATTGGAAAGACTTAAATGGTTGGGGGCTAGAATCATCTGGAGATTTTTTTTCACACACACATCTTGTACTTGGACCAGGCTAACTCGAGACTGAGCTCAGCTAGGACTGTTGCTAGAGTGCCTGCCCATGTCCTTTCTATGTAGCTTGGGCTTTCTTATAGCATGTAAGGATCAGGGTGGTCAGACTCTTACAAAGGGCTCAGAGCTCCAAGAGTGAGTGCTTCATCAAATAAGGCATAAGTTGCATAGCCTTTATGACCTAGCCTTGAAAACCACAGTGTTACTTCTGCCATACACTATTGGCTGAAGGAGCCATAAACCTGTCCAAATTGGGGAGGGGAATTAAACCCCCACCTTCAATGAGGAGAATCAAAGGATTTGTGGCTATGTTTTAAGCCTGCCACATAGCTTTTCTTTCTGTATTCTTATGTTTCAGATGTATTGCTGCACAGGAATACCTCATTTCATTACTCTTTGCTTTATTGCACTTTGCAGATATTGCATTTTTTACAGATTGAAGGTTTGTGACAACTCTGTGACGAGCAAGCCTATTAGTGACTTTTTTTTCCAAAAGCATTTGTTCACTTTGTGTTTTATGTCACATTTTGGTAATTCTCACAATCTTTTAAATTTTATCATTATCATTATATTTGTTACAGTGATCTGTGACCCCTGAAAGCTCAGATGATGGTTAGCATTTTTTGCAATAAAGTATTTTTTTAAATTAAAGTATGTACATTTTTTAGACAATGCTATTACATATTTAATAGACTACAGTATAGTGTAGACATAACTTATGTGTACTGGGAAACCCAAAAATTCATTTGACTTGTTTTATTGCAATATTTGCTTTATTGTGGTGGTCTAGAACCAAACCCTCAATATCTCTGAGGCATGCCTATAACATACAGTTGGATTTTATTTATTTTTATCCAGTCTCACAATCCTTGTCTTTTAATTGGGGAATTTGGTCCATTTATATTTAAAGTAACTACTGATAAGTAAGGTTTAAACCTGTCATCTTACTATTTACTTTGTTCCATGTGTTTGTTAATTTTGTTCTCCCTTCTTTCCTTTGGATTAATCAGGCATTTAAAAAATCAATACATTTACCTACTCTATTAGATTGTTATTTGTACATTCTTTTATTATTCATTAGTGATTACCCCAGAGATTGCAGCATGTATCATTGTTTTGTTATAACCTATCTTAAATGAGTACTTCTATCACAGCATGGACAATGCAATAACCTTATAACACTTAAACTCCATTTACTCTCCTCTTGTCTTTTGTGTTATTGTTAACATATATTTGATTTCCTATATACTTTAAACTCCACAGAATATTAGTATTATTGTTTTATACATTAAATATTAACTTAGATTTATCCATAAATTTTACCAGAAGGTGCTGTTCTCCCTTCTTGCATTACTGCTTTTCCATCTGGAAGTATTTATCTTCTGCCTGAAAAAAATCCTTTTAGTGTTTCTTTTAATGCAGATATGCTAATGATAAATTCTCTCAGTTTTTGTTTATCTAAAAATGTCTTTAGTATGTCTTCACATGTGAAGGATATTTACACTGAGCATAGAGTTTTAGGTTAGCAATTACTTTCTTGCAGTACTTTAAACATTTCCTTTGAATATATTATGGTTTCCATTTTTTCTATTGCTTAGTTGTCAGTTTTATTTTTGTTCTTTAAAAAAAAATGTGTCCCCTCCCATCTCTGGTTACTTTTAAGATTTTTCTCTTTGGCTTTAGTTTTTAGCAGTTTTTCTGTGATTATCTAAATGTGGTCTTCCTTGTATTAATCTTGCTTGGGGTTTGTATAAGTTCTTTATTCTGTGGCTTGATGTCTTTCATCATTTTTTGAAAATTCTCAGGCAGTATTTCTTTGAAAATTGCTTCTATCTCATTATCTCTCTCCTCTCCAGCTGGGACTCCAATGATAAATATGCTGGATGTATTTACCATGTCCCTAAACCTCTTACACTCTCCCCCTGACCCCCTCATTTTTCATTATTTTTCCTCTGTGCTTTATTTTCCTCTCTTTGGCTCTATCTAATCTGCTTCTGAACCCATCTGTTAATTCTTAATTTCAATAATTTTATTGTTTTAGTTCTAGGATTTCCATTTGACTCTTCCCTGAACAGATTCCAGTTCTTTGGAATTCTCTATCTTTTCCTTTATTTTCTTGAACATATTAATCATAGTTTCTTTAAAGTCACTATCTGATACTCTAATTAATACGCATCACTGTTTTTTTCTATTATTTGTTTTTTCCCCTCTGGATTTTGAGTCAGTTGATCCTATTTCTTGGCATGCTTGGTAATTATGTTTCTAAGATTCATCCATGTTGTTGCAAGTAGCTGTAATTCATGTATTTTTACTAATTTATAATACTGTAGTGTGAATTGACCATAGTTTATTTCTCCCATTGTCTTGTTGTTGGTCATGTGCTTAGTAGAGTAATTAAAAATCATTCATTCCAAGCTTCTTGAAACCATTTAAAATAATTAATTCTGTAGTTACTTTGAACCTAGAGAGCAAGCCGGTACAATGTGTTTGGACCACACTGGCAATGGACTATTTCAATGATGTAAGTACTAGAAGTGCTGTGAATATGATTTTTCTATTATGCCCTTACTCTGTATCCCCAAAGAAGTCCATTAACATTTCAGAGCTGTTTGTTTGCAGTTGCTTTGGCCATGTGGGTGGGTAGTTGCCTTCACAATGGGGATACAAAAATCAGGAGCTGGACTGGATCAGTTCATTCTCTGTGGAGTGAAATGGAGGGAGCATGATAAGACCAGATTCATTTAGTCCTTCTCTTGAAGGAGCCATGAATGGAATTGGAATAAAAACTCAGGAAGCTTGTGCCTGTTCATGCTTCCAGTCTCATGGGAAACCCGTTCCAGCTCCAAAATGCATGTTTGTCATCTGAAATCCTTGAGATAATTATTCAGAGTGTCTGGATACCCCTGAGTGTTTTGTTGGAGCATGGGCATGTATAGCAGAAGCAGTGTGAGGAAGTGGAAAGAATGCAAACTGCATTCACACTGACTTAGGTTTGAATCCTGACGTTGACACCTACAAGATTTTTACCAAAAAATCTATTTAACCTCTTCATCTTCAATTTTCTCATCTGTAAGGTAGATATGCTAGTACCTTCCTAGCTGGATTCTAGTGAGGATTACACGCCAAATTGTATGAAAAATGCCTGGTATAATGCCTGGCAATATCAGATGTTCAATAAAAGATAGCTTTGTGCCATTGGCATCACTGTCATCATCATTATTATCGACCACAACCACCATAATGAGGAAAGCTTTGGAAGTGAGCATGACTCTGGGCCTCACAGGAAGTCCTAAAATCTTTGCTATTATGCTCTTCAATGTGGCAAGTTTGTGCCCCTATATAAGTTCCTAAGTTATTGTTGTTTTCCAGGCATTGGCCATTACATAGGACCTTTTCCTTGAAGAGGGAAGGAGAAAGGTTCTAACTAATTAGGGATGGGGTAGTCAGATTTAGGGCAAGGCCTACTACAATGATTAGTCAAATGTCTGTGGACTGACAATCAATTTGAAGAGGAAGACAGGTAACATAGCAATTTGCACCAGGGAAATCCACACATAGCAAAAGATTTTCATCAGTGCTACAGGGCTTAAAGCTGTCACTGAATTCAGCTGACTTTTAAATACACTGACAGATGATATACACATAGGCTAAGAAGAGAACAAGTTTAGGATCCAATCAGGTCCTAGGTGCTGTGGGGGATATAGAAAGGTGTCTATCTATCTATCTATCTATCTATCTATCTATCTATCTATCTATCATCTATCTATCTATCTATCATCTATCTATCTATCTATCATCAATCATCATCATTTATGTATCTATCTATGTACCTATCTATCATCTATCCTGCTGCAAAGGACCTTTGAGTTTGGCGAGTTCCTTTATATGGTTTATATATGTGGAAGTAGCTATAAAACACAGAATAAAGTGGTGAGGTCATAAGGTCATAAGAGATGTGTCAGTTAACTTCAGGGGAGTTCAGAAGAGGAAGAGAACACTACCTGTATGTAGATGGTATAAATTCTCTTGGTATTCCTGCTGCTCCAATCTCAAACTTCTCCATGTCATTGCCACCTTAGTAATTCTAAAACACTACTTTCAGCCTGTTCAGCCTTTTCTCAAAAATTTAAATGATTTTCTATTTCCCACTGAACCAATTTCAAAGTTCCTTTCAGATTGTTCTGTTATCTCTAGCTCTGCAGATGTAATTTCTTCCCTCTTTTCTGGGATGGGTTTGGCAGTGTGGGGTTTGTAAATTGCTTGCCCTGTTTTTGGCCTTCCTCATATATTTTGTGATTTTGGCCTGAGTGCATCTTCCCTTGGGGATGTTGTCGGTGAGAATTTTTTTCCTGTTGATGTCTTGGGTTGTGGGATAATCCTGTGCTTGCCTCTGCCTGGGGCCCATGAGTTTGTGTATTGAGCTATAAATGAATTAGTGTTTTTACCTCGAGGCAAAGGACTTCCACACATGGCCTTGGAACTATATCCTGAGCTGATAAACATTCTAATTTCTGTTTATGGCTAGCCTAAGCTTTACTGGTTCCTGGTTTCATGTAGAGAGCCCAGCTCATGCTAGTGAGGTCATGGGGCCTTTGACCTTGACTAAGCATTAAAACCCCAGCCCCCATGGCTTGTGCTTTATTGAAGTGCTGGAAGCTTTATGTGCATCACTTTCTAAATCTGTATCTTTAGCCCTAACCTGACCCCTGACCAAATTCCAGAGCTGTAGGCTCCTGTATCCAACTGCCCATTTGTCAACTCTATTTGGTTAATTTATGGCCATGTTAATCTCAGATTTAACATGGTCAAGATGGGACTATGGATTTGTTGATACAGGTATATGTTAAAAACATCACCATGGCATATATATGAATAAATACTTATGGTACAGCAGTCACTTTAGTGGCTGTTATCTCATTTACGTCATTGTCTGTATACATTATAGGTAAATATATGACACAGCACATGTATATATATATATGTGTAGAACATAGTTATCTTGATTAAACGAGATATGCTTTGCAACATTCTCAAGATTTACAAGAATGTGCTTTTTAGATAACAGCAGTCCTACCACTAAGTGCCCCCCTTTTCATGAGTGCATGGTTCTGCTTTAGTGGCTGAGACACGGAGCCACTCTCAGGGCTTCCCCCCCTGCTCCAGAGTTTGAAACAGTGTGGTCCACCCACTAACTATGTGCATCAGGATTGCTGGTGTTCTTGTTTAAAAAGACTGCTTTTTGGACTCTCCCAAGCTAAACTGTCTGGGGATAGGGCTCAAAAAAGCATACTTTTAACAAGTTCCACTTATTCTTAAGTGCACTGTGGTTTGAGAACCACAGCCCAACTCCCTTTTCTCCTTTGGCAATTCATCTAAAATATTTCTAGAAGAGACTGTTCCAGGGAGCCCAGAAAAGAGGGAGCTGACTCACAGTCATTCCTTTCCACACTGAAGATGCCATGAAAGCCAGGGGGACCTGGTTTGGCCACATTAACTGCCCACATACATCTTGCTGAGCTGTAGCATTGGACTCTCTACTTGAACTTTCCAGAACTACAATCACTACTTTAAAAAATTTTCAGCACTTTTCATTTTGTTGGTCTAAACACATAAATGTCGGTAGAGGATGATGACACTTAGATATCATTATGGGTTGATCAACTGTTCTGGTTTGCCTGAGACTGAGGGATTTTGTGGGATACACGAGTTTCAGTGAATGAGTTGGTCACCCTAGCAAATATATCTTCTAGGTCAGTTTATGAGTGGAAACTAAATGCAGCAGGAAATACTAGATTTGACTAGTGTGGGATGAAATGTATTTGGGGATTAGTCAGATTTGTGGTGCAGGGTTGAACAGTTCATGACGTTGTAGAGTGGGCAGTTTCTCTCACCCTTCAAGAAAGGCTTTGTGTCCACCATGTTGTATGTGTGGGCATGCTTCTTCCAATTCATGTTGTGGTTGATGACAGTGGTGGCAATACAGCTGGAGTGAGGAAGTTTGTTTCTTAGCTCTGAAAGGAGGCTGCCCTTTCTGAACTAACGATGGGTTGTTTGGTGCCTAATTGTATGCTCCTAGGTTGTTGTGAGAGCAAATAAAGCGAACAGTTTGTTAGGGGGTGGTGGGATGTGGTGGACAGCACTTCCCATTCTCTGATCGGAAGTCTGTGGTCAGATCAGGTGGCTGCTCTCTCTGCTGTTCCTTTTAGCATGCTCTCCAGTTGGCATGACTTACCATTAAGCAAGGAGATCAGTGCCTAGTGTCTACATACTTTTAAGGATTCATGAACATATTTTAATTTTTTTTGAAATGATGAGAAAAATTTTTTTCGGTTAAAGAAAATGTTTTTTTTTTTTTAAGATTTTATTTACTTATTTAATTGACAGAGAGAGAGAGAGAGACAGCGAGAGAGGGAACACAAGCAGGGGGAGTGGGAGAGGGAGAAGCAGGCTTCCCACGGAGCAGGGAGCCCGATGTGGGGCCCGATCCCAGGACCCCGGGATCATGACCTGAGCCGAAGGCAGTTGCTCAACCAACTGAGCCACCCAGGTGCCCCGAAAAGTTTTTATATATAATATTAATGCATTAATTTTTATAGCAATGTAGTCATAAAATACAATTTTAATATAAGCATTTAAATATGCATGTTAATATATTAATATATAATATAAAATTAATATATTAATATGTAATACATAATATAAAATATTAACATATAATAATCAATACATTAATTTTATAGCGATATAGTAAAACTAATTTTTAAGTCATATAAAATAATTTATATATTATTATATATTCATATATTTATATACAATTATAAAAATATATAAAATTCATAAAATAAAAATTTAAAATATAAACATTTAAATGCACATTTTAATAGTTAACTTTTCTTTTTTAATAGAGGAAATGAATGCAAAGCATCTAGGTTCCACAAAAGCCATAATGTGGCCCTCCTCCTCAGGGTGGCAGCTGTTTGCTACTGTCCCCTGGGCAGAGGAGAAAGCCTTGGGATGGAGCTGGGCTAGGGGGAGAAGCATGGAGGGCATTCCCAGACGTGGATCTATGGGAGAAGAACAGATGAGTCTGGGAGACACAAGACATGCGAACTGTCTAGAAGATGAAGGGTCTGCAGAGGAGGAATGCTGGTTGGATTCACTTCTAGACAGACTAGACCAGGAAAGTGAGTTCTGGCATCACAGTGGATGCCCCCGATGCAGTTTTCCAGTGTATTGTGGCAGGTGTTCACCAATATCCCCCATTCTCCTCTTCCTTCAGCAGTAACGCCCTGTAGTGCATTGGATTGTAGCCTCCAGAAAGATATGTCCAAGTCCTAACTCCTGGTACCTGTGAATGCGTCCCTATTTGGAAATAGCGTCTTAGCAGTATGATCTCACATTAAGATGGCCGGTGTCTTTATATGAGAAAGGAAAGGAAGTTTTGGATCCTGAAACACAGAGGCCATGTGACTGTGGTGTCAGAAATTGGAGTGATGCAGTCACAAGGCAAGAACACTAAGGATTGTCAGCGGCCATCCGAAGCTAGGGAAGAGGGATGAGGGGGTTTCTCCCTCAGAGCTTCCAGAACCAGTTCTGCTAAAACGTGGATTTTGCTCTTCTGGCTTCTTGAACTGTGAGAGAATAAATCTCTGTTGTTTAAATCACTCAGTTTGTGGTACTGTGTGATGGCAACCCTAGGAAACCAATATACCCCCAAATTGTGCTACACAGGTGGCCGCTCAAAGTAAGACTACATCTCCCAGCCTCCCTTGCAGCTAGGTACTGACGTTCCTTACTACTTGGTTCTAGTTATGTGAACTCCAGTAATGTGCACAACTTTCTAGTTGTACCTTCAAACACAAGGGAAAAATGGTTCCTTGCCTTGCTCTTTCCCCTTTCTTCTGGCTGGAATGTACATAGAATGGAGGAGCCACAGTAGCCAGCTTAAATTACAAAATGGAAACCACATGTTGAGTCTGTGAGGGCCGTATGCTTGAAGCAACCTGGAGTCCCTATACTGTGGCTCTGCCTTACTGTCCCGGATTATTTACACTTCGATCCTTAGGTGTAGAGGAAGTGAACTATCACGAGGAAGCCACCATTATTTTGGGACTTTTACTATAGCAGCTGAATGTTTTCTCTAAGGAATACAGTTGCAGCCCCTGTCAGATACCGATATTTGAAAAGGACATCTGGCCTTACTGTCAGTAGGGCCAATGGTTTGAGGTTTTTTTTTTTTTCCTTCCTGATGATGGGAACAGATTGCATTTAGCTGCTTCTCCTCCCAACCCCCAGACATAACTTCTCAATCCAATGGGACACATGTATGCGTGGGTCGGCCCAGGAGGAAGATTGTTGCCAGGATAAATCTCCTTATGGGGCTTGAATATGTAGCCTTGACCTCATCATCAGCCGTGTTCACCAGGCACTGCCTTTCACTCAGCAGATTCCTAGCCAGATTTGGGTGCTCTGGCGCCCCCTAATCCTGTTCAGAACCCTGCAGGGCAGGGGAATAAAGTGTCCTTTGCTGCTTCCAGTAACCAGCTCTTCTTTCCTGGGCAGAAATGCCCTTTACCGTGCTAATCTTGTGTGTGTCTGTTTGGGTTTCTTAAAAATGGTCCCTTTCTATTTCTGCATGGGAAATGTTCGCAAAGCTTCTCAGGGTAAGACCTGTGCGGTGTGTGCGTGCGCGGTCACGCAGGATGGTGAGCCGCGAGCGCGATGTGGAATGGACTGGAGGAAGGTTCACCCTTTCCTGGGTGGCTTCTTAATGGCAATGACACCATTTTATTCTCAAGACAATCCTGAGAGGTAAGAATTATTCTTCATATCTTACACATGCATAAGCCGGTCCATGCCTAGCTTGACCACCCGTGAGCAGCAGAATCAAACCTAGTTCTACATTCGCTTTCAGTGAACTTTTCCATACAAACGAATCACACCGTTTGTTATGACTAAAGCATAATGGAAAAGTAGAAATTCTATGAATGTTTGCCGAATCTGATTATGGAACTGGCCACTCTGGAAATACAAGCAGAAGAATTATCTTTGGGGACCTGTGTTACTTAGGTTTTTCCTCCGCACAGAGTTTACTTCTGCCTCTTTGGTCTTCCTCATCTTCTTGCACACTTAATAGTGACAATAGAAACCACAGCCTCTGGTTGTGTTAGAGAACGTGGATTTCCAGACTCATGAAGCTGGTGAAAGTTTTTGTTTTAGCCCATTGACTGTGTTTATCATTTGTTTCCTTGTTTTCCAGTATGTCTGTTCTTTCATTAACAGTGATAATTTTGAAACTAACATTTTAGGCTCTGTAAAAATCTTATTTGTATTAGCATTAATTTCATTACACAAAATCTTAAATTTGCATGTGGACCAAGTAAAAAGGGTAGTTTCTTTTATTTTAGTAACATTAACTTCCTAGTGAAAAATTAACAACTTAGAATAGCATTTGAGTGCATTGTCATCTTTGCGTTCCCCTATAATTAAAAATATGTAATATAATTGTGATGAAACTTTGTATTTTATGTCACATACACACACGAGTCTGTGTAGATGGGTTCAGCTGTGTGCTCAGGCACACACACACACACACATTTACACACATACACATTTGGCTCGCCTCTTTCACTTTTATTACTTTATGATGGAGACTCCTCTCTTCTTTCTTCTTCAAGTTGCAAGTTGGCAATGGGAGAGTGAGGAGAAGCCCTATCCCTCTTCCTGGGGCTGACTTCACTTTGCACCAGTGTTCTGATGCCCCAAGGGGAGCTTGAGAAATAGCACCTGAGTTTTGCAAGGCACTGTTGCCTTTCATGTTCCCACTGTACAACAAGGAACTCTGGCTCCACCATATGTCTTCTTGAGGCCTCATGACATGGCAGCCCCCAAAGCCTGAAGTTTTTCCTTCTGGGTATCATTAGGTGCTAGAGGGGATGATTTAATCTTTTTCATTTTGCCTCCTTCACCCTTGCAACCCCTCCCTGCTCACTTTCAGAATTTCGGAACAAAGTGAACAAAGCTTTTTGGGAAGTACAGTATGTGTTGGGAAGAATAACTAACACTTAAAAAAAACAGATTTATTGAGGCACAATTTACATACTATAAAATTCATCCATTTTAAGTGTACAGTTGAATGAGTTCAGTAATGAGTAATGAATGAGTGCCCATTTAAAGTCAGCCTCCACAGCCGCCTGTAGCTCCAGTCAACCACTGATCTACTTTGTTTCTACAGATTTTCCCTCTTTAGAAATAAACATCTCATATAAATGAGATCATATAACATTTACTCTTTTATGCTTGGCTTCTTTAATTTAGCCTAATGTTTTTGAGATTCACCCATATTGTTCCATAATGTTTTTGAGATTCACCTATATTGTCTTATTTTTTTTTAAATTTTTTATTAACATATAATGTATTATTTGTTTCAGGGGTACAGGTCTGTGATTCGTCAGTCTTACACGATTCACAGTGCTCACCATAGTACCTACCCTCCCCAATGTCTATCACCCAGCCACCCCATCCCTCCCACCCCCCCACCACTCCAGAAACCCTCAGTTTGTTTCCTGAGATTAAGAGTCTCTTATGGTTTGTTTCCCTCTCCGGTTTTGTCTTGTTTCATTTTTCCCTCCCTTCCCCTATGATCCTCTGTCTTGTTTCTCAAATTCCTCATATCAGTGAGATCATATGATACTTATCTTTCTCTGACTGACTTATTTCGCTTAGCATAATACCCTCTAGTTCCATCCGCATTGTTGCAAAGGGCAAGATTTCATTTTTTGATGGCTGCATAATATTCCATTGTGTGTGTGTGTGTGTGTGTGTGTGTGTGTGTGTGTGTGTGTATACCACATTTCTTTATCCATTCATCTGTTGATGGACATCTAGGCTCTTTCCATAGTTTGGCTATTGTGGACATTGCTGCTACAAACATTGGGGTGCATTTGCCCTTCAGATCACTACATTAGTATCTTTGGGATAAATACCCAGTAGTTTGTTCTTTTTTATTGCTGAATAAAACTATTGCATTGTGTGGCTATACTACACTTTGTTTATCCATTCATTTGTTGATGGATGGTTGGCTTCTGCTTTCAGCAAATAATGCTGGCTATAGCATTAATGGCAATAGCAAATAATGCTGCTATGAACATGAGTGTACCAATGTCTGTTTGAGTCCCTGCTTTCCCTTGTTTTGGGTATATACCTAGAAGTGGAATTGCTGGATCACATTGTAATTATGTGTTTAATTTTTTTGAGGAATCACCATACCATTTTCTGTAGCAGTGTACCATTTTACATTCCCACCAGCAAGGCACAGAGGTTCTGATTTCCCTCTGTCCATGCCAACACCTGCTATTTTCTGTTTTTTAAAAAAACTTGTATTTTATAATAGCCATCAAATGGGTTTAGAGTGGTATCTCACTGTGTTTGATTTGTTGATTGGTGATGTTGGGCATCTTTTCATGTGCTTATTGACCATTTGTAGATCTGCTTTGGAGAAATGTCTATTCAAGTCCTTTGCCTAGTTTTGAATTGGGTTTGTTGTTGTTGAGTTGTAGGAGCTCTTTATATATATTCTGCATATCAATCTCTTATCAAATATATGATTTGCTAATATTTTGTCCCATTCTGTAGGTTCTCTGTCTCTCTTTTTGAAAAGACTTTATTTATTTTTGACACACACAGAGAGTGTACAAGCAGGGGAAGCAGCAGGCAGAGGGAGAGGGAGAAGCAGGCTCCCCGCTCATCAGGGAACCCCATGTGGGACCCTGGGATCACGACCCGAGCTGAAGGCAGGTGCTTAACTGTCTGAGCCACCCAGGTGCCCCTCCCATTCTGTAGGTTCTCTTTTCACTCTGTTGTTAGTGTCTGTTGATGCACAAAAGTTTTAATTCTGATGAATTAAACTTACCTATTTTTTCTTTTGTTGCCTATGTTTTTGGTGCCATAGCCAAGGAAACATTGCCAAATCCAATGTCATGAAGATTTCCCTCTATGTTTTCTTCTAAGAGTTTTATAGATTTAGCTCTTTTGTTTATGTTGTTGATCTGTTCTGAGTTAATTTTTGTATATGGCATAAGGTAAGTGTCTAACTTCATTAATTTGCATGTGGATATCCAGTTTTCCCAACAACATTTGTTGGACTGTTGAATAGTTTTGTCATCTTTGTCAAAAATCATTGACCATATATGTTAGGGTTTGTTTCTGAGCTCTGCATTCTGTTCTCTTGGTCTATATGTCTATCTTTATGTCGGTGCCACACTGTTTTGATTACCATAGATTTGTAGTATGTGCTGAAATCAGAATGTGTGAGACCTCCTCTAACATTGTTCTTCTTTTTCAAAATTGTTTTGGTTATTTGGGGTGCCCTAGGATGCCATATGAATTTTAGGATAGATTTTTCTATTTCTGCAAAAACATTCTTAGGATTTTGATAGAGATTGTGCTGAATTTGTAGAACACTTTGAGCAGTATTGTCATCTTACCATTATTATGTCTTCTAGCCCGTGAACAGGGATGTCTTTCCATTTTTGTATCTTCTTCTTTTTTTCAATTAAAAAATATTTTAATTTTATTTATTTTTTTAAAGTAATCTCTACACTCAACATGGGGCTTGAACTCACAACCCTGAGATGAAGAGTTGCATGCTCTACCGACTGAGCCAGCCAGGTGCCCCTGTATCTTCTTTAATTTCTTTTAGGCATGTTTTGTAGCTTTCAGTATACAAGTCCTTTGACTCCTTGGTTAAATTTATTCCTAAGTATTTTACTCTTTTTAATGTTATTGTAAATAAAACTGTTTTCTTAGTTTCTTATTTGGATTATTCATTGTTAGTGTATGGAGGTACAACTGATATTTTTGTTGCCCTTGTAACTTTTAAGGCCTTGATCCACTATCGTTTGACATCTAAAATTTCTTTTGAGAAGTCTGACCCATTCTGATTCCCATTTCTTTATATGCACTTGCTCCCTTCACTTCCCATCCATGAGATTTTTATGGATTATCTCTTTATCTTGAATGTTCTGAAATTTCACAATGATGTTCCTTGATGTGGATCTTTTTTTACCCCCATTCACTATGCTAATCACTCAGAGTATCCATCCTTTGGTTCTGGGAAGTTTTATTTTGTTTTTCCACGAATATTTTTCTTGCTATGAATGTTTCTCTTCTATCTTTATTAAATTCTCATTATTTGGTTTTTCATTCTTTGGGTTTATACCAGATTTTCATATGTTTTCTATCTCTATTTTCTACTCTATTGTCATTTAGTTTTAATTTATAGGAGATTTCCTTAACTCTTAATTTTAGACCTTTTGAATAGTGTTATTTTGGTTCTCAATTTTAATTTCTGAGAATTCTTTCTTATTTTTAAGTTGGGCTTTTTGAATAGCATTTTACTTTTGCTTTATGGTTGAAAAATCATCTTCTCTCTTGAGGATATTATTGTTTGGTCTACTTTTCGTCGAAACTCTTTTTCTCGTGTTTGTGTTTGATTGTATCTTCTATGAGAAGGATTTCCTTAAGGGTCTGATGATCCTTGGCTCTCTGTTCACACTTAAGTGGAGGCTTTTTGTGCAGAGGGGGAGGGGCTTCCCTGGGGAGGGTGCAGATCAGGTTGCAGTGACTCTTTGCACTACATCCCTTAGGTGTCAGCATGTGGGGGGTCTTTTTTTCCCTACTAGAGAAGTGTCATCCAGTCTCCTGCTTCAGAGTTCTGTTGGTGTGTATCAGGGTGTACTTGGCTGTTTACCTTCTAGAAACACAGCAGGAAAGGGTGGAGGGTCTTATGCCTCACCCGGTAAAGAGTAGACCTTCACTGAATCTCCCTCTTTTTACTCTGTCCCTAGCTCCTGTCCTTTGGGTTCATCAGACCTCTTTGGTTAATTTTTTTTTTTTTCAGAGAAAAGACTCCCAGTTTCCTTGCATAGTCAGGAAACTAGATGCTTGACCGATTGTGCTGGCGAGGACACCTGTGAAGTCCATGTACTCCTAATACAGACTTCCAATTCTTCTCTTTTTCCACCTTGGTTCTCATATCCATGGGTTTGTTGGTTGAAAGTTTGCATACACCACGTCATTTGGAGCATCTTGGCTTTGTATTTAATACCTGGTGAGGCAAGATTTCTCCCACCCTTCTGAATTTACTTGGCTATTCTCAGACATTAATTTTTTTATATAGATTTTTTTCAAAAAAGACACCAAGTATTTCTATGGAATTGTACAAATCCATACATACTTTATAATAGTTTAATTTAGTTTCTCAAGTAATCCTGTTGGGATTCTAACTGAATTCCTACTCATTCTTGCATCTCTAGTGCCATGTTAGGCTTTCAAAAAACCTCTGTTAAGTGGAAATACACCTCTGATCCCAGTGCCTACGGGCTCCTTGTTATACCCTCCTGTCTAATTTGTGCTCAGATCACAGAGCTGGCTGGTAGCAGAACCAGAAGAACTCAGGTGTTGTAACTCACCACTCTGTACTTTTTAAACCATACTTGTACCTGTAAAACAATTCTTAGCAGTTATACACAATCCAGCATAAGGGCCATGCCAGTGTGAATGGAAGGTGATAAAGTCACGGAAGTCAAAGTGTTTTAAAATCCCAAAGAAATATCTCTGCCTGGATCAATCTGTCGCACTCCTAGAACAAGCTCCTGTGTGGGAGGGCAGGACGGGCAGGTGACACCTCCGGGTTGGACGGGTACATTTATGGTAGGGCAGAGGGAATATTATCAAGCTTATTTACGTTTTCCCATAGGAAGAGCCATATTTCAATGACATGAATATGAGTGCAAAAGTAGGATGGTTTATCTGCCACGTCTGATCCATGTGGAGTTTCAGTAATAAAGTTTATTAGTGCCCCTGATTTAATATGACACATTTCCAGTGCAAATTACTCTGAGATCATCGTGTTCATAAAATATGACAGAAATCTTTTAAGTGTGAGCATAAGTTCTGAATTAATTTAATAACCCAGTCTGGAAAAAGGCATGTGGTTTAAAACATAACATTATGCACTGGGCTCTTACATTTCTCTTCCACTCCTCCCCGCCCCCCACCACTTCCCATGCCACTTTTGAAAAGCCCTTCTTCAAGTCTCCGGTCATCTGGCCTCTTGTCAGAGCTCAGGGTTTTACCTCTTCAAGGAGGTTTGAAAAAGGACGTGTTAGTGTGGCTAAGGCAAGAGGGTCCATTCCTCCATACACTGGGGCTCTTGAGCACAGCTGGTTTTATTTCTTAATAGTTCCTGCCCCAAGGGGGTAGACAGGGACTGATGTGAAAATGGTGCTTGGCCTCTACAATTTATGCCCTTTAGTGGGCTGGGAGGTAGGTGGGAGAATGAGCATGGCATAGACATGACATTGGAGTGCCACAGTAGTGGCAAGCATGAACACAAGCCCCCTCCATCTTTCCAGATGGGAAAAAAATCACAGCAGCAGGACACATACCCCAAATTTCAAATGCACATAAAATCATTGCAAGTTGTGAAACATAAGTCATGGTTCCATTTATCTTGTGACAGTGTAAAAAACCAAATGAACAAACACAGTTTTCGTCAAGATAGAAAATAGAAATGAAGACAAAATATGAGCTCTTTGGTGTAACTCGACCAACTTTCAGCCTTCCATCTTGTGCACAGAACTGTGACCGCCAACGCCAAAGAAATCTGTAACTCACCCTTGCCACTTCTGCTCAAATATATTAGGGCTTCGGATGGACTTCTTGCTCACCAACTAACTCACTTCCTGGGTGATCCTACTTTTTTCTGGGACCTTAGGGTCCCCCTTTGTCCTGTCCAAATAGGTTGAGACACAGGACCAAAAGTACCCTGAGTTGTCCTTAGACATGCCCTGGTGAGTCTTCTCATTTGTTTCCTATTTTGGCATCCAAACAGTGACTGAAAGGGCCACCTGAGTGCCTAGTGATCCGGCCTCTTTCTGACTGCGGTGCTTCCAGGTCTAAAACAGAGCAAAGTGCTCCATGTTGATTAGCCTCTCAGAGGTGGCTGCCCGCAGCTCAAAAGAGATGCTGTCCCACAGTCCAAATTTTGCCCAAGAGGCTCCATGGAAGGTAAATGTTCTTATTTCAGGTTTTCCTCATCACTTCGAGAAATTGCCAACAGCAAGAGTTCTAAGTGGGTTTAGCAAGAGACCCCACATCATTTCTTCCAGGGAGAAGCTGGGAGAGCTCCAGTAGCCCCCCTTCAACAAGGGGGAGCCTTTGGACAGACTTTCCTGGCTGAGGAAACCACACTCCACTACCTACATACCTGAAGGGCCCATGGTGCTGAGCCACCTCCTCCTCTGTGCCTTGGTCCATGTGAACCCCCTGCTTGGATGCTTTCCATCTATTTCTGAAACATTCTCCTTCAGAGAACAGCTGGTGTCCCAGCAACTCCATAAAAGTTCCCTGAAAGTGCAGCCAGCAAGGACGCCTTTCATCAGTCTCCCATTGCCCTTATCGCTTAACGGATGCATTTGGCACTCAGTGATATTCCAGTTAGCTCTTATCCTGTGTGTTGTCTTGGTTTGTTCTCTCATTATTTCCTGCGGGTAAGTCTTGTCTGACCAGCCAGGCTCCAAATGCCAAGCCCCATCCAGGGGCTTGAAGTGCAGGGGAGGGGGTGAATTCATGGGAGAAGATCAGAGTCTGGTTGTGGGATGAGAGGGAAGTTGTTGGGGAAGTGCCGACCTTCCTGAGGAATGGGGTGCCCCCTCAGCTGGGTAGGGGCTGAGGAGCCCGGAAACAAGAAAGTGCTCTCTTCTGGTTCCCCATGCACACCTTTGCACCCTCCACGTTGGGGAGAGACTGACCGGCCCACACCCCCATCTCTTCGCAGGACCTCTGGCATCTGGGCTTTTCTCCTGGCTTCTTCCTCCTGCTACAGCCTTTGGATCCCCCATGTCTTTTGTGTCTAAAATCTAAATTCTTCAGAAATCAGTGCTAATGGCATCTTTTCCCTATGCAAAAAGCTCTGTAAAGTTGCTCCATAATATTTTTCCAAAATTCAATTGAGGACTAGACAGTGTGCCAGGAGCTGGAGATACAGAGAGGAGTGGGTTATCATCTCTGCCCTGAGGAGGTTTGGAACCTGGTGGGTGAGACAGACACAGAAACCGTGACAATACAATGGGATAAGCATGACAGTGGAAATGAGTGCAGGGGGCAGAAGTGGTCCAGAGGAGGGGTAGTGGACTCTTTCTGGAGCCCATGGGGGTGGGGGCTGGTTAGGTTTTGAGTAATGGCCCAGGTTTACCAGGTAGATTGCCAGGTGGGGAGGAAAAAGGTATTCCAGGGGAGGAGAAGGGAGCATGGCGTTGGGAGGGGTATCCTGCGTGGTTTGGGGCTGCTGTAACATTGGGTATGGGGAGAAGGGGCGAGTGAGGTGGAGAGGAGTCTGGTGAAGCTGGCAGCAGCTGGATCACAAGAGGTTTTCCTACCAGCAAGCATGGGTTCTACAGTTGTAGGACATGGGGAGGCCTTTGGGGGCTTAAGGAGAATTATGTCAGGTAGGCTGTAGGAAAACCATAAGGGAGTAGGGGCAAGAAACGGAAGAATTTCAAAAATGAAACAGCAAACCTTCAGAGAAGGTCAGGTAACTTGAGGAATGAGTCCCATCCGTGGGTGTGACAGTGAGGAGATTCTGGTGTCCTCCAGGGGAGAAGTTTCCATGGACAGGTGGGGGCAGAGGCAGCCGGTGGTGGGCTGAGGGGTGATTGGGAGACAGGGCAGGGAGGACACCTGGTAAAACCAACTTGACCAGGAAAAGGAGGAGAGCTATGGGGCGGTAGCTAGAGACCACCACGGTCCTGGGAAGGTTTCGTAGGCTGGGTCTCTATCTGCTCCACCTCTGGAGGTCACCTGCTGCCCCCCCCCCAGTACCTATCAGAGTATCAGACACATAGTAGATATTCATGGTGGGAAGAATGACTAAATGCATCATCCTGCACATTTCCTGGAAGAGGCTGAAGCAACATCACAGATTTGCTCATTGAGGATTCTTTGCTGTCTAAGGGTGTTCTGGGAAGCAGCTGAAGTCATGAGCTCTGTTCCTAATCACATGTTTTCCTGAAGCACTGAAGGCAGACGGCCAGGGTGTCAACACCTCAGGTCACACCACATAATGCAAAGCTTAATTTGACTTTCAGGCTGATGTCAACATTTTGTTACCTTGCTGAGAAGCCCAGCTTGAAGACTACATTAATTTACATTTGCCTGTGTTGCAACCATGCATTCCAGCTCACAGCCTGGGAGCAGACCCTGAGGTAGGCATTTCCTGGATGGAGGAAACCCCCTTCCTGGTGTGAGGAGACTGGGTGTGCTCTCAGTGCTGTCTGGGAGAAGTTCCTCCTGCTCACCTTGTAAGGTAAACCCATTTAGAATCAGAGAGCCAACCATGAAAGGAAGATCCTCCTTCTGCCTGTCTTTCTCTCACCATGAGGTGATGGCGTGGTGATGCGGACAACATGGTTATGGGCTCCCCAGTTTAAGGAGCACCCTTTCTCAAAGTTAAAATCATTTTCCACATATGCCCAGACCAGCATCTGGGGGAACTTCCTGCCCAGCTGGTCACTGGGACACCAACCCGGGTTTGCCTTCCATGCGGAAGGGAAGGTGTGCACGTTTCTAGTCCTTGGCTCCCCACCTGTGAACTTTGTGTGGGCATGGGTGACAGGGAAGGATGCGGAGTTCAGGGGTGCACTGTCACCCACGCCTGCCCCTGTCTCCCTGTCCCAGCCTTGGTTTTGATTGCTGCCCTCCCTCTCCCTGTCCCTCGAACATTGTCCTCATGGCCTTGTCTCTTCTCCCCTGCTTCTCTTCCTGCTCTTGAGTGCCAACAGCATGGACAGCTTCTTCCTTTGTGCATCCTGTTCTAACTTTATTACTTTTATTCCCATCATTTTTTTCATGCGTCTGCCTCTATCCCTGAGCTGTGAGTTCTTCCCTGCGAGGCTCTGGGTCTTATTTAACTCAGCAGCCTCAGGGTCCAGCACAGTGCTTGGGGCCCAGCGGGCTCACCAAATAGATGGATGGATTTATAAATATTCTGCTGCTTCCATTCTTCAAGGCCCACCTCACTTTTTTTTTTTTAAAGATTCATTTATTTATTTTAGAGAAAAAGAGAGAGGGTGAGTTGGGGGGAGGGGCAGAGGGAGAGAGAATCTCAAGCAGACTCCTTGCTGAGCATGGAGCCTGATGTGGGGCTCGATCTCACCATCCTGAGATCATGACCTGAGCTGAAACCAAGAGTCAGATGCTTAACCGACTGAGCCACCCAGGCACCCCTTGGCCCACCTCACTTTCTATTGCCTCTTGCCCGATTTCTTCCAGACCAATGATCACTCCATTCTTACCATTTGTTCAACAAACATTTATTGAGCACCTAATATAGTATTTGGTGCTATGAATAAATTTGACCAGATTTCTGTCCTCAAGAAATTTTATGAATAGTTGAGAATAGAGGCAGGTTAATCAGCAGTTAAGTGAGATAGATGCTGTTAACAGAGAAACAGTCGCAGAATAATAAAGGCCATTTTTAATAACCTTTGAAAATTTATTTTAGTGAGGGTTTTATCACTTTGGTGCTAGAATAAAATTTTAATGGAGCTGAATGTAAAACCCTGAATTTGCTATTCTGTTGCATCATAGATTAGGCGTATTTTTTCTAAATTAGAAAATAATGTGCTCATTGTAGAAATTCAGAAAAACATAAAAGTATAAGGGAGAAATAAAATTATTAACCTACACTCAGAGATAACTACTGTTAACCTTTTGGTGTATGTTCTTCCAGACTCTTTATCATCTCTCTATAACTGTTTTTTTTTTTTTTTGGAAAGACAACACATAAAACTGGCATCCTGAAAGTTTCATTCTTTTTCTTTTATTATGAACACTTTATCACGAAATATTATGAAAAATATGATTATCAGCAACTATGCAATATGACAGGCACAGTTTCATTAAAATGAAAACTATTCTTATTGCTTTGACTTTAGACTGTTTTCAATTTCTCTTTATTATAATTAGCAGGAAAATCTTTGTACAAAGTCGTGTGTTATTTACTTGCTTTTTTCCTTTTGGGGTATTCATCTTTTTCCTATTGATTTTATAAAGCCCCTTTACATATTAAGCACATCCGTCTTCTGACATAGGTATTAAAAATATATTTCCTGTTTGTCTTTTGTCTTTTAACTTTGCTTAGTATCAATGCTTGAAAGCCAAATCTTTGAGGACTTTGACTCTCTCATCTGAGAAAAGAGGAAACTAAAACCAACATATTGAAGTGATTCTCAGCCCATAGGGGTGGGAGCAGAGCATGCCTCGAACCCAGGACTCTGGGCTCTCAATGTTTCCTTCAGGAATGCACCCCCACTGACCGTATATCACTGTTCTTTGCTTTCCAATGGTGTCATTTGTGTTGGTTATGCCTTCCTGTATGGAGGGCAGGCCTTCTTACCCCTGTTCTCTACCCCATCTAGTCCCCACCCAACTTGCTTCCCCTTACTTGGCCCAACTGCTAGCAGTTTGGTAGTTGCTCAATACATACTTGTTTGTAAATACACTGGGCTTTAAAAAAATTTTTATTTGTTTGAGAGAGAGAGAGAGTACGAGTGAGAGGGGCAGAGAGAGAGGGAGAGAGAATCTGAAGCAGACTCTGTGCTGAGTGTGAGCCCGACGCAGGGCTCGATCTCACGACCCTGAGATCATGACCTGAGTCGAAACCAAGAGTTGGCTGCTTAACCGATTGTCCCACCCAGGTGTCCCAGTGCACTGGGTTTTAAAAGAGTTACCAATGATGATACAGAGTATCCCAACAAATTCATGAAGAAGGCAAGGCTGTCACCAGCCCTGCTTTCTAGAGGAGGAAGTTGAGGATCAGAGAATCTGAGGGACTTGTTCAAGACCTTACAGCTTGACCATGGCAGAACCAGGACTGCAGTGAATTTCTTTTGACTTGAGACTCTTAGTTCTCTCTGCTGTACTGAGCTCTCTCTATACTGAGCTCTCTTTCCCGTAGGCTCCCTTGCTCCTGCCCTACGTGGGACAAAAGGCTGGCTGTTTTTTTTTTTTTTTTATGCTTGGATAGATTGAAGAGGTAGAAGCTGGAGGCCTACTGGTCACCCCTTTCCATACAGGGAGCCAGGATCATGGAGCTAGGTGTCGACTGGGTTTCCGGATTGAAAAATCTGAAACCCATGAAGAGGAGCCAATTTTATGGATATAAAACCTGCTTTAAACAGTCGCTCTCTGTTCTCCCCTTCGCCAGCCCTGGGCACCACTAATCTCCTGTCTCTAGGAATGTACCTATTCTGGATATTTCCTATACATGGAATCACATAATATGTGACTTTGTGTCTGGCTTCTTCCATTTGGCACAAGGACTTCAAGGATTAGCCATGTTGTGGCATGTGTCAGTACTTTATTCCTTGTTATGCCGGAATAATATTCCGTTGTATGGATTGTGTGGAGATGCCACAATTTATTCACCATTTATCTGTTGATGGAGGTTTGGGTGGTTTCCACTCAGCCTGGGTTTTGAGGACAAGGATCCTGGGCCGGAATCGCTGGGTTGTCCTAAAAATCAACCTTATCTAGATCTTATTTGAAAATACTTTTCTCCAGGTAAGAAGGAGGAACTCCTCTTGGCTCTTCAAGCAGGCTCCCGCTGGACGTTCTGAGGGCTCAGCTGAGGAGTGGAGGTGTCAATGCAGTGAAGGGGCTCCCTTGTTGGGAGTTCCTAGGTCCCTGGTGTGGGCGGCCGAAGCGACGTGGTGGAGACCGCAGGCTCCACCTGGGTCCAAGGCCGCCCTTCTGATCCCCGGCGGGCAGGACGGAAGGCTCCCACAGTCTTCGCTCTCCTCTACTTCGTTAACAGCTTCAATTAGCCCAGGAGCTGGAGATGTTTCATCAGCTGCCCGGATCAGCAGCAAAATTAAGCCGTCACATTTATGAACTGCCCGGCGAGTTCTGGGAGGAACTCTGCACATTTTACATTTAATAACTTGCCTTTCGTTTTTATTTATAATGTTAATAATGATTTGGGGGTTGCTCTGGGAGAGCGCAGGAAGAGAGCCAGAGAGACTGTGACACAGATGACGGGACCTGTGGCAGAGGGGTGACTGCTCTTAGCTCCGTTATCCTGCTCCTGACCCACACTCCCACCAGGCGGGGGGGCAAACACTGTCCCCTAACCCCGTGCCCCCGCGCCCCCGCACTAGGCAGCCAGGGCTTTGGGGGCCTTGCACACTGTTCTTTCTCTGGAGGCCAAATGGTCAGGAGCCAGGGAGGAGTCTTGCATGTGCTCGGCAGCCTCTCTGGGCCTGCAGTTACTGTCTCTGATGTGGCGCGTGGGATCCAGGGGCACTCAGCAGGCTTTCGGAGGGCCGGTCCGTATAGTGGGCTCCTTCTCCCCCTTCCTTCCTACCTCAGACCTGCCTCACTAGCTTCTCCTATGGTCTGTCCATGGGTGGAACAGGAGTTAGATTGGGTGAAGGAAATAGTGTTTTTGCCCTAGGAAATGTTTCATAGAGTGCCTGTGTTATTGGAAAGTCCCTTAGCGTCTTTCCAAATGAGTATTTTAGTGATTCCTTATTCTGGATATGAGAAAGAGAAGGTCCAGAGGGGCTGAGTGACCTTCCCAGGTGACTGGCTGGTGAGCTGTAGCACTGGAGGGTGGGGGGAGAGGGGCTGCACAGGAGGGGCACAGGTTTCCCATTTCAGGGTGGGATGGTGGAGAAGCTTGGCCTCTTAGATCTGTCCAGCCTGGGCTCAGTTCCCAGCTCTGCTTCTGGCTGTTTGTATGAACTTGGGCAAATTATTTTGCTTCTCTGAGTCTCAGGATGCTCTTCTGTACCATTGGGAAAATCATCAGAATCTCCATCTCACAGGATTGTTGGGTGATTTACCCAAGATCATGTTTGTGAAAGATTTTGTAAACTACAAGTTGCCATACAGATCATAATTATTGATTGCCTTCTACTGTGAAGCCCCCTCTGGCACACAGCCTTGTTGGGTGGACTCTAGATGAGGGGTTTGTAACTTTTCTTCAGAAAGCGCTAGTTAGTAATGATGTTAGGCTTGGCGCACCTCTTGGTCTCTGCCGGAAAGACTCACCTGGGCAGGTGTAGCTGAAAGCAGCCTTTGACAATATATAATCGAATGGGCGTGGCTATGTGCTAATGAAACTTTATTTACAAACACAGGCTGTGGACAGATTTGTCCTGCAGGTCATAGCTTGTCAACTTCTGCTCCAAAGCAGCATGTCCCCAGGGCTAGGAGCACTGAATTCAAGAACGCAGGGCTGTCTGGAGGAGATATATGCATTGCCCCATAGTCTGGTTTCTTCACAAGAATTTCTTTTTTTTTTTTACCTGCAAATTTTCCCTACCAAGAATATAGTGTTAAAAGCTCAATTACCCATGGCCTCCTGAGGGCTCCTCCAAAGGGAATTGCCCAGACCTGGTCTCCATACTTCCTAGGGCTTGGCTCAGCTTATGCAGAGAGAGAGGGAAAGAATCGTTTTCACCTTAGCTGCCTTCATCTGTGATGAGCAAGGAAATGCCTCCAAACCAACCACTTTGGTTGGAAAGACTGGTCCATTTTCCTCCATAGCTGGCTCTTGCCTGGAAGTTTCTGTTGCTATTGTCCTGGAGGATAAGGGGGCGGGGGAGCAAAGGGCAAGGAAAAAGAATCCAGAAAATGCTAGCGATGGGGCAGAATGGCAGCCAATTGCTTTGAGCTCGGTGTCACCCCGACACCATATCTAATCTTCTCCACCACCTTACAAGGTAGACTGTGATTGCCATCTTACAAGTGGAGTAGCAGAGATCCAGACAGGTTAGTTACTGCCCACAGGAGTGGGAGGGCTGGGGAATCTAGATTCAGTCTGGTTTTATCTGATTCCCAAGCTTGTCATCTTCCCACTACGCCTCACTGCAAGGCAGATTTATTGGGGCTGCCAAACACATCAGAAGAGCATCCACCTGCTCGGTGCACGCCCTCTTCCTGCAGGGCAAACATGAGATGGGGAATGGTTGGGGAACAGGGTATACTGAAAACCAGGAATCCGAGTCTGAGCTCTTGCTCCAAAATTGCCTTTTGACCTTGGGCAAGTCACAGACACTTCCTGGGCCTCAGTTACCTTATCCGGGTACTGCAGTAGGCTTGCCAGCCCCTTCCAGCTCTGTGATCCTCAGAGCTTTCCTGCAAATAGCCTGTGGTGGCCAATACATTCTGTTTCTCCCTGTCTGGCTGCTCGACAGAAGGGAGGGAGGGAGGAGGCAGCAGGAAAGCAAGGTCAATCAATTCCAGCCCAGACCAAAGCCTAAGAGATAGGGCGTGGCGTGCTGAAGGATGATGGCTGGCAAAAATCATTAGAAGCATCTTTCAACAATCTATATGCCGTTATCGATCTTGTTATATAGATCATCTTCCATTCCTCCCCTACCTTTCCTTCTTTTTTTTTTTTTTTTTCCCCAAGATCTTCTGGATCAATACAGCAAGTGCATTGAGACTGTAGCAACACATTTAAAACCTTATAAAAGGTTATTTAGTTGCTAACAGTGCAGTGGTTTCTGCAAAGCCTGCCAAAAGGTTACAGCTTTTTGGGGATCATAAATTACAGACGACAGGAAAAAAGTAAGTGCGGTTTTCTTTATTGTCTCGATGATGGATGGACTCCTGAACAGGGCAGAAAATACATCATATCACCTTTAATGGGTGTGCATTTCTGCAGCCATAACTCACAATTTTAAAATAGAGAATGGTGAAATATGGCATTGTATATTCCACTTGTGACATATTTATGAGTCCTTGCCTTCTTATAAATACAGTGATTGCTATTTCAAAGCACCATGTCAGGTATGAGCTGAGCACAAACAGCTGGCTCGGCTGAAAAATTATAGCCAGAGTGGACGTTTTCAAAAACTCTCTCTCGCAGCAGTAAATTTACAGTGTTTGCACTAACTGTTATTAAAACCAAATCCATATCTTGGCAACAGGAATCCATTGCTCAGTAACAGCTGGAGTGACAGTGCGTCCCAGCAGCTGCGGTGAGCTCTAAACTTGGCCGTGGAGCCCACAGAGGGAAGAAGGTCGTGGGCCTCAGAGGGAGACGGGGGGCGGGGGGCACCGTGGCCCCCCTGAATGCCGCATGTGGGCTTGCAGCTTCCAGCTCTTTCCCCGGGTCTGGCCAGGGAGCCTCTCCCGAGAGACTTCTCTGTCTAGGACCTTGTGCCGCTTACCCCCACTCCCTCCTCGCTCCCTCTCTTCACTGGGTGAGACATGCCAGTGTCTGGAGAGCGAAGCAGCTGGCCGAAAACAGGGACACCTTCCTCACACAGCCCGTGGGAGGAGAGACAAGGGGCAGGGTCCAGCGTGGTGGGACTGCGCTGGGGAGCTTGGGGTGCAACTGGGCCGTGGGTAAAAAAAAACCACGGCGACTAAAAGGCTAGATGGTTGATGCAGTCATAACAATTTTCAAGTCAAGCAAAATGCGTCCGGCCCCAGTTATGAGCCAGGCCTAATTTTGAGGGCTGGAAATACTAAAAAAGGAACAGGACATCATTTTCACTCTCGGGAAGCTTCTAGTCCACAGACTGCCTAAGACTCAGCTACTGATAATACGCCTTGCCTATTTTTGTGTTTATGCTTTCCCAGTTCTTTTCTTCTTTGATGTTCTATTTGGCTGTTTCAAGAAACTAAAGAAAAGGTACAAGTGCATGGGCTAAACTCCAGATATTATGTTAAGTAAAAGGAGACTGCCTCTAAAGAATGCATGCTGTCGGATCAACTTATGTGAGGTTTACAAACAGGCAAAACTGATCTGTGGGGAAAGAAGTCAGAATAGTGCTTCTTTTTGGCTGGGGGGCTGGTGGTGGAGACACAGTGGGAAGGGACGCAAGGGAGCCCTGCTGGGTGCTGGAAATGAATGGCTCAATAGCTTGGTTTGAGTGGAGATGACCCAGGGTATAAGGAAGTTAAACCCATCACTGTAAACTTAAGGTTAGTGCCCTTTACAAACTTCATATTTTTTTAAAAGATTTTATTTATGTGTATGAGAGAGAGAGCATGAGCAGGGGGAGGGGCAGAGGGAGAAGCAGGCTCCCTGCTGAGCACAGAGCCCGACACAGAGCTCAATCTCACCACCCCGAGATCATGACCTGAGCCGAAGTCACAGACGCTTAACCGACTGAGCCACCCAGGCGCCAAACAAGCTTTGTATTTTTAACACCTGGTCTTTTCCCCCATACCCCGCTCACAGTCACACACGGGCAGGCATTGGTAGCCTTGCTTTATATGTGGGGAGACCGAGGCAGAAGGTTGCCCAAGGACACACAGTTGATTTCAGAGGAAACTCCAATTTCACTCTCAAGCCAATCAATACCTGTTATTTCAATGACATTCTCGCGTTATAGGTGAACTTCTCAGATCGGGCCTGGTCATCAAAGAGTGGTTCTCAGCCTCTTTCTGGCAGCAGTACATTTCCCTCCTTGCCAACCACCATCACCAGGAAGCTGGAGGTAAGGAGCCCAGAGGTTCTGCTCTATGCACAGTGGGTGAGGAGGGCACTCTGCTTCTCCCGGCACCCACAGCAGCCCTCAGTCTCCAGAGAACAAGGTTTGAAAACCAACGGCCCAGTGATTTCCACCTCTGGCTTTGGCAACCTATTCAGAACATTCATATTGATATGAAGGGGTGGGTGTAAAATTCACACAAAGACTTGGGATTAATTATCTCTGCTCATTCATTTATTCTTTCTCTCCACATTTGCTGAGATCCTTCTGTTTGCTGGAAGGATGTATTTGCTACCACTGTGCAGGAGGCTGGGTCTTGAAGGTGGCCATGATGTGGTCCCTGTTTTCAGGAATCTGCAGATGAGTGGGGTGGGCACTGTGTTCATGCTGGCCGTGAGGACAGACGGATTCTGCTGGAACATGGCAGAAGAGGACTTCATGGACGAGGTGATGTTGATCCGGGATCTTGAAGGACAAGTACAAATTCACTGGGGACAGCGCTGAGGGGATGGCAGCAGGAGGAACAGAGTCCAGGGAGTTGGGAGCATGGTTTGTGAGGGAAGGGGGGCCTGGGAAACGTAGGGTGGGGCCATATTTTTGGAGATGCTGTCGCCCTAAGGATTAGTCTCTACGTCAGTGGAGAGAAGTCCTAGAAAATTTTGCGCAGGGGCTGGACATTGTTAGATCTGGCCGAGCCAGCTGCCTCTGCAGCACTGGGGGTGGGGGATGTGAGGGACAGTGGTGATGGGCAGAGAGCTGCCCCTGTGAGGAACTTCTGAGTGGTGGTGATCTCAGGGGAGACTGCAAGCCCGAAGATCGTATCCACAACCAAATACTAATCAAACAACAACCACTATTCAAAAAGGTTGGGAACTATTGGGAGGTCCAATCCAATATTGCTACCTACCCATACTTTTTTTTTTTTTCAGGGATGGGGAACTAGTTGATTTTAAGAGAAATATCTGTTCAGTCATAAAACAAATACTTGCTTCTTGTAAGAAAATCAAACGATGCAGATAAGAATAAGTTTGAGATGCGCTCAAGGCCAACTTCGGCCTTGGTATTTGGTAAATCTGATACTTGGCGTCAGCTTTGGGTTTGGCCTTTGGAGGGCCGGGTAGTTGATGCCAACTCCAACATCATTTCTGGCATACCTGAACCTGTGTGTGATCAACGGTTGTGGGATTGCATCGTATCTAATCACAACAATAGCAGTGCTATGAACAAGGCGTGGCATTCACATTTATTAATAGCTGCACATTCGCTTTGAAAGAGAGGCAAGCCCTCTAGATATAACTTGGAATGGGAATCCCTTTTGCACTTTATATGTTGAAATATTATCTATCAGTTGAAGTACAAATGTGCATTTATTATTGTAAGAGCGAAGTGCTACAGTAACCACGAGAATGGAAGTTGTTAATTTTATGCACAAATTTATGAACTTTTGAATAGTTAAATAAATAGGGAAAGAGCTGATACTTCCTGTGCAGGGTAGGAGACAATAGGCTAGCTAGACGACTTTGGGAAAAAACCAGTATATCCTCATATCCTTTTCGGGAACCAACAATTTTATGAAAATGTAAAAAATAACAAGACAAAAAAGTAGGTTAGTGCTATGACCTGAATGTTTGTATTTCCCCCAAATTCATACATGGAGACCCTGACCCCCAGTGTGGTGGTTTTTAGAGGTTAGGCCTCTGTGAGGTTCTTAGGGTCACCAGGGTGGGGCCCCATGTTGGGACAAGCGCCCCTTGTAAGGGACGAGTGACCCAGCTCTCTCTTTGTGCTGAGTGAGGACACTGCAAGAGAGGCTGTCGGCAAACCAGGAGGAGGGCCCTTCTAAGACCTGGGATCTGCTGGCAACCCCCGCTCTAGGACTTCCAGCCTCTGGAACCGTGAGAAAGAAAGGTTTGCTGTTTAAGTCTATGGTAATTTGTGATAGCAGTTGATGAAGATAATTAGATTGTCATTAAGTCTCATTTTTTAGAATTATTTGTTGCAATAACATTCATGACATTAAACAAAACAACCTTTCAGAACAGTTTTAACTTGGAAATGTTTACTTCTCTTTAGGCCACGAATCTTTCAAGAAAAAGCCTGATCTGCGAAGGCTGCACATCTCTTGAGGATGAATAAGAGACAGGATGGTCGCTTTACCACCTTAACGTTTCAAAAGGAAGAAACACACCAAAATCACGTACAGCATCTATGACCAACGATTCTTGATGCAGACATAATAGAGAATATGAGAAGAATGAAGAAGAGAAAAGTGAGGCACTACCTTCAAAGCATGTTGCTTCTCCCCTACCTCGCTTGAAAGTGGCCATCTCCTCGGTGACATGAACGGGCAGCGACAGGGTGGCAGACATCCCTCTAAGCTGATGGTCCAGAAACAGGCTTTCTGTACTCCATGTGAGCCCTCGAAATTTCACTGTAGTCTTAATCAAAGTTGGGATAAAGTTGAAATATAAAATTATGTGTAGGGTTTGGCCTGAATTTTAACCCTTGACCGCTTGGCATTCAGGTAGAATGTACCTCTAAATATAATGCACCTCCAGATATAAATTGAAAATCTTTTCTGTCCCCAGTGCCTAGTCTGTTTCTCTTAGGTAACCAATGAATCTAGTGTGTTTTCTTTCAGACTTGTGAAATATAGCTATAAACCACCCCCCCCTTTTTTTTTGCCACAAGGGGAATGTACCATAGTTACTACTGTCCAATAATTGGCTATTTACCACTTATAATCTAATCTAAACATTTTTCCATGAGACTGCATATAGCTCTATTTTATGTTTTGTCATGACTGCCTGTATTCCAATAAATGGGTATGGCATGATTTATTTAACCAATCTCCAGTTAAAGATCATTCAGACTATCCCCAGTTTTTATCCATTGGAGGGAATGCTGCAATAAACATTTTGTACAGTATTTTGTAAGTACTAATTATTTCCTTTATATATGTGTGTGTGTGTATATGCATACGTATATAAAATTTTTGTTTTGTCTTGCTATATTGTCTTCCAGAAATATTGTATCAATTAATATTTCTGCCCACAGTGTTTATATATAAGAAACCTGTTTCCCTCACCAACACTGAGCAACATCTACCTTTTGAATCTTTGCCAACATGTTATATGAAAAATGGTCTCTTGATATTTTAATATGCATCTTTTATTATTAGTGAGCTTGAACACCTTTCTGTATTTATTATTAGTGAGCTTGAACATCTTTCTGTAGGTTTTTGCACTGATTACTTTTAATCACAGAGGAAATGATGTCATCCTGAGTGAAGGAGAGAACCCCGACCTATGGGTGTGATAGTCTAGCTTTCGATGCTTCTCCATTGATGAAATGTGTGGTGGATACTTCATACTGCTCCTTACAGCAGGTAAATCACTCTTGGTTCCTAATTTCAGGAACATTCCAGAACTTTCTCAGGTGAGAAAAGATGGAGCTCTGAAGAGGTCAACTGATTGGCCTAAGACATTACAGGTAAAAAAGTAGATCTGGGGTTTGATAGATTTTCTAAAGTTCAATCAGTCTTCATTCCACTTGACCACACTGGGTCTGCTACTGACAAATTCAGATCTAGATTCTTGGGCTAACAGTTCTTAAATAGTAAACATCACTATCCTTATTGAACTCAGTCCTGTAAACACATTATCTCACTGACCCCTCCATAACAAGTCTATGAAGGAAGAGCAGGTGCTTATCTACACATACAGATGGGATGCTGACCGTGGTCACACAGGCAGGACCTAACATTGAAGGCTCCCCGAGGCCCCCGGTATGACGTTATACCACACGGCTCCTCATGCCCACTGGCACTGCACCTGAAGAAACAGCCTCTCCACGGCTGCCCCAGCGAGCCTCCCCAACTACAGGGCACCACGTGATGTTTATTCAAGGGAGACAAGACAGATCAGGCTGTGAATTAGGTCTGAGGGATGGTAGGTGTCGGCATTCCGGGCAGGACAATTCTTAGCGCGGTATTGTCTGCTACGTTGCCGGAGGCTTGGCGTCCCTGGTGTTTACTCTCTAAAGGCCAGTTGCATCGGGCGCCTGGGTGGCTCAGTTGGTTAAGTGACTGCCTTCGGCTCAGGTCATGATCCCGGAGTCCCGGGATCGAATCCCACATCGGGCTCCCTGCTCAGCAGGGAGTCTGCTTCTCCCTCTGACCCTCTCCCCTCTCGTGCTCTCTCTCATTCTCTCTCTCTCTCAAATAAATAAATACAATCTTTAAAGGCCAGTCACATCCCTCAGGTACCCTGACAACCCAGACTCTACTCTCCGGAATTTCCAAATAGCCCAGGAGGGGGTGGGCATGGCTTTGGTTGAGAACCCTGGACCAGGGGACCCCTGCTTGATGGTGGTACGTGGTTCTGTTGGCTGATGGATTTGTGTTGTGTCTGGTAGGACTGCAAGGTTTAGGCTCAAGCCCCTGGCACAGGCTAGGGTTTGAAGAATGTTCTGTGCAGGTAATGTGGTATTCCTGGGCCTTTCTTTGGGGGTGACCGACGATCAGCCGGCTGGCTGATCGTCAATCACCCCTGGAGCTCCTGATGCAGCCTCTGTCTGCAGACAGTCAATAGATGTCAATACTCGCTCCTGACAGATGTCTGGGTGTCTGCCGTCTTGGGCTGGGCTGTAGCCCATGGCAACTACTTTTCCAGGCCCGCATTTTCCTTCCTTTTGATTGCAGAGGCAGAGGTGGCAGGGGAATCACCAGCCCATGGTCACCTTGCTATAGGGAAGATTTTCAAAGGGTTGGAACCCAAGCTCCTTTGAAAGCCAGCCTGGCCCTGTTCTCCTGGCCACGGAAGCAGGCCCACTAGTTCAGCGGGGCCCCTTCTGCCAAGCCCGTGGCATGCCCAGGCTGCTGGGTGAGTTCATGCTCCATCCAGGAAGAGCTGGGGCCTCTGGGGCACAATCAGGACTTCAGGAAACTTAGTGAGGGAAAGGCTGTGAATGGCTACTTGGGTTTTGGCTCCTGGCCTGACCTGCCTCCAGCCAGCCGGCCATGCCCAGCACACTGACTCCGCAGGCCCTCTTTTCTGGGTCATGGGGGCAGCCCAGCAGCAGCTGCAGCAATATTTAAAACATTGCCTGTCTCCAGTTTGCCCAGTGAAGAGAGTTGGTCCTGGGCAGTCAGACCGTGTGGGCCACGAAAGGCAATCCTGGGAACAGGATGTTCTTTATGGCTGCCGGCTTTGTAACATAAGGGAGAGTGTTCTGAGTCCCCCTTCCTCTGTGTAAACAACAGTCTCTTTCACCTTGGTTGTTGTTTAGGGCTAGACTGTGAACAAGAAAGCTCACTGTTAAAAAGCAATTGTTTTTTGCATTGATCCACACCCCACGTATTATAAATACACTGTAGGCCTCCCTCATCCCAGGGTAGGCTCCTGGCTCTGGAGGGTGCATGGTGATGGGGGGTGAGGGAACTCTTAATGGGCTCCTGGTGGTTTTGCTTTTCTGCTGCTGGGAGAAATCTGGGCAGAGAATTTTCTGGTCTGAGGCAGGGCTCTGAGGTGCTCTGGGGGAGCAGCGGGGAATTCATGGGACCTTCCCATCCCTTTTCTGGACAGGCCTTCATCCTGGACCTGTGGGGTGTGTGTGCTCACTGCCCATCTTCTGGAACATGCCTTCCGACTGATGTGCCCTGTGGCTTCACTCAAGAGCACAGGGGGTCCTTTGTTAGTTGCAGATATTGGCATCCTGGGGGCAGCATTTGTGTCTACGGAGAGAAGTAACAAAGGATCTTAGGGTTGCATCCTTTATGCAGAGCCCACTTGCTCTCCATTAACTTTGCAATGTTCTTAATGCAAACCTAGGCCGCAAAAAACTGGGTAAGTCCTCTGAAGGGGTTAAACCTTACTGACTGGGAGAGCTGATTGACGGATACTCTGTCCAAGCACAGTGTGTTACAGATGCATGGACAGCTCTGCAAAAATCCACCGATGTTCAGCATGGAAGCAACCAGACTTGGGCTAACGTGTCCTTCCGTTGGCCGTCTTGGAACCCAATTGCTCTCTGGCTCCAAGGTTTCTTGAGAAACTTGATGACACATTTCAGGTGTTCCAACAGAGCATGGTGTGGTTTATGGGGCAGAGTGTGATGGGGTGGAAAGAGCTTGGGATTTGGACTCAACCAACCTGAGACCAATATCAGGAGACCACCACTTAGCCACTGGGCAAATGGCCTGAGTTTTGATTTCCTTGTCTCTCAAAGCAGGGAAGGGGGTGGATAATAATACCTTCCCTGAAATGATTGCCCGGAGAATCAAGACAGACATGTGAAAAGACTTTAGAGCCTGTAAAATGCTCTCCATGTGTCGTCTTTATCATTCTCTGCTCTTAGAAGGTGAACTTTAAAAGTCTCTTTCAACCGCGATGAATTCTGTGATGTTAAACTCTTCTTGGGACAAAGCTCTCTGTTCTTTTTTTCCCATGGGATACCACAAACTCAAGAGGTACATGGAGTCCAGGTGCAACCCAGTGAGTTGACGTTCTGTCCTTTTTTGATTCAGTGCAATTTTACATTTTCCTCTCTCTCTTTCTTCCTTTTGTTTTTGTTTTAAGTTGAACCTAACTGATCCTTAAAGTGACAGTGGCTCTGGGAAGAGCAGTTATGGGGCAGGGGTCCAAGCCTCGATAATCAGACATGAGGTCAGCAGCACAAGAGCTGTCTGGGCAGGCTGTTGGAAGGGGGGCCGCCTGGGTTTGGTGCCTTCTTGATGAGGTGTTGCTGCAGGAATGACATATACGCAAGGCAAAAGAATTGAGTGTTGAGTTTGGCTAATGCCCACTAGAGAGCTGTCATTACATCAAAGTTAGTTCATGGCTCAAAGGATGTCTTGAGTATCAATTGTTTCTTCTTTCTGTGAGGTGGGAGGCATATGTTATCAGTCTTACCAGGAAAGGGGGTTGGGTTGAGGCTTTGATACATAGATGGAAGCATCAGAGTATCATAGAAAGACTACTGACCTTGGAATCTTAAAATCTGGGTGGACTTGCACACCACTAACTAACTACCTGTGTGACTTTGTGGAAATCACTTAACCTCTCTGGTCCACAGGAGTCATATACATGTATGGAAGACAATAAGGTTTGGGGATAGTTGCGTGTATCACATTGTACAGTAATTACCTTTTAAACAATGAATATTTAAAAAAATTGATGTGTAATATGCATTCAGAAAATTGCCCAGAGCATAAGAATAGAGCTTGATGAACTATCCCAACGGGAACCCACTCATGTAACCACCACCCAGATGAGGAACTAGAGTATCACCAGAAGCCCAGAAACCCCTTTGCCTTCTCCCTGTCACTCCCCAGGCTCCTCCTCCAAAACGACCATGATCCTGTCTCCTAACACCATGGATTAGTTTTGCCCGTTGTTGTACTTTAGAAAACGAAATCATACAACATGTACTTTTTCGGTGTCTGGTTTGTTTGGCTCCTGAGATTCATCCCTGTTGCCGCAGGTCGCGGTAGTGTGTCTATTTGCTTTGCTATATACTATTTCACGGTACGATTACAGCCCGATGTGCCCACCTGCTGCTGATGGAGATTTGGGTCGTTTCTAGTTTTTGGCACTTCTGCCTGGTGTTCTGTTGCCTGGATCTCTGTCTGGCACACACCTAAGGGTGGAATTGCCAAGTCCTATAGAAAGTATATGGCTCCGCTTTCATAGGTATTGTCATGGAGTTTTATATAACTTCCTCCCCCCCGCCAGCAGTGCGCAAGCTTCTGCCTCTTCCGTCTTCCCACACTAGGTCCTGGCGGTCTTTTCTTTTTGCCCTGCTGATGAAGCACAGTGCTGTCTCATGGTGTTTTCTCGTTCGCATTTCCTTGGTGACTGCTGAGGTTAAGCACATTTCTGTACATTTGTAAGCCATTTAAAAATCCTCTTTTGTGAAGTGCTGGTTTAAGTCTTTTAGTCATTTTTCTGTTGCACTGAGAAAAATCTGTAAGAGTTCTTCTTATATTTTAACTGCAATATATTGTTGGATATATTTATTGCACATGCCTTCTCCTCTGTGGCTTGCATTTTCACTCTCTTACTATTATATTATCACAAACAGAAGTTTCTAATTTTAACATAGTTCAATCTATCAACACTTTCTCTTATTGTTCATGCCTTTTTTTGGGTGGGACTTATGAAATCTTTGGGGTGTGTGATGAGCATCCTGGGGAAGACTCAAGATACCAGCGTGCCTGTCAGGACACCCCCAGTCCAATCCCAGGATGCTTGTGGAATGTCCCTGAGCTTGCAGGTAAGACAGGTTTTGGCTGATCTGAAGACCCTGCTGGTGGATCAAGGCTCCTGACTGCAATCAGAGGCTCACTTAATGGTACCCAGGGCTTATGATTTCCAGGGACCATGTTATTTGTTGTCCTGATTATGGGAAGAGATAGCATTAGTTGGCAGTTTCCTGAAGACTACGTTTCTAGAACCTCTGTGGAAATAAAATCTCTGACTCGGTTTATGGTCCTTGGTATAGGAATTAGACACAGGAGCTTCTTGTTGGCCCTTGTCAGGGGATCTATGGTCCTCCCAAGGTCTTGCTGAGTGAGCAGGGTTCATGTGACCCTTCTTCCCTTGTCACCAGTGATTGGACCAGATGTTGACATGGGAGCCAGGAGTAGCCTGACTATGGGCTGGCCAGAGAACAATCAACAGCTTCTGTGGATTGGGACACAAGGTTCTTCTCAGCCAATAAGATTCCTTCTTTGGGGAATCTGAACCAGGGATGAGAAGGACGTTGTGGGCTGATGCTGGGCACGTTGTACTGAAAGGCCACGTAGAGGTGGGATAAGGGCAGCCATTTTGGGACTATGTACTTGCTGAGTGTATAAGGAACTGGAACTCAGAGAAGCCAATCAGGAGGGAGGGGGGAGGGTGGGGGCGCCCAGAGACGAGAAGAGAAATCATGGGCTATTAAAGAGAGCTGGAGAGCAAATCCCTGGTTCCTGTCCTTCTTGAGGTCTGATTCAATACTTCCTGGTTTTCCTCAGGGCCTCCGTGTACCCTTGCAATAACCCCAACCTTTTATTTGAGCTCGTTTGAGTGGTTTCTGATCCTTGCGATCAAAAGAGTTTGGGACTAAGATAGTCCAGATCAAAGGTAGACAAAAATAAAAGAAAAGATTTATGGGCTGTATTTCGTTCAATAAACTTTATAGAATTCTAGTAAAAATTGATTCCCCTACAATTTAGATCGCCTGTCTTATTGACTAGAATTATGTCCATGAGAATCGCGGTGCTGCTCTTTCGCCATTAAGATGGTAATTCTGGAAAAGTGGGCAAAGAGGTGGCTTGGAGGCAGCTTCCCGCCCTTCATCCTGTAATTACAGCATGGCCCCACTGTGAAGCTGGGGTGGGGGAGGAGGCACCTGAGATCCCTAGTCTGCAGGGTCCTCACCTCTGGGGGGGGGCACGGTACCTCAAGGTGCTTCAGAGTTTGTTTGGGTTTGAAAGCGGTTACAACCTAAATGGCCAAGAGTAGAATGGTTAAATAAATTAGTGGTCTCCAACTGAGGGAGTGTTTATGGAGTCATTAAAGGTGATGTCATTAACGAAGCTTTTAATGATATGGGAAATTAATTGTATAATAATATGTAACATTAGCTGGAAAACAGATGTAAAATGTTTTATACAGGTTGATCTCAACTATGTTAAGATAAACAAGTGGGAACAGTTAACAGTAGTCATACACACCCCCCACCCCCACACACATACGCATACTAGTTACACCTATATTTGCCTTTACCTTTTGGTATTTTCTATGATTACTTTTATAATCAGACAGAGGTTTAAAATGAAAATACAAACGAATAAGCTCTTTACTCAGATTCTCAAAGTGTGACATGAGTCTGTTCTGGAACTTTCCTCAGACGTTTATTCTTGGTTCTCAAATCCCAAGCCCCTGCCCTCTGTGGATTGAGGGCATTGGAACCCTTTGGAGTCAAGGACCTCTTAGACCACCACTCCCCAGTTTGTTTGTGACTGTGGCCACCAAGGGATCCTTGGCACAGCCCCTCCCACCTTCTTCCGGGTGTGTGAAGAACAGTGGCTGTTTCTCCAGGTCGTGGTAGAGGATGGGACTTCAGCTCTGCAATGCAGGGCCGAGCTGGGATCTGGTTTGTAAAAATGTGGGAGAAGCGAATGGTAACAAACTTTAAAAGTGCTTTGAGATCTCGGAGAGAGAGAGGAAGCTTGTTTCCTGCAACCCTGGCCAGGGAGGGCATTTTTGAGGATTTGGTCCTGGAACGGCCTGGCTGGGTTTCATGGGACACAGGGCAGGGGAGGGACGACCGGGGACAGAGGCAACAATAGCTGGCGGGGACTTCAGAAACCACTCGGGCAAGTGCCACTGCTTGACAGATAATGCCAATTACAACCTTGACTCAGTACCTCCCGCGCTAGGTGTGCGTACCGTGGAGAGCTACTAGGTGCTGCACAACTGAAATTTTATCTACCTTTTACAACAGCCCAGCGAAGCAGATTTTATTATCTTCATTTCACCAGCCCCCAAACAAAGCAAGGCAACCGGCTTAGAGGGATAAAGAGATATTCATGGGTAACTGATGGCAGGTCCAGGACTCAAAACCACCCCTCCTTCTTATTGGGACCTCTGATGGTAATCATCGGGCAACGGTTGTGTATTGGGTCTTTCTTATAAGCCAGGCCTTGTGTGGAATGCTTTTCCCGCCTTATTTCTTTTAAGGCTCACAGCAGCTCGATGAAATAGATCTTATTAATATTCCCAATTCACGCGGAAGAGAACCAAGGTTTAGAGGAGCTTGCTAATGGTCACAAAGGGAGTAACAGAGACAGCCATGGAACCCAGGCTGGTCTGAGGCCAGGTCAGAATTCTTACTGTGACTTCAATGACTTCCTCTGGCTGGGGGCCGGAATAAGGTGTCCAGGGCAGGGCCCTGGAGCCCAGTACCCCACCCAAACACCAAGTATAGGGTAACAACCCCAATATAACTCTGGAGCCCACAAACTATTGTTTCAATCCTGCCAGTCAGTGAAGGCACCAGTCAGTGCATGCACACACCCACCCATTCATCCATCCATGCACCCATCCATGCATCCATCCACCCATCCCTGTGTCTAGTTTGGAGTGGGGAAATAGGAGACTTGGTGATCTCCAAGACCTCCCTCAGCTCAGTGATTTAAGAAATTTGCTGAACTTTTGCCTTAAGACCAGGTCTTTGCTAAAAGCAGTGGGATGAGGGAGGGATGGAGGAACCATATGCCTTTGGCTTGACTTCATGGAGTTTCAGGGCAGAGTTTGGGGGAGGTATGTGTGATTGCCACACAGGAAGCATTTATACAGTAATGAAGTAGACAGTGTAGTACAGTTAATTCTGAGATGAGCGTGCATGGAACGGTTGGAATATGATGCTTTATGTCTGTATGTGTGATTGTGTGTGAGTGAGTGTGTGTGTGTGAGTGGGTGTGAGCATGAATATGGGAAGTGAGTGTGTCTATGTGAGTGAGCCTGAGAGCATGAGTATGTATGTGCATGGGTGTGGGTGTGTGTGACAGTATGTGACTAAGTGTAGGGGGTCCCGTTTTAGAGAGGAAGAACATGAGGACCTCCCCAGTCTCCTGAGAAAGGGGGGAAGGAGGAGGGAGGAGGAACGGAGAGACACAGGTGCCCAGGGAACCCCAAGCTTAGAGCAGCAGAGGGAAATGGCTCAGACTCTGGCTGAGATAAAAGATGGGGTGCTCACTCTGGAGGTGACCAGGAAGGAAAAGAACTGTGTGCACGCAGGTGTGGAGGGCATTTGGTCTGTGGTCTCCTCTGACTTAGTGTCCAGGGAGCCTGGTGCCCAGTTTCTAGTAGGGAACCAGACTTCTGGGCCTGAGGGCTAATTGCCTCCGTCAGACAAGTCTGGGCCTAGAGGGAGACTGGATGCCACACTTTGTTCCGCAGGTGAGGTCTGAGGCCACCCTGAGTGAAGGGAAGAGACCACTGAAGGAATGGCGCCAAGGTGAGCCTCGTTAGCCCTGGGTGGAGGGACCACGGCTTCTGGGCCAAAAACAAGCGTCCTTCCCGATCTACTTCAGACATGCAAATAAATTACATATAGCTATATATTTCATTAACTGTCTTCATCAAAAAAGAATCAAATTAGACACAACTGATAGGCCATGGAACCAAGGAAGTATTTACTGGGGTCTTTAAGGTAGATTCTTCCTGCAGTCTGGGGGTCTCTGAGAAGAACCCCTGGGGAGGTCTCACCAGCCCATCAAAAAGCCCTATTCAAGACCCTAAGCCCATAGAACCTCCTGGAACAACCAAATAAAACTCCAAACCATTAGAGAGGTGGACTGACCTCCTAGCCAAGGATTCCTTAACTTCAGGAGGCTGGTCCTGGACAGTTTGGTTTGATTGGGATAGTCACAGCTATGAAGTTAACACTGTTCTTCCCTGCAGAGCACTGGAGCTGTAGTCTTCTGCCCTTGGGCCAGGAAACTGGGTCTCCTGATTTCTTCGCTTCCTGTCCCACCCACTCACTGGACCTGTGTCCATAACACCTGTGATCATTTGCAAAATACAAGTTCCCAGGCCTGGAGTCGGCACTGTTTTCCTTCCTGCACACATGCAAAGACCTTTGAGTCGGCAGCTCTGTTTTATAAGGTTGCTACTTCCTGCCCTTGCTTTATTACGTCTGTTCTTTGGGGCATGGTGTTATAAATTGGGTATGTGATGATGTGTAATCACTAACTGAAAAGCCAATACATTTTCACTGTACCAGCAGCAAGACAAATAAAAGGCAAAATGAAAGGCTTGTGCTCTTTTGACAAAGGGAAAAGCACACAACACACATATTAAGGAAAAAAAAATCAGATTGTAAATTGAAAATGTTGTCATCTTAGGGGAGTTGTTTTCTTGGGGCTGTCTGGCTTGTGTTTGCCTCCTGGGAGCGGGGTGTCTGGTGGCTGGGAGTGGGGAAAGAGGGAGGATGGTATTTTCTTCCTCTTGGGAAACCACATTATTCTTAGACTTTGGGAACCTTAGGCAGTCGCCCCAGGCGCTTACGAGATATGATCCGGCAGCCTTTCACTGGGAACAACTGGTCTGTGGTTGGAGGACATGGGACAGAAAGAGACAGTGGAGAGAGAGACAGAAAGAGAGAAGCGTGCATGTTTGTATTTATATGGGTGTGTATAGCGGAGTGATTTTCCTTTAACAGAGGTTCAGGAAATTGTCCTGCTTGATACTGATGTATATCGGACGGTGTGATCCATACAATCAAGGCTTAAAATAAGTGATTCCTCCTGTGTCTGTTCTGATTCGGTGCTTTCACGCAGTAGGGATCGAATAGGCTGAGCTTGAGAGCATTTAGGCAAGAAGTCCTCCTGCCCATTCATATTCAGTAAATATGAGTATTCATTCATATGCAACTCCATGACCCTGCAGAAATAGAGTCCGGAGTTTCGTTTCGCTTTGCTTTTTTCTTCTTCAAAGACCTGAGGAAAATACAATAGAAATAGGGCTTGGGGGACAGTTTTTTGAAACTGACTAAAGCAAAAGATAATAGGAATAATATATATTGTCAGTCTGTGAAAGGTTTTGCCGGACCAAAAAGAAAATCTGTAGCTTGGTAACTGATTATGTTCATGAAGTTAAGATGAATGTGAATGGTGGTAAGGGTTTCCCCTTTGTACAGAGGATTCAACCATGTGAGCATCTTAGAAATTTGGGCTTCGGTAGTTCTTCCAACACACTGATGTAATAACACTAGTACCAATAATAGCAACACAGCGACGGTACATTAGAGATCGCCTGTATACAGTCCTGACCCAAGGTGAGAGCCCAGTGCAATGACTGGGGTCCAGCAGGCTGGAGGGGCTGGAGGACTATGTTGCATATCAATAAAAATCTGCCCTCTCTGGTGGTCTCCCATTCCCCCCCCCGCCCTGGGGTCAAACCAGCTCTCAGCAGGTTAATTAAAAAAAAAACAACTCATCATTTATCTTATTTGGTTCTTTTAAGAGTTCTATAAGGGAGAGAGCAAAGGCTTTCCTGTCTTGGGTGGCTGACTCATCCATGGCCCCAGGGGCAGAGCCAGGACCCCACCAAAGCCTTGAGAGGCCTCCTTCGTGCTTCTCGGGGCCACACTGCCAGGGGCTGTGAGGGAGCTGAACAACAAACCACAAGGCCAGCACCTGCTAGGTCACGGGCATGGACCACGTAGTCCCGCCCACTTTCAGTTCTGGTGCGCAGGCGCTTTGACCGCATTGGCGCCTGAGGAGCCCAAGCGGGGACAGCGCGGGGTTCCTGATGGGTTGGTGAGCAAGCCGGGCTCCTGTGGGAGCTCCTGTGACCTGTCCTCGTGGCGAAACAAAAATAAGCAACCCCTGTCTGCTGTCGGATTCCTACCAGGTGAACCCAAACGCTGCTCTTCGGGATGCGCCTTCGCAATCGATCATCCGAGATGAAGATGTTGGCTTCTTAAGTTATTTAATATACACCTTCACTTGATTTCATTACAACACCGCAATTGACGTATCCATATGCTATTTGAATTTTTACCGTCTGTCTCTACTGCCCACTCCTCAGTCTGAATGTAAGATCTGTGAAGGCAGGGTTTTTTGTGTGTTTTTTTTTTCCTTTTTTCCCCCTTCTTAATTGAAGTATAGTTAACATATTATATTAGTTTCAACATAGAGTACAACATAGTGATTTGATAATTACATACATTAGGATATGTTCACCACGATAAGTGCAGTTACCATCTGTCACCACAAAGAGTTATTACAGTGTTATTAACTGTATTTCCTGTGCCGAACTCTTCATCCCCGGGACTTAGTCTGTAACTGGAAGTTTGTAACCTCCTAATCCCCTTCACTTATTTCACCCACCCCCACCCTCCCATCTGGCAACTCTATTTTTATGAGTCTGTTTCTCTTTTTTGTTGCTGTTTGTTTTGTTTTGTTTTGCAGATGCCACACCTAAGTGAAATCCTATGGTATTTGTTTTTCTCTGTCTCATTTCACTTAGCATGATACCCTCCAGGCCCATCCATGTTGTTGCAAATGGCAAAATTTCATTTTTTTTTTTTTTTACTGCTGAGTAGTATTTCATTATACACACACACACACACACACACCCCACATCTTCTTTGTCCATTTATCTATTGATGGACTCATGGGTTGTTTCCATATCTTGGCTATTGTAAATAATGCTGCAATCTACATAGCAGTGCATGTATCTTCTTGAATTAGTTTTTTATTTTTCTTTGAGTAAATACCCAGAAGTGGAGTTGCTGGATTGTAGGGTAATTCTATTTTTAATTTTTTGAGGAATCTCCATACTGTTTTCCACAGTGGCTGCACCAATTTATATCCCTAACAACAGAGCATGAAGGTTCCCTTTTCTCCACATTCCTGCCAACACTCTTTATTTCTTTTCTTTTTGATACTAGTCACTCTGACAGGTGTGAGGTGATATCTCAATGTGGTTTTGATTTGCATTTCATATTTTCATGTGTCTGTTGGCTGGCTGTCTTCTTTGGAAAAATATTTATTCAGGTCCTCTACTCATTTTTAATCAGATTTTTTTGGTATTGTTTTTTCATGTTTATTTATTTATTATCCAAGTATAACTAATATACAGTGTGATATTTGTGTCAGGTGTACAATATAGTGATTCACCAATTCTATACATTATGCTGGGTTCATCATGATAAATTATATGCATTCTTTATCTATTTTGGATGTTAACCCAGTATCAGATATATCATTTGCAAATATCTTCTCAAGGCAGGATTCTTTGGGTCTTAAGATCCTAAGTACTTGCAATGTCCACAATAGCAAAACTGTGGTGTATATATATATATGTATATATATATATACATATATATAATATAAAAAATATATATATTCCATATATAATATATATATATGGAATATTATTCAGCCATCAGAAAGGATGGATTCTTACCATTCACACTGACGTGGATGGACCTGGAGGGTATTATGCTGAGCTAAATAAGTCAATCAGAGAAAGATAATTATCACATGGTTTCAATCATATGTGGAATATAGGAAACAGGGCAGAGGACCATAGGGGAAGGGAGGGAAAACTGAATGGGAAGTCATCAGAGAGGGAGACAAACTATGAGAGAATCTTAACTCTAGGAAACAAACTGAGGGTTGCTGGAGGGGAGGTGGGTGGGGGAATGGGGTAACTGGTGATGGGATGAGCACTGGGTGTTATACACAACTGATGAATCACTGAACTCTATATCTGAAACTGATGATGTACTATATGTCGGCTAATTAAATTTAAATAATAAAAAAATAAAATCCTAAACACTTTGAAAACATGAAAAAAAGATCCCAAGTGCTCAAAATAGCACCTGATGTTTGTAAGTGCTCAAAAATTGTTTTTTGTTTGAATGATGGACTGGTAAACTAAAGAGGAAATAGTAGAGGCTGACTATCTTAAATAATACATTTGTGGCCAATGAAGGCAAGAGGATGTCACTGTTTGATGTCCAATCGGTAGTTCGAATAAAGAAAAGAAGTGAGAGAAAGAGCTGCTGCAAGGTCCAAGGGACTTACAGGAACACAAAACCCAAAAGTGCCCATGCCCACGTTGGCAAGATGATGGATTTCTCAGACCCTGCCTTTTTTCATATCAATTCTTTAGCAGTGATTGAGTAGTAAACAGGTAAGAAATATTTTCTGTTAATTTTTTTTTCAGGGTTGAAATTTTGGAGTGAATTATTGAATTGCCTGGCCCATAAAAATAATAAATCAATAGTTAAGAGTGAAATTTGTTGTTAAAGGGCAAAAAGCCAAATGATGACATAATAAAGATGATGGATGAAATCAGGAGTCAGTAAACTATGGCCCTCAGGCCAAATCCTGCCTGGCACCTGTTTTCGTAAATAAAGTTTTATTGGAACTCGGCCAGGCTCATCCATTTACCACTATGGCTGATTTCATGCTACCGTGATAGAGTTGAGTAGTCTTTGACAGAGCTCATATGGTCTGCAAAGTTGAAAATATTTACCATTTGGCCTTTTATAGAAAACGTTTGCTGCCCTCTGGATTAAATGATGGTCTATCACGTTAAAGTCCAAAGGATTGGGCTGACAATAAGTGACAGGTATAACAATGATATCTTTTGCTGGGAGGCCCAACATCTTTAACTTCTGCAAAGCATTGTTATTCATCACAGTAATGTGTTAATTTGAATTTTATCAGTTTAGTAGTTTTAATTGTATTTATTTTATAAATTCGTTTTTCTTTTATATTTGTATAAGAGTTAGAAGCATAAGGATTTATACCTAGGTTAGTGTTTGTAGTATCAACTTTACTGTAAAATAATGTAGGTCTACTCCATGGGGATTGTGAGATTTTTTTTTCCCCCTTTAAATGTGTTCTCATCCTTCACTTACTTCAGTTTGAAAATTCCTGGTTTAAAGCATCTGGTAGGAGCTTGTGTCTAGGTGTTGCTAATTTATGCTATGGTCACTGTTAATTGTCTTCCTTTAAACTTGTTTGGGGTAGAGGAGTGACATTTCTAGAATTCTCCTTTCTACTGTGATTCATTAAGTGTTTGTCATATCACTTGGGGAATTTGAGAGAGAAGACACTTACCGGGAGGGTTGTTATCTGAGCCTGCTTTTTTTTTTTTTTTTTTTTTTTTGGTCCTTTTATAATTTGGGGACGACCAGATTCTGATCACGGCCCCATTTCTCCTCGTCTCTGACAATGTGAGGCCTGTTAGTTGTTTTCTGGAGTTTTCTGGAGTTGGACTAACTGTAAATTCCCAGAGCTGGAATTTGACAAGTATATAGAAGCGTGTCACCTATAGAAACTCTGTATGCCATAGGAGCATAATATTTTAGAACTGGTTGAAAGATTGAAGTTCCAAAGAAGCCAAGGCTTCTGCCCAAGGTCACAAAGCTATATACAGCAAGACACAGAACTGGGATTGTACTAGCTGCATTAAGGAAACAGAAGACAGAAAACAACAGAAACCAACAAACCAAACCAGAAAAACAGCCTTGACAGAACAAGCCGCTAAAGTTATCTTAGCCCTGAAGAGAGAAGTGTAAGAACACCCAGCAGTATAGAGCTGGAGATTTTGTTTATGACACTAACTCTGAAACGCCATCTATTTTTATTTTGAGAAACCGTCTTTGATTTTGGCCTGAGTTGGTGTTTATGGCTTATTTTATAGAACACGTTCTATCTACTCTTTGTTCTCCAAGTCTTACAGCTGCCTTTGATGGTGAGCAATAGAATTCTGACCTCTGGTTTGTAGAATGCAAATATTCCTGTAAGGAGACAAGGCCCGCAGGCTGAAGACAAGCTTGGCCTCTGTGCTCCAAACAGTCCCTGAATCGGCACTCGAGTGAGCTTTTAAAAAACACAAATCTGATCGTGCTCCGCCTCCCCGCTTAGGCCTCGCGGTGGCTTTCCATAGCTTCATGTGGACACCTCGGGGCGGCCGCCCGTCCCTCTAAACCTCGACAACTGCTTCTCTTATCTCCTCTCCCACCCCAGCCACCCCGGCTGCCCCCAGGCCCTGGTCCCCATCGTACAGTTGGCCGGTTCCCTGGTTGGCACCACCTCCTCCCTGAGCTCTTGAGTCGTTGTCACTTCCTCTGGGAAGCCTCCTCTGCCCCTCCTGAGTTAGGCAGCTTTCCTGTAAGGTGGGACAGCATCACGCATGTCCCCATGAAGCCTTGAACCACTATTGCAATTTTTTGTTCACTTGTGCCCCACCCTGCACTTGATGTTGAGCTCCATGAGGCAGAAAGAGTGTCTTATTCTCCACTGTACCCCCAGCCTAGGGCCTGGTACCTAATAGATGCTCAGTAAAGACTTGCTGAACCCTGAGTGAATGAGTGGGTGAAGTTCTTGCCCAGAGCCAGGGGTGGGGGGCGGGGGACGGAGGGTCTCAGTAAAGCCAAGCACCAGCAGCATGTGTTGGGAAGAGAGTCCAGTTTAGAGTCACGAAGACTTTTATTCCCTCCCTTGGGTAAGTCGACCTCTCTGAGGCTCAATTAAATCACTGAAAAGGGGGGCAAGTAATGACATCCAGCACATAGGTGACTGTGAAGATTAAGGTGACCGGTGACAACAGCGCTTTTCTCCTTTCCTCTCAGACATGGGCCCAGACACAACCAGAGAGGCCCCTTTCCATTTCAGACAGGAGCTCGGTCAACTTCCGTGTCTTGGCTGCCCCTGGGCATACCCGGCCCCTTGGAAGCTGCTGGTGACCCAGCTGGGGGGGGGCGGGGACCGGCCGGCCAGAGCCAGGCCTCAGCCCGGCTTCAGGAGGCAGGCTTTGTTTCTCTGGGCTCAGGGAGCAGCGGGGAGGGCCAGGGGGTCCCTACGAGGCACAGAGCTAGACCCAGGAGGGCAGGGGTTAAGCAGGAGCCACTTAGGATGGGCCCATCCAGGGGTGTATCCGTTCATCATGATAAGTGTCATAGGAAAATCAATTCTCTGTGTACTTTTGGGAATTACAACTATCATTTTGGTGTGATTTATTTGGTGTATAACACGAACATGGCCATTTGTTTTATCATTCTGAAAGTTCATCTGAAATTGCTTTGAGTTTCTGGTTTTCGGGAGTGACAGGTCCAATTGTTATCGCCTTTCCTATGAAATATGGATCGAGGGACACACTCCTGCCCGCCGCGTTTCCTCCCTGGTTACCTGCTTGCAGGGGTATGGGAAGTTTTATTGCTTGGATTTCCCTTCTCCTCTCCCTGCCCTCCCCTCGCTGGAATCTGTCTTCAGACCAATGCAGGGTTAAAGCCCCAGGCTTTCCTCCCTGCCGGCCCCCCTCGGGAACTTCTCTCCCCTGTGAAGATGCAAGAAAATCTCTGAAGCAAGTATTGGACTCTCCACCCCACCCCGAAGCCTTCCCCGGTGGTTCATCTCTCCCCGCCACCCCCAGCCCCAGACCTGATCTGGGCCTTTAAGCCCATTTGCACTTGGGCATAGCAGTTGGGGGGCTTGGGGTCAGAATGGACTGGTTTGAGAGTTGTCCCTGTCACTTAACTGCTGTGTGACTTTGGGCCATTCCCTCAATCTCTCTGTTTTCTCACCTATAAAACTGAGGTTACCATCAGGTAAGGATTCCATGCACTAATAGCCTAGCATGTATCCTGTGCATAGCGAGGGAGCCATCCATCACTACCTGTTACCATTTTGTGTTTTTTTTTTTTATTTTTAAAGATTTTATTTACTTATTTATTTGACAGAGAGAGACACAGCGAGAGAGGGAACACAAGCAGGGGGAGTGGGAGAGGGAGAAGCAGGCTTCTGGTGGAGCAGGGAGCCCAATCCCAGGACCCTGGGATCATGACCTGAGCCGAAGGCAGATGCTCAACGGCTGAGCCACCCAGGTGCCCACCATTTTGTTTTTTAAAGATTTTATTTATTTATTTATTTATTTGACAGAGAGAGATACAGCGAGAGGGAACACAAGCAGGGGGAGTGGGAGAGGGAGAAGCAGGCTTCCCGTGGAGCAGGGAGCCCGATGCGGGCTCGATCCCAGGACCCTGGGACCATGACCTGAGCCGAAGGCAGACGCTCAACGACTGAGCCACCCAGGTGCCCCATCACTACCTACTACCATTAGCACAACCCCTGGTTTCTGCTTGGAGCTAAGCTGTGTGACGGGGGTCTTAGTTTTCCCCAACTGGAAAAGGGCCTCATGCGGCAAGTCGGAGGTCTGGGAGAAGATGAGGAAGTCACGTGTAGGTGAGTAATGAGGCCGCCCTGGCCAGAGAGAGAGGGTCTATTTAAACTCTGGGTGTTTACTCTCCTACTCTTTCTCCTTCTCTGTTTTGCTGACAGAAGTACATGTGTCTGGGCCCTTTGGGGCAGGCTTCGGGAGAATCCTGGGACGCAGGGTGCAAGTGAGGTCAAAATGCTGCCAGTCTTCCCATCTGGCTGTGGCATCTGTGGGGAGGCCTGTGGTTTATTCCTGACATCTTTCTGCAATAATAACACCACCCACCATGTGTCACATGCACAGACCCCTAAAAAATCAGCATTGGGTTTTTTTTTCCCTGGGACACCTGTTCCATTTTCTTGAAATGGAGCAGCTATCTTTGGATAAATGCCGCCCGACTTTTAGGTCAACGCTTGGCCCATCCAGGGCATGCAGTCATCGGGAACACTCTGTCACACCTTCCCTCTACATAGACCTTGTGTTCTTTCTTCTTTCCAGGGGAAATGTGCTGCCCCATTGCCTCACATCTAAATCTTTTCATCTTTTAAGATTCAAATGCCACCCCCTCCAAGAAGCCCTCCCTCATTCCCCCTGTGGGTTGCGGTCTCTCCCTTCCTTCTGCTCCCATGACACTTTACCTGCACCTCCGTTTTGGCATCTTTCTCTTTTTCTTTTCAGCAAGGATCCTTAAATACCACCTTATCCACCCAACTACAGTTGAGTTCCCTTTTAGGGGGCTGTGTCTCTTTCCTCTCAGTCTAGCTCAGTGTCTGGCACAGAACTGACCCGTCACACAGTTTTCTCGTCTGTTCAATGACATGAAGGAAAGTGATGGTGCCTTGTTGTTGGTGAAGAACCCTGCGGAACCGTTTACAAGCATCACCTGCTGCTGCTGGCACTTCCTCCCACTTAGAAGTCTCAGACCCGCCTCAGGGTGATGATTTCTGCTGCGGGGGAGCCTTTGGTTGAAATCTCTCCTGTTCTCCGCAAGTGATGAGCTACCTCCAAGTCCCAAGCTGGAGATAGGTGGGGTCTCTGTGGGTGGCCAGGGGAGGATGCTGCAGTGCATCCCTTTGACCAAGGAGAGCGCAAGGGGAGACGGTTTGCCTGAGTGAGTAGCTCGGGGCAGGCTGATCCTGGGAGGCGAGCAAAGAGGATGGTGAGTTTGATCTCACGCAGTGATCCTGGTTAATGGAAGGAGAACATTTCTAGGAGCGATGGTGTTGGCCTCACCTCCCCCCCTCCACCCCCAGCACAGAGAGAGCCCATCTTCCCAAAAGCAAATCAACAGGGTCTACTTAAGACACATGTTGTCTCCCTCTCCCTCCTCTTCCTCCTGCTGCAGGCTGAGGGGGGATAATCCCCTGAGTTCCTTCAATTACATGGATGACTGGGGAGAGCTTTAGCACAAGGAATAGAGCCACCTGCTTGGACGGAAGGGTGACCAGTCCCCCTCCCCCCTTCCCTCCGGCTGCTTAAACTAGCACCATTGACCTTCTGAAAGGCAAGTCACCAGTGCAGGTGTTAACCTTAATACCACTCACTTGGGCCTGTCATTAGCACTCAGGCCTGTGACAGGTGTTTGCTGTGGCCCTGGCGGGAAGGTCAGCACCTTGGAGCTGCTGAGTTCCCCAACCTAAAGGCGACACTTGAGGCTTGGCAAAGGGCCAGGCTCACATTGGCTGCCACATGGCCCCAGGGGAGGGCTGGGTCGGTGGGGTCAGGGCGGGCTTTGTGAGTGCTCAGAGCTGGGGGCCCTGAGAGTCTTTCCTCGCCCTCCTTGTCCACCTAGGCCCTCCCCTGGAGGGTCACCAAGGTGACCTGGGCTGCCTGGCTGGGGGACAGCACTGGGAGAAGCCCGGGACGCTCTGGCTGCCGGCCTCAGTCCTGGCTGTTCGTCCCCTGCCCGGCACTTCTGCTCTTTGGAGATGGGCCTCAGGCAGGCAGGGAGGTGTCCAGGGGCAGGGTGGCTGTGATTTCGGCCCTGACGCGGACCGCATCTCATTGGTGCTGCCCCAGGACTGCACCTTGCCGGCCTGGGGGCCTTGGCTGGACAAGCCTTCGGTGGAGCCCAGAGAGCGCCCCAGGTCTCCAGGTCCACCAGGCCAGGGAAGAGCTGTTTTTTCAGTTTTCTCTGTACCTCAGGGGAGGCGGTTCTGGGAGAGGCTCAATCCATTGCCCTGAATGTGAGGGATAAAAGAGATCCTGGGGTTCATTTAATTTACTACTTCTCAAATTTTTACTACCTATTCCCAATCCTCTGTCATTCCTGTGATAGCAGCTGTGGTTTGAATGCCCCCTACCTTCTTTGCCCTTTGCTCTCGGGACTCATAGGAACAATGATAACCCAAACAATGGCAGCCTCCACCACGAATGGCATTTCTTACGGGTTCATGGTGTGGTCACCTCACTTTACTGATAAGGAAACTCATACCCAGAGAGGATGTGTGACCTACTCAAGGTGGAGCCAGGGTTCGAACCCAGGTCCGAAAGGCTCCCACTGGTGCGCTTAGTCACTCCCCTTTCGCTACCACTGTTGAGCGTGTGGGGTGTCGATCCACTACGGGCTCGGGGTCAGGAGACACTGCAGTGGGGGAAGGGAGGTGTTCAGAGAACATGGGACTTGAGCTGGGTTTTGATTTCAACGGGACTGGAGGGAGTCTGGGATGGGGGCCTGGGTGGAAAGAATGTCCCAAATAAAGGCTGGGGATTCAGCAGGGTATGTTGAGAGGCTGTGTGTGCCTGCTCGATGGTGGAGGGACCCTTCTTTATTTGACTCTCGGCTTCTTCATCCGTAGCTACTCTCCCCTGAGGGGTTGATTCCTCGCTTTGTCTTTGGCAGCCAAGAAATATCCATTGGTCATTGAGGAAATAGGGATGTTTATACACGCGTGGCAGAGTGGAAAAGCACACAGTTCAGAACTGGATTTGAGTCTAACGCTGTATGTTACTAATCGTATGTCTCTGGGAGACTGTGCCACACCGAGCTCAGTTTTATCGTCTGTAAAAGCTGGATAATAACAATTAGCTTATCTACCTCACGATGTAATTCTTGATAATCAAATGAGATAGGTTCAGGTGAACAGCACTTTGTAAGTTGCAAATTGCCCTTAAGTTATGATTATTAATTAGATGTGAATGTGAGTAAACAGGTTGTGCATGTTTATGTGTATTTAAGTGGTTATAATTAGGGTTACGTCTTTAACTCTGAATGTGAATATTGACACTTATGCATATGGGGCAGTGTGTGTGTGTGTGTGTGTGTGTGTGTGTGTGTGAGTGTGTGTGCTTGGTCTCAAGAATAGCACCTGGGAGGCATCAGCCAGCAGCAGACCCCAGCAGAGACCATCCTTTACTGTGTGAATCCACAGGCTGGGCTTTGTGGCTCCCACTTGGTGTCTTACAGCCTCCCTGTAATCTGGAAGTCCGTTGCCTTGATCATAATCATTTTTAACTTGTCACAGAGCCTAGATTTGGACTGAGGTGTGCTGACTCTACTCTTTCAAGAAACCAGAAGTAAATGCAGCAGAGGCAATTGGTGTCCTGGAGAGGCCCCGGCCAGGCGGACGGACACGCTCTTCCCAGGGTTACCCCAAGCCCCAATCTCATTAGCACCCCCCTGCTGGCCTGTTTCACAGCGAGCTCACTCTGCTTCCCCTGCGCTACTAAGGGTACCTCCTGGCTCACGCCCTCAGCTGGGCCCACCCAGCTGCTGACTCTTTGATCAGGAGTCTCCTGGCCTTTTTGAGTCTCTTGTAGACTTTGTTCTCTGAACCCCAACGCTGTTCTCAAAGGAGATGGAGTTAGAGGAATGGCTTGCTTCTTTCTTCCCAGCCATTTTCTCTGGGACTTACCCTCTGGCCTACACCCACATGGCAGGGAAGCTATCCTAAGGGTCCGTCTGGGGAGGAAGCCCAGCGGAGGTTTGGCAGGACACTTAGAGGCCCAGTGGGAGACTCTCCTGCCATTAACTGTGGAGGCTACAAGAGGATTCATTCCTTACTCAGCCATGGTGTGCTTGGTTCTAGGTCCTGCGGGACTTTGGTCACACCCTCCTCTGCAGGCAGAGGTCTGGAATTCCTGGTGAGATTCTGCTTGGCTCAGAATGTGGCTTGGTTGGCCTCAGGCTATCGGCCACCTTTGAGGAGCCTGAGAAGAGCTCTGAGCCCAGCTTGCAGAAGGCTGACTGTCATTTCCTACCTGAGATTGACACCCGATGGTCACACACTTCACACTGATGCACGTGCCTAAAGATAATGCCTGAGAGCCTACGCACATATATGGTAACTCAAAGATAGACATGTATTGACGCATAATTTGGAGGTCTAACTAATTTTACTTTGTTGATGGAAATACTGTACACCTATTGTAAGAAATTTAAAAAATATACACATGTGTCAGGAAGAAATAAAAGTAACCCTTCAGCCTTCTACTGAACGATAGCCAGTTATCATTTTGTTATATTTCCTGATGTTCCTTCTCTGCCTATTATGTCCATATAGCATACATATCCCTGTGTGTATGATATGTATGTGTGCAGTTGGCCCTTGAACAAAATGGGTTTGAACTGCGTGAGTCCACTTATGTGGATTTTTTTCAATTATACAGCACGGTAGGGTAAATATATTCTCCTTATGATTTTCTTAATGGATTTTTTTTCTCTAGCTAAGTTTATTGTAAGCATACAATATATAATACATATAACACACAAAATATATGTTAATCAACTTTATGTCTATGGGAAATCTTCTAGTCAACAGTAGACTATTAGCAGTTAAGTTTTGGGGGTGTCAAAAGTTATACACAGATTTAAAAAAAATTAAATCCAATTTAATGAACATATAGTGTATTATTAGTTTCAGAGGTAGAATTCAGTGATTCATCAGTTGTATATAACACTCAGTGTTCATCGCATCATGTGAGCTCCTTAATGCCCATCACCCAGTCACCCCATTCCCCTACCCACCTCCCCTCCAGCAACCCTCAGTTTGTTTCCATAAGAGACTCTTACGATTTGTCTCCCTCTCTGTTTTTATTTTATTTTTCCTTCCTTCCCCTATGTTTATCTGTTTTGTTTCTTAAATTCCACATATGAGGGAAATCATATGGTATTTATCTTTCTCTGGCTGACTTATTTTGCTTAGCATAATACCCTCTAGTTCCATCCACATCGTTGCAAATGGTAAGATTTCATTCTTTTTGATGGCTACGTAATATTCCATTGTATATATACACCACATCTTCTTTATCCATTCATCAGTCAGTAGATATCTGGGCTCTTTCCATAGTTTGGCTATTGTGGACATTGCTGCTATAAACATTGGGGTGCAGGTACCCCTTCGTATACACAGATTTTTGACTGTATGGGGGTCGGAGCCACAAACCCCATGTTGTTCAAGGGTCAACTGCAAATGTATTTAACATTCTTCTTCCCCAAATCAGAGAAGTGCACGGAGAAGCCTAGCAATTACTCTTGACATTTCCCTCCCCACTGCCTCCCAATCCCATGCCCTCCCCAACCCCATCACTAAGTCCTACTAATTACGCCCCTCTCATTGCCCCATGGTCCACTCTCAACCACTTTCCTCTCCCACTTGAGTTCCTGTAGTGGCTCCTAACGGGTCTGCCCACAGCACGTGAGCCCCTCCCCGCAGTCCTAGCACAGCCACGAAGTTCTTGGGCACAGACTGCCTGGCTCCGCCTCTTACTAGCTGTGCATCCTCGGGCAGGTCACTCCACTGCTCTAGTCTCAGCTTCCCTATCTCATGAAGTGGTTAGGATTCAATAAGGGAATACACAGAAAACGCCTGCACTGACACTTGCCCATGGCACGCCTTCTCCACGGCAACAAGAGGCTCTTTGGAGCCACACATCTGATCATGCTACCCCCCCCCCCGGCCCCCGTGAAATCTGGCAAGGCCTTCCTTCCCATCGCCCTCAGGGTGAGAGCAGAGCCCAGCGCAGCTGAGTTGGTTTGGCCTCTTTTCTCTCCTCTCTGGTCCTCATTCTCTGTATCTCCCTCCTTCTCATTTCTCCTACTGACTCCTCCTCCCACCTGCCAGGGGCCTTCTTTCAGTCCTTGGAGCTCCTCTGGCCACAGCCTCTCTACATATGCTCCTCCCCACCCTCATTCTCTCACCTATAACATGCTTATTATATATGGGCTTAGTTCCCCATGTTCTCTTATAAATAACATGAATACATCTTTGTGCAGAAATCTCTATGCAGGCCTCTGATTATGTCCTCAAAATAGATCCTTAGAAGTAAAACCCCTGGGCCAAAGATTATAGACATTTGCAAGGCTTTCGATGAATATCACCAGACCCCTTTCCAGAAAGCAAACATCTACTTCTTTGTCTTCTTCCCACCTGTCCCTTCCCTGGGCTTCTGGGAACTTTTGTTTGGACCTCTCATCTTGCAATGATCATAGCTCCTTTCTATTAGCATTGTTTTTTTTACCCTCAATCTCATTAACTGGACTGTAAACTATTTGAGGGTAAGGGCTGTATCTCACTTAGCTTCATATCTCCCTAGGGACCTGGTCCACAGCCGGTGCCCAGAGAACATTTGCTGAGCTGGACTGAACTGAACATATGAGTCGATATCAGTCCTTTTCCAAAGTGGGATGAAACTCAGGAATCCAGATGTTTGGAAATAAATCAGTGGGTCCCCAAGTGTCTAAAACGAGGGGAAAATCCAACATTTGCTGCATACTGGCAGTGTCTCTTTCTCTCTCCCTCACTTTCTCTCTGTCCCTCCCTTGCTCACACTCTCTCCCTCGCTTTCCAGCCTAATGGTTGAGTGAGAGAAAAACCCAGTTTAAACGTTGTGTTTCTAGGGCGCCTGGGTGGCTCAGTTGGTTAAGCACCTGCCTCGGCTCAGGTCATGATCCCGGGTCCTGGGATCGAGCCCCGTCTCGGGTTCCCTGCTCAGTGAGGAGTCTGCTTCTCCCTCTGCCTCTCCCGCCCTACTTGTGCTCAGTCTCTCAAATGAATAAATAAAATCTTTAAAAAACCCGTTGTGTTTCCCATTTCAGAGTGGAGGAAGGGGAGGTCTGAAGGATTGGCAGCTCAGGTGGGCATGGTGTGCCCCAAGCTCTGCACACCCCTGAGTCCTGCTGTTTCCTCTGGGGAGGGAGGTGCCCCCAGGACCTTGCTTAACTTCCCCGAGGGCAACATCTTCCCTTTGCTCCTCCTGTGTCCTGCCTCTGGATAGGGTGGGAGAAGACAGAGGAGCTGGTTCTCCTGACCGCTTTCCCTGGGGGTGTCCTGTTCTCATGCTCACCCCCAGGCCACCAGTGAGTGCTCCAGCTGCAGGGGGCCCTCGGGGCGTGTGGAGGGCAGGAGCTTGCTCCTCTGCAGGGCTGGCTTAACTGGACTGCCTTGTGCTTGGCACACTGGTGACTCCACTTTTCTTAAAGAGCTGAGAAGTCCCTATGTTCCCCAACAGCCCGTTGGCTTCCGGAACCTGTTTCCTGCCTGATTGCGAGTCGCCTCTACCCCAGAGAGAAGCACTTAAAGCTGTGGCCTGGAATATTTGATTTGGAAAAGCTGTGAGGCTTCGTCTGGAACAACCTTCCTATTTTGAGATGGGAACTCAGAGACATGGATTATCCCCAGCTTGACCTCTCATGACCTCTCTGGGCTCCTTGCTGGGCTCCCATGTGTGTGACACATGCTCAGTCACTGTTCTAAGTGTGTTTTCCAATAGTAACTCATTTTGTCATCCCACAAATCCTATGAAGTAGGTGCTCTTCTCCTCATTTGACAGACAGGGAAGCTGAAGCTCAGAGAGGTCACGAGCTCTGGAGAGGCTGAGCCGGGAACTGAACCGGGTTCTGGTTCTGAGTCCTGGCTCCCAGGCTTCGGGTCCCTGGTGCTGGGCTAGGCTTTCTGAGCCTGTGTATGTTCCTGCAGGTGTGTATGTGTGTGTGAGTGTGTGTGTGTGTGTGTGTGAGAGAGAGAGAGAGAGAGAGAGGGAGAGAGGGGGAGAGGGAGAGAGAGAGACAGGGAGAGAGCATGAGAGAGAGAGAGAAAGAGAGAGGGATGAAGAGAATCTTTGTCCAGCCTGAGGTGGAGGCTCTTGGCACTCGGGTTATATAGAGGAGGCAGTGTAGTCTGGTCACACAGTGGAAAGTGTAAAGGGCTTGGCACTGAGTCTGACCCGAGTTTGATTTCTGGCTCTGCCTCTTATTAGCTGTGTGACGTACGCACACTGCTTGACCACTCTGAGTCTTGATTTCCTGATTAGTAAAAGGTGAGGGTACTGACTACTAGCGTTGTTACAGAGATTACATATATTCACTTAGATCCATGGTGAAGGGCAGTGCCTAGCCCATGGTAGGTCCTAAAATAAATATTATTTATCTCCTCCTTTCACTCTAGGCAGGCTGAGAGGTAGAGGGGGTTTGCCCTTTCCTTTTTTCCAAAATATCCTCTCTCCCCAGGCACCCTAGTCCTGTCATGTGCGCTCCTGCGACGTCAGTTTCATCCGAAACCAAAGTACTGCAGGCTTCATGTATGAACCCTCCTGTCAATTTTTACACTGAATAAAGGAATAGAAGCGTCGCAAAGTGCGAGACCTTAAAAAGAAGCAGGAGATTCTCTGGTGCCTCCCAGATGCCCCCACCTGTCTGTTCTGCCTCTGTTAAGGCAGATTCTGGAAAGGCCTCTCCCTTGCCTGTCTTTGCACATGTGTTTGGAGGCTTTTCTCAGAACCCACACTCTCTACTTTGTCCCTGGGCACCATCCACTTGGCTCTGGGCCACGCGGTGCCTGGCTGAGCTGCCCCCCGGAGCTCTCAACACGGGCGTGCGTGCTGGTATGCCGCCCAGGGGCTCCAGAAAGGAAAGGTGCGGGAGGCAGGCAAGACTGCGCCAGGCTGGTTTGCATTACCTGCCAGCCTGGGAACGGCCCGTAAATCAAGGTGCACAGCTGAGGGTGCCCAGAGCAGGGGTGGGGGTGTGTGTGGGAGGAGAGAACGTGGGGCCGGGCTGTCATGTGGAAGGGAGCAGGCTCGGGGCTCAGGCCAATGCGTAGAAGCCCTAGGCAGGCTGCTTTTAGCTCAGGGTAAAAACAAAACAAAACAAAACAAAACACCAAGTTGAAATTGCTCAACACTGGGAGGGTCTGCTGTAAGGTGGTGAGCTCCCTGTCTTTACAGTTATTCCAAAGGTTGATGTTCACCCTCGGGTACCGTGGTCCTAAGGACCCTTGTAATTGGGAGGGAGATGGCTCCTTCCAGCCTTGAGATTCCTCAAGCCTGGGGCTGGGTTCCTGGTCTGTGATTTTAAAAGTTGAGGCTACAGGCTTTTACTTTTGCTTGCCAGCGTTCACACGGGTTTCGAGAGAGGTCCTGTTGTGCAGGCACAGCAAATAACCCGAAGGACGTGGTTGGTGGCACAGCAAATAACCCGAAGGACCCGGGTAACACCTGGGTAACAGAGGGAGAAGACAGACCCTCCAGAGGGGTGGGAGGCTCACAGTAAGTCTGAAAACCTGAATGTCCAGACAGGTAAGTGACTGCAGGGCTGTTTGTTAGTCATCATGGAACTCCTTCAGGACCTGGGGAATAGAGGACATGGGATTTCACTGAGAAGGGGACTCAGTCCCAGGGCAAGGTGAAGGCTGTGGCGTCGGAAGTGGTAAGCCATGTCAGAAGCATTCGGAAAGAAGGACGTGGTGCGGAGCCCCAGGTCTGAGCTGGGCACAGCAGGCCCCGGAAAGGAGGACCCGAAGGCTGGGGTTTAATCCCTAGATTTGCTGCTTTTGCTCTTTGTGTGATCAGACCACTTGGTTAACCTCTCTGACTCTCGGGGTCTTATCTTGAAAGGTGGCAACTATCTTGCATGATGGTTTGCAGGTGATCAAATCACATAATATTTGCTTACCTGGAGACTTACAAATAAGAGGGGCTCACCAGATGTCCTGTGTGTCTTTTAGTGCCTCTTGCCTTGGGTGGAGATTGATCTCAGAGTGCGTCTGAGAGGGGAAGGTGAAGGAGTGGGGTGAGGGTGGGGGCTGGGGCAGGTCAGAGGCAGGAGGGCTTCAGAGGGAAGGGCTGAGAAGGCCCAACCTTGGCACACTTCCTGCCCACCCTGGTGTCAGCCAACCCCCACACTGGGTTCATCAAGTTAGCCATGGGCTTTGCGGGACCCTCTGGGTGCTAACCCCTGGATCAGGTAACTGGGGGCTATGGAATGGAGGCTCCTAAGAAGTTACCCAGAATTCCAACCCAGGGCCAGGGAGCAGGTGGGCTCTGCAAGCACCAAAAAGTCCACAGGCTTACCCTCACATTCCCTTCCCCACCTGACCCCTTCTAGCATGTTCTCTCCTGTCTTACTCGAGGGCCTGCGGGCACCCTCCATCTCCTCATCTGCAAAACGAGCGGACTTGGATAACAGGATGACTAAGGCTAATTATATACCTTCCCTGGTCTTAAAGATCAAACATTTTATTTTTCTGTTAATCTGAAAACTTAGGAGAATCACCTACAGGTTAGAGGTCTACAGTAAAGACAGCAAGAGTAACGGAAAGGATCACAAATTGAGAATAATGATAGTAAGAGCAGTAACCTTAGATCCAGAGTGCTCTAGAATTAATGACGGCGCCCTGTGTATTACATTTAATATTTATCACATTCCCATCTTGTAGATGAGGCTACTGAAGGCTTGAGCTCACACAGCTGGTTGGTGACAAAGCCAGGCTCCTCACCAGGGTTTTCCGGCCCCAGCTCGGGTTCAAAGGAACTGCGTGAAGGCACTGCCCATTTCTAGGTCTCAGTCTCCCCATCTGTAAAATGGGTGGATTGTTCCTCTGGCAGTAAAATGTTATGATTTTATGACTTCTCTGTCCCTGGGGGCATGGGGGCTTTTCTTGGGGCTGGCTGGTAAATGTCCGTCTTGGTCTCCAGAGGGTTCAGAAGTCACCCCATTTCCCCCTCATTGTTAATGTTGACCACTGCTCACGGATGCCTCTGGATCCTCTTTTCACCTTATTGGGCATCAGAACCACAGAGAGGGCTTGCTTGGTGGGTGTTTAGTCCAGGCCCTTGTCTTCAGGAGGATGGGCCAGATGACCTAATAAAGTCCCTAATAAAACTGCCTGGGCAGATCACCAGCCTCCTGCTTTAAAGTCTCATTGAAAAAGGAATGTTGACGGCAGTCCCTGGGTAACACATTACAGAGTTTCACGACCCTCCTCACCAGGAAGCTGTTCTTAATGTTTAACCTTAATCCCTCCTGCTGTAATTTAAGGCCCGTTCCTCTTGTTGAGTGCAAATGGAGAACAGCTGCTTGCACTCATCGTCTGACATCAGCTATTTCTCAAGATGACCCTGTGAGACCGGCCAGGGTCATTAGACCCAATTTGGTGCTCAGCAAATATGTATTTATTCTTGCATGCGCCGGCCGCAGACTGGTTTGTTGGGCACGAGGAGGAGCAGTGAGGACACCCTCCGGGTGTCCCTGTAGAGGCTTGTCTCCCGACGCCTGGGTCACCTGCGGCCCCTGGATGCCTGGCTGGCTTTGTCAATGCTCCTCTGCGGTGCTCTGTGGCTCCGTGGTTTTGTGAAGGTGGCTGACCCATGAAACTCTGGACAGCCCATCCGCGAAGTTGTCCAGATGACCCTCTCTGGCTCCTGCAGAGACTTGGATGTGGCTCTGTTGCAGGGATCTTGCTTTAATCGGCAAAGCTGGGGATGTTTCACGAGGGTGTATGGATTCCCTGCCCCACCTGGGGGACCAAGTCCAGGGCAAGGGGAAGGGCTGAGGGGTTCCTGAGACCCCGCACAGGGTGTCCTGCCTCGTGTCCTTTCTGACAGGAGGCGGGGATGAAATACAATCCAGCCATTTACCAACCCCATCATCGCTAGGAACAACAGTATCGACAACAACGAACCCCACAGGGCCGCTGGGCCAAATCTGATCTGGTTCTTTCTCTCTCCCTGGCCTCTTTGTGTTTGGAGGAACATGGGTAGTGTGTTTGGAAGAGCAGGTGAGCAAGTGGGAGGGAATTTTGGAGGCCCGGGCTGGCACCTACATCCCTTCCTGGTTGAGCCTTGGACAGGCTCTTCGCACCTCTCTGAGCTGTGTGGCTTGTGGCTGCAGAGGCCCCACATCCCATAGGGGCTACATCCCTCTCCCCAGAGTGGAGGCTCTGCTTGGTGGCAGGACTTTGAGGCCCAACCTGTCCCCAGGCACCCCCTCCTGGGCTCTGCTCCTCTGGGAGGCTGCATTCCCATCAGAGCTGTGCCTGATGTTTATCAGAGGCCTGGATCAAAGCTGCCCAGGTCGTAAATCTCTCTCTCTGTGGCTGTCAGGCCCCAGGGCAGCTGAAGAGGGCTGACAGCCCTTTGGGCCTCAAAGGAAAAAATTTGCTTTACTCCACCCACCCCCATCTCTGCCAAGAAGCTGTCCTCTCAGGAGCCACTGCGGGCCATTCCATTCTTGGGAGCTGCTTCGGGAGGCCAAGAAGAGCTTGTCTGTGGTGGGGGAGAGAGGGCAGAGCAGTGGGAAGAAAGGCAAGGCGGAGGGGGAACAGAAGCAGCCCCTGTGTGTGTGTGTGTGTGTGTGTGTGTGTGTGTGTGTGTGAGGACTGTGCCATCACCTGTGGGGTCGTGAGATGCCTTATGGGTTCCTTCGCGAGTGGAAGGTTGGGGGTGGGTGAGACAGACTCAGAGCCAAAAGCGCCCTAAGAACTTTTGGACCCAAATTTCTCATTTTAAAGAAGAAACTGAGGCCCAGAAGAATGAGGGGCTTGCTCACAGCACCCCAACAAGGAGCCAGCCCCGAGGGGGCCCCGAAGCTCTAGTTCGTGGAGCCAGTGTCTGTGGGTTTTCAGAGACACCTCAGGGACCGTGTGACTGAAGAAATGCAAGGCTGGTGCGGAAGTTGAATGAGGCCATAGGGTCTCAGAGATCACTGGATGGTGAGGGGCCTGGACAGACTTTCTCATCCCAGTCATGGCAGGCTCTACGAGTTTCTTGTACTGATACGTGGGAGGCTTTGAAGTGCCTCGATTTGCCTCTGGACACATGGAGACTTGGGTGCTAATTATTTTCACTCTACAGGAAAGAGTAGAAGGACCACTTAGGGCAAACTGTCACCATTCCCTCTCCTCTTGAGGGCCTCCCGAAGAGTCAGAAGTGCTAGGGAAGGAAGGGGGTATAGAAATAACTTAGCTTAAGACGTTCATTTATTCCCGTGGAAAATGAGGTGCAGAGAAAGGAAGGGACCAAGAGAAGAAGGGAGCGCCATGGGCGGAGGGTGGCCCTGGGCTGGTGTGTGGCTCCCAGGAGCTCAAGCCCGAGCTACTTCACAAAACAAATGTACAACAAGCATTGGTGTTGATAAACTACATCTATGCTTATATAAAGCACATAAACATATATGGCCAAGATTTCAGGAAAATGTCCTGCAGATAAAAGCAGCTTTAAATGCCCTATAAAATGTTAAAGTCCAGTGCTTAACTCCTAGCTGCTCAGCAGGTCCTCAAAGAGGCAGCCGCATGGTGACAATCCAGGATCTACGTGTGGGAAGAGGGTGCAGAGAAGCAAAAGGGACGAAGAATGGGATTTGGAGTCACAAAGACTTGGGGGCAGGGCCAGGCTGGGCTCTTGCTAACCATTGACCTTGGCCAAATGAGCTCACAGTTTCTTGTTTGTCGTTGGAAATGATGTCAGTTCCTACAGCAGTGCTGGGCTCATAGTATGTGCTCAGTAAATGTCCACCTCTATTTTTTAAATTAATTAATTGTTTATTAGAGAGGGAGAGAGAGGGTGCGGGGGCGCAGAGGCAGAGGGAGAGAGAATATATATGTTATTCTGGACTGAGAAGAAGAGGGTAGGTGTCTGGGGCTTTAAAGGGAAGGAAGGGAATTTGCAGGAAAAACAAAGAATAAATGCTTGGTAAGCACATGTTTGCTGGGGACATTTCAAAAAAATGGGACATAGAGAGAACTTTGACCCAACAGGACTTGCTAGCTTTGAGGGAGAGAGAATCTTAAGGAGACTCCATGCCCAGAGTGGAGCTGGATACAGGGTTCGATCTCAGAACCCTGAGATCATGACCTGAGCTGAAATCCAGAGTCAGATGCTCAACCAACTGAGCCACCCAGGTGCCTCTAAATGTCCACCTTTAGAGACACCTTGGTGTCCTGGTCTAAGTCACAATGAAATGGACCTCATTCTGGGATTCTCCCCCCTTGCACAGGATATGGATATGCTGTGTCTGTTGAAGTCTAGGGACAAATCACCTACAAGGTGAAGGAAGACATGAGAAGACTGGGTTCAATCAATTCAGAAGATTTATCCCAGTTTCAGATGTTGCCAGTGGATTGGTGGCTTTTAGGGTCTTTGTTCCAATCTGGGGGCTCATCCCTAGATGCTGAGCTTTAGGGCTTTGTTATGGGCTGGACTGTGTTCCCCCCTGCCACGCCCCCCACCCAAATTCATCCATCCAAGTCCTAACCCCCATTACCTCAGGAGACTGTATTTGGAGAGAGTGTCTTTAAAGAGGAAATTAAGTGGAAGTGAGGTCATGAGGGTGGACCTTAATCCAGTTTGATTGGTGTCCTTATAAGAAGAGAAAATTTGGGTACAGACAGGCCCCCAGGGCAGATCATGTGAAGACACAGGAAGAAGACAGCCATCTATAAGCCCAGACCAGAGTCTCAGAAGAAAACAACCCTGCTGGCACTTTGATCCTGGACTTCTAGGCTCCAGAACGGTGAGACAGTACATTTCAGTCATTCAAGCCACTTTCCCTGTGGTACCTGGTTCCCGCAGCTAGAGCTGATGAACGCGGGTTCCGCCATCTTCCTCCTGAGACCTGGAGTAGCAACATGGCTGCCCTTGCACGGCTCTCCGGTTCCTGTCTGGCGGAGGGGAAGGGCCCACGGACCAGTGCTTCTCAGAGCTGTGTGTGTCTGAAACTGTCTTCCAGGGGAGCCTGTTAAAGATGCTGAGTCCATGCCCAGACCCCCCACGGTGAGCCTTATCTAGTTATGTCTGAGAAGCTCCCAGGGGCCATTTCCCTGGTGACTCTGATGACAGTGTAGGGTGAGGGGCACTGCCTTGGCAGTGGGCTCTCCCAGGTCTTCCTTCTTGGGGGTTGGTCCCGAGGGGAAGCTGGTGATTGTCACTCCTCAGTCACCGAAGAGGTTAGATTGTTGGTGGGGCTGGCAGCTCCCGGATCTGCCTGGACACGAGCCCTCCCCCTGCGCTCCCCCACCCCTGCCTGCCAGTCCCACTGGCAGCTGGAGGCCTGGCAGCCTGTCTGCCTTGCAAACCTGTGTCAGAGTGAGTGGAGGCAGGCCTGGCCCCCAGGCTATGGCGGAGCAGGAGTAAGTGGGGAGCTTCATGGGCTCACTGTGGGGATGGGCGTGGAGAAGTTATGAACTCCCCGGCATCTTGCTCCTGTCAGCTTCCAGCATGACATATGCACAAAGGTACCTTTTATAGGTGGGAAATTATAGGTGCTGCCACTTCAAAGGCCTTGGCAACCAGAGCTCCTCTTTGATAGATGACAGTATTATTAATGGTGATTTATTGCCGGGGCCATTTTGACAACAGAAATAACCAGTTTCCCCACCTTCTTGGCCCCCTCCCCCCCACACCTTGTTTTTTTTTTTTTTTTTTGTTAGGGGGCTGTGTGTGCTGTGGGGGTTACGTCCCTGCACAAGGAGGCTGGGGCATCTGTTTAACGCACACAGTGAGGTATCTGGCTTATTAACTTGTCATCATGTGTCATAAAGTTTAGTGAAATGCTGGCAGATTGTAATCCTAAACAGGGCAATTACCCTATTATTAAAGCGGCTTTCTTTCTTTCTCTCTCTTTATTTTTCTTTCTTTCTCCCCACCCCCACCACCCCCTTTCCTGGTTGGGTTTGTTCTTACCTCTGTCTTACTTGCTTGATTAGTCACGGGCAGGAGCCTCCTGCTTTACAATTATCCCCGAGTAAACCTGGCCTTGGCTGGGCAGAGCTCACGGGAGAGTCCACCGCAGGAGAAGGAAGCACCTTGCTGCTTGCTGCAGCCAGCCAGCCCGGGTCATGGGGACGTGAGCTGAGCCAGTCCAGGCAGCGAGAAGCAGGAGGTGGTGGGTGGCTTCTGGCTCTCCAGCCCTGGGGGCGTGAGGAAAGGGAAGACAGAGCTTGCTGGGTTATGGGAGCTTCCTCTGTCTCTACAGCTTCCCTGGGTCTCTCTCCAGAGTTGATCGCCCTTCGCCTTTTACTAGCTCCCTTTCGGATCTGGACCTAGAGGTGGAAAACAGTAAAGGCAGGAAGCAGTGGGTGGTGGTGGAAGGGGGGCTTCCGTGGAAGGAGAGAAATCATGTGATCTGAGTCCTGGTTGCCATTTATGTGCCAGAGACTGGGTTTCTAAATCTATAAAATGGGGTGATGATTCTCGCCCTGTCCACTTCACGCAGTTCTAGAGAGAATCAAATTAGATAACGGGCTGGAAAGAAGATGGTTGATGGTAAATCGCTCTGCAGATCTGAGGGGTAATTGTCATTTCATATGTGCCATTGGCAGGGTCTGATTTCAGGGCTGATGGAGTCTCGACTCCTGTTACTCCAAAGGGTTGTAAGTACGTCGAGGTTCAGTCTCCTGTTTTTCGTTGTATTTTTCAAGGTCGTGGTGACCTTGGTTTGTAAGTTTGCCTGGAAGGCATTGTTCAACTGGTGGTCTGAACAATGGGAATTTTTAGGCGTGATCACGACAAATCGTTGTTGTATGTACACTGCTGCATTAAGGATGCAGAACGGAATAGGCTGGAGGCAAAACAAATAATTGAATCGAAGTTTGCCAAACCTTGCAAGGACTTTAGAGATTGGCCAGTTTAATTATCCCACTTTATAGATTTGTAAATTGAGGCTCTAAGAGGTAGAGCAACATTCCTAAAGTCACCGGGTGAACTATAGACAGAGCTGGGACTAGAATTCTGGTTTCTGACTCTGGTCCAGTGGTTTCTCCACTGGGAGAAGACCCTCAGCAGCTTTGACTCGGGTTGCTCTTTCTCTTCCTTTGTAAGGAGACTTCACCTCTCCCTTCAGGTGCTCCCCTCATCAGTTACCTCTCAACAAAGGATCTGCTAGCAGTCATTTATACGCTAGTGTGAATTGAAGCCAGTATTTAGTTCTCTCAGATGTATTTGCTTTTGTAGCCTCATCCCTGGTCATATAGAGCTGGGCTTTTTTCCCTGTCAGTGAAGTTTCTAGCATTGGGGAGAAGAGAGGTAATGCATTTTTGAGGCAAGGACTCATGATTCTTATCCCATGAAATCGCACCAGTTGCCTACTCTGTAGGGCAGCAAGGCCTGGGCCCTGCTTCCCGAATTGCACTGCTCTGGACCAAGATCTATGTGTTCATATTTCAGAGCGTGTTTTTCAGGACCTGTCAGGGAGTTGGGTTGCACAGATGAATGGGGTCAGGCAGGTTTAAAAATGGAAAACCAGCAGACAGATTTAAAAATGGGAAGAAGTCTGACAGAGTGAAGGTAGTCCCTACACACAACACCTGCCCCTTCTGTTTGTTTTCTGCTTTCTCTTCCGTAGCCAGAGAGCACCAGCAGGCAGACTGGGTGTTAAGAACTCTTAAGTTCCAAGTTTCTGGTGCAGGGAGAGTTTGTGTGCCAGGCACGGTCCTGTGTGTGGGGTGGTGAGGGAAAGAGACCCCACTGAACCCCGCAGAGCTCAAGTTTAGAGTCAGGGCCACAGGCAAGGGAGAGGGGGAGACTTTCTCTGTGGCAAATATGCTGGGCCTCCCTGCTTTTGCCCACGAGGTGAACAACAGTGCTCTCTCTGTAGGTCACCTTGAACCTCTTGTAGAATGCGATGAGATTTAACGCTGGTAAATGATGGATGGGACCTTCGCTGGTTGAGCAAAGGGGGCGGGGAGGATTTGGGGATGATCCCGGCTACTGAGCTTGAGGAGAGAGAATGAGAGCGAGAGAAAACAGAGGCAAGGAAGGACCGACGGGAAATAGGATGGCTCTGATTTTAGGCGTGTAGATTGCAGAGAGACCCATCAGCCACATGCTGGCCTTGGAGGAGGGTTCTGGAGCCTGGGGACGGAGCTGAGATGGACACGCAGGGCCAAAGCTGGCGGACACAGGTCGCGCCTGAAGCCGTGAGGAGAGAGCTGATCTCCGTGGGGAGGAGACATGCAGCGCCCAGGGGGCAAGTACAGTGGAGCTGGGATGAAGAATAGCATTGCTGTCTTCACTCAGTTCCTCGCTCGGCGGTCACTGAGAGTTTGCTGAGGCTGACCAGCCGGCCCCTCGGTCCTGGAGCACCGAGAGGTGTGGAGGATGAGGAAGGACCATGGTGGAGACACTGCTCTTCCCTGCCCCCCCCGTCCATGGTGGGACCTCTGGCTTGGCTGGCTGTGTGTGGTCCTGCCCCAGACACACTGGCCCCCACTCCTGGGGGGGCTTTGGCAGGGCAAGGCCTTCCTTTGCCCTCTGAATTCAGAGGGAGGAGAAGACCTGCCGGTCCCCCCACCCCCCGCCCTTTCCTGGCGATTTCAGACGGCCTGAGCTAATCTATGTCATTATCAGATGATGTGATCTTGGACAGGTCACCTCATCTCACGTGACTCATGTGAAGAATAGGGGTATCATGCTTGACCTGCCGACCCCGTTGGAGTGTTGGGGAGTCAGGGCAAATCAGATCATGGATGGCAGGTGTTTTGTAAACTTTAGGGTGATATAGGAGCAAGTTAGTTCCCATGATGATGACTCGTACTCTGTTATAGGGCCCACTTTCCAAGTTCTTTTAGAAGCTCTTTTAGACTGCTGCCTTCTCTGAGGAAGCTCCAGGGGCCAAATGCTCCTGACTCCTGCCTGGAAGGACCAGATTCCCGGGTTACAGGGCGGGGTGGGCCCCTTCCTCCAAGGATCAAGGGGGTGAAGGAGCATCCCCTGCTTTTGGGGGGTCTTCCAAAAGCTACACCACACTCGCCTCCATGGGATGAGGCCGCTAAGCTGCGTTCTGTGCGGAAGCCATGCCTGGCCGCTGGGTCAGCCCCACGTAGCAGGGCCACAAGGACGTCAAACCTGAAAGGCAGCTCTCTGGTTCTGCTGGTTCTGACAGGCATCTCCAGAGCCTGGAGGTAAGGGAGATGAGCAGGGCGAGCGCTTTCCTCCTTGTGCTAGTGACTGCTGGGCAATAGAAGCTCTGTAATTGCTCAATAAAACTCCTCCCCCACCCATGATAGATTTATGGCTGAAATCCCTTCTCTGAACCCAGGGTATTTCATCTGAGCATACATGGGTGTGTGTGGGATGGGGAGGGAGAAGAGGCAGTCTGGAGAAATTTTCCAGAGGTGCTCAGTAAATTCCTATCCCTTACTTTCCCCAAAGTATTGTCTGGAAGCTCTTTCTAGATCTGCCAGAACTTACATATGGTGGATCTTCTCCTGAACCTGGCGCCGTGTAGACACTCATGTAATATCTGTGCACGAGAATGGTAATGATGAGGAAGACTGTGGCCTGGACAAGTTTAATTTAGTTCAATTCAGCAAATATTTAATGAGCGCCTGTTCTTGCCGAGGGCTAGGAAAGCTATTATTATTTACGGGGTGGAGAGGAGGAAAAGGCCCGGAGAAGGTAAAGAGAGATGACACGGGACCTTTTCTCTGGAAGCTCGAGGGGCCGGGACACAGCCACACTGGCTGGGTGGGAGTGGGGTCGGGGTGGGAGGGGTGGGGCCTGCTGCCACTGAGGGTCTCGAGTGGAGGATCCAAGGATCACCTGGCAGGATCCTTGCTCTGCCGCTTCCTCTCCGGTGGATCCCGGCTTGGTTTCTTGTCCTTTGGGCTCCTCGCTTCCCCACCCTGTGAAATGGAGATCCTGGTGTTGTCCAGCTCCCGGGGCCGATGGGGAGGTGAAATGATTTGGTGTTTGAGGTTAGCGCCACGCTGGGTCAGTCAGTAGCTCAGTAGGACAGTATCACCTAGTGGCGATGAAGATGGGGAGCGGGGCCCCACAGGCGGGGCCAGGCTGGAGGTGACCAGGAGCCAAATGGCTGTCAACTCTGGGCTCCATGTATGTTGGTTATACTGTTCTTTTACAGTTATTAAAAATTTTAAATTAGTTTATTTTAATAGGCAATATACATCCAAGTGGCTTAAAAGTTAAAAGGTATAAAGAAACATGGATGGAAAAGGAAAATTACTGCCTGCTCTGGCCCTTAAGTAGTCTGTTCCTTTGTCCCAGGCACAGCTGCCGTCACCAGATTCTGGGGTACCGTGTACGATGGTGATGACGATGGTGATAAAAATAGCTAATCCTCGTTTAGACTCACCAGGTGCCCAGTGTTGTCTTAAGTGTTCATATTAATTCATTTAATTCCTATTCCTATATATAACATATTAATTTATTTAATCCTCAAAACAACACCTTCTAAGGTAGGTACCATTATTATCCCCACTTCTCAGAACATATAACATATGATTAAACACTTTTACTCCATATTTTCCATTTGAAACATTTATTTACATCCTCCCAATCCCAATGCATAAGAAAAGACCCCTAGACAACAGTGATAATTAGGGAGAATATGGGCCGTGGTGATTTGGGGAGACCTCACTAAGAACAGACTGGGAAGGATGGGGAAGGATGATGAAGAATATGGCTTGTACTGTCTTGTGAAGCATCTACAGAACACTTCACAAAGAGTCTCGCATGTCTCACTCCATCCCCTACACCCCAGAAGCATGAGCTAGGTATTATTACCTTCATTTTCATAGAGGAGAATAGCAGAACTATTAAGGGCTAAGGGACTTGCCCCAAATCTCACAAGTCCCAAGCTGGTACTTTACCGTGTCAGGGCTCCTGACCCTTCGCCTAACACTTTTGTCATTACAAAACGGTGGGGTGGGGGACAAGCACAAGCAGCTGTGCATGAGAGAGAACAAGGAGACAGCGTGGAAACCAGACTGCTGAGCAGAAGTTCATGGGCAGGGAGAGTGGGAGAGAGATTGAGATGGGGCAGGTGGACTCCAGGGGGCTTCTCTTTAGCTTTAGCTTTCTGGAAAGAGAAGGTCAAAGTAGGGATGCTCTGGTCTCTTGTCCTTAGGGCGGCGGGGGGGGGGGGCGGGGAGAGGGTGTCTCCAAATCAAGGCCCAATAGGGACCCAAGCAGAAGTGGGAGTACAACTTCTATATGCTCTTCTCAGTTGGGCCTTGAAGATTTTGGACTTCTTTTGGGGGACCGAGAAGTGGTTCTCCTTTGTAAAGGGTACAGATGAAGGGACACACTGGGTTAGCACTGGCCAGCGGCCTAGTTGGATCTGGCGGGCCAACCCCAGGGACAGATGGGTGGCCCAAGATGCAGGCATAGCGATTTCACAGGAAAGTCTTCATTTCTGTAGATATTTATTAAAATCTGCAACATGTCCCTCCTTTCTTTGAAAAAAATAAAAAACATTTCCTGAGACTTGGAGATACAATAGTGAGCAATTCAGATCGTACAATTGAATATATCTTATCAAAAAGTGCTGTAATGAGGACTGTTGGTGAGAATGCAAACAGGTGCAGCCACTCTGGAAAACAGTATGGAGGTTCCTCAAAAAGTTAAAAGTAGAGCTACCCTATGACCCAGCAATTGCACTACTAAGTATTTATCCAAAGGATACAAACATATCTGAGGAGGGAACTAACCCCAATGTTTATAGCAGCAGTGTCCACAATAGCCAAACTATGGAAAGAGCCAAGATGTCCATCGGCAGATGAATGGATAAAGAAGAAGTGGTACACACACACACACACACACACACACACACACACACACACACACACAGAGGAATTCTACTCAGCCATCAAAAGAATGAAATCTTGCCATTTGCACCAACATGGATGGAACTAGAGGGTATTATGCTAAGTGAAATAAATCAGTCGGAGAAAGAAAAATACCATATGATTTCACTCATATGGGGAATTTAAGAAACAAAACAGATGAACACAGGGGAAGGGAAAGAAAAATAAAATAAGATGAAAACAGAGAGGGAGGCAAACCGCAAGAGACCCTTAGCTCTATGAAACAAACTGAGGGGTGCTGGAGGATAGGTGGGTAGGGGGACGGGGTAACTGGGTGATGCGCTTTAAGGAGGGCACTTGATGGAATGAGCACTGGGTGTTATATGCAGCTGATGAATCACTAAATTCTACCCCTGAAACTCATAATATACTACATGTTAACTAATTGAATTTAAATAAAAAATTAAAAAAAAAGAAAAAAGTGCTGTAATGAGGAATGGACAGTGCTGTGTGTGCACACTGGCAGAGCCACCAAATCTAGGGTAGGGGGTCAACAAAGGCTGCTCAGAGGAAGCCATATTTAAGCTGAGACCTGCAGAGCGAATGAGTGGGTGTTTGATCAGGGGAAGTAGATGAAAGAATCATCTAAACAGATAGAACCTAGGGCGAGAAGGATCACATTTCAGGAACTGGAAGAAGGTTATCATGGCTGGAGATAGAGGGCAAGAGGGAGGGGCACAATGCCTGGTAGGTACAGGGTAGGTGCTCAGTAATTGTCCATTGAATGGATTAATGAGATGTGGCTGGAGAAGTAGGTATCAACTTGTGCAAGGTATCAACTTGTCCAAAACCATGGTAAGATTTTCGATTTTGTCTGAAGGGCAACATGGAAGCCAGTTTATACCCCTGTAGGAGTTCCTTGATCTGTGTTTGGTGATTCCACTGTAGCCATCCATGGTGGGACCAGACACCTGGGTTCTCTGGCTTGGGGTTTGGCCAGGTGTGTATGCAAGGACTTTGGATAAAGCCAAGATGTGCCAGCTAAGCATGTTGACAAGAGAGGGTGAAGTGGCGGCCATTGGATCTGGGCTGGAAAGAGAAGAACATAAAGACAGAAGGGGCTCACAGGAGAAAGTAGAGTGGATGTGATTATGGGCTGATGAGTTTGGTGGGGTCAAAGACCCAGAGGCTTTAGGCAGGGATCAGTGAGAGGGTGGTCAGGAGGATGGGCTATGAATTTATGACTTCAGGGATGTTGCCTTGGAAAGGAGTGGCTAAAGAGGAGTGGGCTTAAAGGTCACTGCAATGGAGTCAAGGAACCGAGGGGCAGGTTGGGGGATGGGTCATCCGAAGCAGAGATGGACGTCACCGTGGATGATGGCAGCACTTTGGGTGGGGAGACGCTGGAATTGGGGCCCAAGACTTCACAGGATGGAGCACAGGATGTGAATGTCTGCAGGACAGTGGTTGACAAGGACAAGGAGGGGAAAGGTGATATAGGGACTAGCCATGGTGAGAGGTGCCGAGAGGCACCAGGTCCAGTGCTTATGCCCAGTGTTTATTTCTGTAAAGCCCTGGACACAGATACGTGGCCTAGGTGCTAACATTGTTCATATTATATAAGTGAAGAATCTGAAGTTCAGAGAGGCTAAGTGATTTGCCCAAGGTCACACATCTAAGAAGCGGCAGCTCTGATTCAAACCCAAACTCTGAAAAATGCTTTGAAGATGAAAGCGCCCCGTCATCACATTCTCAGAAAGACGTACCACGTTCCCCTGGAGCGAGAATCCGGGTTTGCTCCCCGGGGGTCTGCCTCCCTCATCATCCAGCTCACACAGGCAGCCTTTAGTGTGACACGAATACTCTCACCCGGGAATCACACTGCCTCTCACATGGTCCCCAGGGAAACCGAAGCTCAGGGGAGGTCACTGGCTTGTCCTAGGTCACCTGCTAGTGAGTGGTGGCATTAGGGAGCCCGGGTCTGGATGACGTTCACTCTACTTCTGTCCCATCTACGTTTCAGAGTGCCTCTGAAAACAGGCACAGGGCATTCGTTTACTCAGGGCTTTTGACTGCTTATTAGTTTTAGCTTCCCAGGGCTAGGGTGTTCAGAGCGCAGCCCCTTAGAGGAATGGGTAGGGTACTTCTGGGCCCAGGAAGCCATGGGCTCCGGTGTTAGCTCTCCTCCGTATGAGTTGTGTGGTCCCGCACAGGACACATATCTTGATTTCCAAATCTGTAAAATGGGAATGATAATTGCCTTGAGTATCTCATAGGATCACAGCAAGACTCAAATTAGATGATGTAAGGAAACGTGCTTTGAAGATGAAAGCACCCTGTCATCAAGTTCTCAGAAAGATGTACCACATTTACCTGGAGTGAGAATCGGGGTTTGATCCCAGGGGTCTGCCTCCCTCCTCATCATGCCCCACGCCCAGCTCAGCCTGGCAGTGGTGGGAGCTGAGCCCCCTCTCCTCACTGTCCTCCTGGGCACCACCTCCCCCTCCAGCCCCATGGTCCCCAGCTCTGAAGTTGTGTGTAGAGGGCTCAGCCAGGTGGGGGGGTGGACAGAAGCTCTGACTCACTGGGCGAGTGGTGAGCTGCCTTTTCCCCGTGCCCCTTGGCACTGGGAAGGCTTCTGCAGAAGTATGAGAGGGGCCCACATGCTCATCTGGGGAGACTAATCGGCTGGTGAAGATGGAGATGAGATCGGCTCTGTCAGGACCTCCCTCCGCCCCAGCCCTCGTGAGCTGAGTGACAGCTTTGTCAGGCTCTGCAGAGAGACAGACCAGAGCCTTCCCCCTGGGTCCCTGGGACCGGGAACACATTGACTTTCCTGTCCGCCTTGCAGCTACCCTGCCGCCTTCAGAAGCGTCTGGCCCAGGTTCTCTGCAAGTGGACAGGCATCTCAACCTGGTCAGTGTGTGAGGATATCATTCTCTTGTCCGTTCAGGTTTGTCTTTTCTGGTCCCCTCTGTTGGGGCTTTCCCGAAAGCCCCTGCTCTTTCTGTCTTCTGTTGTTTAATCCAGGACCAGGAACTGGACACCGAGGACAGCCACGGAGATGGAAGGCAGCAGATGGAGGAAGGAAGCTGAATTCATTTGAGCGCCTACTTTGTTCCAGCAAAACCATGAGGGAGAATCATGGCCTTAGAATCCGAAAACATTCAAGCTGGAAGGGAAACTAGAAACCATGTGGTCTGTTCTCTCTTACTGAGAAGGAAGCAACTTGCCCAGAGTCCCTGAGCTTTGAAACAGTTTTTCTTTCTAGGAAAGCAATTGTCCTACAATAATCCTCCCTTATAGACTCAAGTGTTTTATGATACACATGCCTCGCTTGGGATGACTGCCTCCATGGACTGGTGGCCCATCCGAGGCCCTGGTCCAGCTTCCTCATTTCACACCAGCCTGTGGAGGACCGACCAGCCTTCGGCACCCATCTTCCCAGATCCCTTGTGTTGCATCTCCTGCCCCCAGTCCTGGGATTTTCACTGCCGGTTTCCTCCCCGGCTGCCTCTTGGCACCTCATCCCTCTCAGCACTCACGGGGTTACCAGCATAACTGGTCATCCAGTCCCTTCTGCGGTGCCACCAGGTGAGGTTTGGGGAACCCTTCCCGGGCAAGAGGGACTTTACCTGGTGTTATGGGATGAATGGTGTCCCCCACAAATTCATACTTGGAAATCCTAACCGTTGGTACCTCAGAACATGACTATTTGGAGATAGGGTCTTTAGTGAGGTCACTAAAATGGGGTCATTTGGGGTGCCCCAATCCAATATGACTGGTATCCTTAGAAGAAGGGGAAATTCAATCACAGATGGACGCACAGGGACCATGTGGAGACACGGGGAGCCATGGCCAACAAATACACCCGGGCTCTTCTGCGGTCACCTGGCTCAGGGGTGGCTGCAGGCAGGAAGTTCCGAGGTCGGGTAGGGGCTGCGAAGCTCCCGGGCAGGCCCCAAGGGAGAAGGTTTTGGGTAACAGGAGGTCTAGTATGGCTTCTCAAATCCCTGCCACAAGAGCCTGGGCCACCCAATGCGTCAATGGATCTGGTATGAGTGAGGCAGACTCAGTGCCAGGAATCCTGGGCTCTATGGATGGCTGGTCCTTCCCGTTGTGGGATCTCACGCAGACTCCTTCACTTCTCTCGGTCTCAGTTTCCTCATCTGTGGCATGGAGAGGCGATGCCGACTTACCTCACAGGCTGTGGGGCAGATGACGTGAGAAAACGTGTAGTGCTTTGCCTGGGTTAGTGATGGTGATGGAGGTGATGGCACTTGCTCTCCCCTCTGGGGATGTTGCTGCCCATCCCTGGTGTTGCTCTTCGAGCAACCAAGTTTTTCCTGGAAATGGGGGAAATGTTGGCGGGATCTGGCAGAGAGCCCGTGGGGGGGGGGGGTGAGGCTCCTCCTGCGGGGCCATCTCTCCTCAGTGAGGGGAAAGCTCCAACCTTGGGGCATCTCAGGGGGACAGTAAAGCATTCGCGCATCTGTGTCCATTTCCCCGAGTCTTAATTTGTCTAAATTATAAATGCAATAATGCATTTTTGTGGAAAAATTAGAAAATGATCTTATTTTCTGCCATCTCTACCACTGTCAACACTGAATGTGTACATCCTTGCAGCTTCTTTGTGTGTTTGTTTCTTCACGAAAATCAAGTCCTATTGTGCATAATGTTTCCGAACTGATTTTGAAAATCACCAATGTGTCACAGACATCTTCTCGCATTGACCCAGATTCATCTCCACCACCATTTTTAGTTAGGACTCTTCTGGCAGGCAGTTTGAAGGACCCCTACATGTGTGGGAGGGTTTGTTCTCAGGCCTGCGGACCCCTGTGTCTCCGTGGAGGCAGGTGAGGTTTGGAGCACATGGAACTGGAGTCCCTAGGGCAGGGGTCCAGCTGCAGCCCTGCCCCTCACAAGCTGTCAACCAGGAAGGAAAGGGCCCCGGGCCAATTGCTTCCCATTTCCGGGGCCTCCATAAAGGATTAATGGCATGGTGTAAGTGAAAGAGCTTTGAAAACCGGCAACGATTATTAATACAAACTCACAGATGAACAAAGGATATCTTGTTGCCTTTGCAGGAGAAAATCCAATGTCTTGAGAGTCATAAAACACCATGAATGAGTGAGGCTGGCCCGTGGGAGGGGAGCGAGCTTGAGAAAGAGAAGTCATATTTTAGTTTTGAGAAATAATTTGGACTTTGAGAACTGACTTCTTGGTCAATGAAGAGGTGGGGAAGCTTGATTTGGAAGTAGAGAAAAAAAAAAATGATCCATTTCAAGAAAGCCAGAAGCAAGGGTTCCCAACAAACACTTAATAGTGATGATGATGATGGTGATGATGATGAAGAGGACTGATTCGCAGAGCATATACTGTGTGTCAGACACTGCTAGGATCCTCTGAACATCCCTAGGAAGTAAATACTATCACTATTCCCGGTTTATAGAAGAGGACGCTGAGGCACAGAAAAATTAAGTAACTTGCCTCAGGTCACACAGCCGGTGAGTGGGGGAGCCAGCATCTGAGCCCCGGGCCATGTGTTTCCCTAGACCTGACACACCTGGGACCAGGTAGGCTGGGCTGCGGAACGAGAACACTCCAGCCAGATGGGATGGAAGACACGAATGTTGAATTGATTTGTCATTGTCTACTTGGAGACATCTTGCCGTGAGTAGCTTCATGTATCTTCGAGGAGACCAGCTGGAAGGCATTTTGGTCTGTGACAGCTTGGGAAGCAGAGGGTCAGGAAGTAAGGGAGGTGCCTGTCTTCATTATTTCTCTGGGGCCCCAGGGAGGTGACCAGGGGGAGGGAGTGGTCCACCGGGCTGCTGAGCCATGACATTCTTGACCATCAGCCTCCACCATGAGGAACTAAGGTTGGTGAGAACTTCCCTGTGGTTTAAGATGGGTTCTGGTGAAGGTTGGGGCCCTGCTGTGGGTGTGCCTTTGGTTGGTGTCTCTAGGGTCACCAAAAGTGACAGACTTGCCTTTCTCTTTCTCTCCTGCCTTCGCTGTCTCCCTCTCAAGCACGACCCGGTGGGACAGCCACAGGAGGTGTGAGTAGAAGGGATGAAGAATCACCTCTCCGTGGGGGTGAAGGAGGGCCCGCAGGAGTTTCCCTGAGGCCCTGGAGAAGTTTGGAGAAAATTCTGCATTCCTTCCCTTGCAGTATCAACAGAGAAGGGGGCGGCTGTTGTCAGGGGGAGGGCCATTCTGTTGCTGCTGCCGAAGCCACTGAGAGGCTGACAAGCCAAGGGCGCGCTCCTGCTGATGGCAGCCAGGCTGGGCCAGAGTATATGTGCCTTTCAGAATCAGCTGGGCCTGCTAGGCAAAAGCAGGAGCCCGGAGCCCTCCCCGCGGCCTTTGAGCACCCTTAGTGTGCTCCTGTCATGGGACTGACGTCCCCAGGGGGTCACTGTGCCTAGAAGGCCATGCTGCAGGGAAAGCAGCAGCAGGATAGAAGGTGCTGGAAGCGGGAGCAGGGCGGTCCCGGCGTTGAGAAACCAGCAGAGTGCCTGAGTGGTTGTGAGGAGTGAACCTGAAGATTTCGTCAGCAATGGGCCATGTGATGTGTCGGCTGCTGGTGACCAAGGTCTCCACCACACACCGCAGTGCCTGCACTCCGAGGGCTCCAGAGCTGTGCCAGAGTGGGCAGGGAAGCGGACAGACGATCATCGTGAGCACCCAGGGATTGCTGGAGACCCCCGAGGGTGCTGGGTGCACACGGAGGACATCAGGTGGGCTCTGCATGGAAGAATCCTCACGGACAGGGAATCCCTGTGCACAGAGCTCTGCCCCTTCCCACTGGGATCCCTTTTCAGGGAATTGTCCCTTCTTGGTATGTTGTATGACCTATTTTTTTTTTTTTAAACCAACAGTGTATCACAAACACCTGTCTGCATTGATCCAAATTCATCTCATCACCATTTTTAGTTGACTCCATTCTGATGGGTGGTTCTCAAGACCCCTAAATGTGTGATAAGGGAAGGGTTCACTGGGGAATGATTTCTTGTCTCTCTGTGTGCACGTGTGCGTGTGTGCGCACACGCACACACACACAAACACAAACACACACACACTTCTAAAACTTACGTACTTTATGGCTCCGTGTATATTGTTTAAAAGGATTTGGTTTGGAAATTTTCAAACATACACAGAGTTAGATAGAAAAGCAGAGTGGATCCTTCCCTAGTACTTATCTCCCAGCATCTGCAATTATCAACATTTTGCCAATTTCGTTTCCTCCTTCTCCCTGGGGTATTAAAAAAACCAGTCACAATTCCCTGCTTTTCATCAGTGCTTTAGAAAAGCATCACCTCACCCCATCCTTACAGCAGTCCTGTTATTACACATCCTTACAGCAGAGTGGTTATTGTTCATTTTACAAAGAGAAAACCAAGGCTCAGAGAAGTTAAGAAAGTTTTCCAAGGTCACACAGCTAGTGAATAGCAGAGCCAGACAACCCAGGCCTTCTGATGCCTAATCCGGTTCCCTCTTACTGTATCATTCCAGCTGCACTTTAGGAGGCAGGCGGGGCAAGGGTGGGTAGCTCGGTGGGGGGCGGGGGTGGGGGGGCGGGGGGGGTGGGGGGGTGGTGTCCCTGGGACTCTTAGCTTACAATGTTGCCTGGTCTAAGGCCTTCCTTTTAACCTTGTTGCTTGTCCCACCCTGCTGGTTTGAGGGGCTCGGGCCGGAGCAGGGCAAATTAAGCTGTCTCAGGTTTTTCATCGGTGGCTTCCTTGGATCGTGGCTGCAGGATGTTTATAAAACTCTGAATCAATTTGAGGCGCAGAGATTTTCAATCAGGGAGGCAGATTGCGCTGATAGGGTCAAAAGGCCTGTCGCCAGCGAGGATCATAGCATCTGACATATTAATTTGAGCTGTCAGAACCAATATGTGTAACAGAGGCGTGGAGGCCCAGGTCCTGTTTCTGAAAAGGAGTGGGAAAAGACAAAAAAGGGGGAGAGGTACCCCCCTATGTCAAGCTAGCATTTCACAGGTTCCCGTAGAATCAGCACCGCCAGCGTGTGACCAGCGGCCCTCCATTCCTGGGGCGGGGGCGGGGCGGAAGGGGCGGGGAGCCTGGAGCTTGCTCCGCGAGGCGCTGGGGGCATCCCAGCGACCAGGGCCCGGCCGCCCTGTGAGTAAACTTTACACCGACACCCACTCTCTGTCTCTTTCCTTGCCCCCCACACCGTTGGAGTTCCAAAGCTGCCTTGCCTCTCTGAGCCTCGGCAGGAGGTCCGTTTGTTATCGAGAACCCTTTGATATCTAGCATGTGAGCTGTCTACGGCTGGAGTCGGGCTTTTGGCAGGAAATCACCGTGAATCCCGCCTCTCCTGAGGGTCACCCACAACACAGCTCCCGCCTAGGACCCCTCCCACGGCTCTCCAGTTCCCCTTGTCCCTCTCAACCCTCTCACGCCTGACCCTCCATTCCTTTCAAGAAGCTTTGGAGAACCCCACCATCCGCTCAAGACGCTACCACACCTTCCCTTCCTGAGATCTGGAGGCTGATGCTCGTAAGTCAGACTGCCAGAGCACAGGGCGTGTCGGGTCTGCGAGGGTCATGGGCACCGGGGGCCACATCATGTTCCCGGGGGCTCCATCCTGTCGGGTTCCACGTGCAAAGCAGGATGGACCCAGAAAGGCCCAGTAGCGTCCCTGCTTCTTACACCAAAGTCATTGTGAAAATATGGGAACATATAACATGGTTAGCCAGACAGAGAAGCTCCATTCCTGGGAGACCCTGGGGGCCGCTGGGCCATGACTGGGGTGACTGGGGTGGTGATCTCCCTCATGGTACAGAAAGAGTTATTTCTCACCCAGCAGAAAGAGTTCATACTTATATAATTGGGCACAGCAGAAATGCAGCAATCTTGAGTAGTGGGCAATATCTTTGTAATAACACATGAGCACACGTGTGCAGAAGTCGGGGTCACTTGCAAGCTGCCGAGGCCTGCGGGGAAGAGGTGAGAGGGGGGTTCAGAGTTCTTTCTGTGCCGTTCCAAGGCTCACGCTGCCTGGGGCCAGTCCCTGTACTGCGGTGCCCTTCGGGGACGGAAGAAGAAGGGGGTTTCCTGGGTGGGGGGGAGGGAGGGCTCTCTCTGGGACCCAGGAGCAGACCCCATGGCTCCTTCACGGCCTGACCTCGCCTCTCACACTTGGCTTGTTGGATGGTCGCGTCTTCCCTCCAGCCACTCTCAGGGCCCCCCCAAACCAGTTGAGAACCCGGTTTTAACTACTCCAGGTTTTTCTTTCTCACAGAATTTCGTGCTGTGCAAACGATACAGAGCTTTGAGAGGAAAAAGCTAAAAAGTCTTGCTTGAGTTGTGTGTAAGAAGTACGGAAGGCCTTGCTTGGAGGGGAGCTGGTAGTTTGAAGGGGAAGAAAGTGGGGGGCCGGGGTTATCAGCCCCCGGCTTCCCCCGTCTGCTCCCCAAGGCCGGGTCTGTCTGCTTGTCTGGAAGGTCTGCACAGGGATGTGGCAACTGGTCTGTCTTCTCATCTGACCAGCTTCTTGGGTCCCTTACAAAGGATGACTTTTTAGTCACTTCCTCTCTCTGGGTGGAAAAGATGCTGAGATTCACATGAAGAAGAGCATTTCTTTTCTGGATCAGGATTTCCATCCACCTGAAAGGTCCAAGTCAAAGCAAATGGTGGAGAGAGAGGCGGGAGTCGGGGGAGAGGGAGAGGCAGGAGGGTTTGGGTTGTAGCTCACGGACACGGGGTTTCTTGTCAAGATGATGGAAATGTTCTAAAATAGACTGTGGGATGATGGAGACATATATCTGCACATATACTAAAACCATATTTATACTTTAAAGGGATGAAAAGTATGGTATATGAGTTGTATCACGATAAAGCTGTTAAAACGAAGAAGAAAAGAATGCTCTTCACACCAGGGCCTGGCCTGGGAGGGGCATGGTGGGGTCCCAGCAGTGGGGGCACCTGTAGAACCCACAGGGTAGCAAAGAGGCTGGAAAGGCGTTCTGTCGCTAAAGCCAGCCGCGCTCACATCCGGGGCCTGCGGCGAAGTTCGACGACTATGGCAATCTGGTTCGCGGGATATTGCTGCTGGGAGGGCTGCTGGGGTCCGTGTAGTTAGACTCAACTCTGAGACCGGAGCCCTGGCTTCTGATGCTCATTCTCATGTCCTTGCCTCCTCCTCTCCTTGAAGAAGAGCTGAGACATGGGCTGGACATGGTCTGTTACCCTTCAGTCCTTACAGAGTATACATAGCTCTGTGGATCTATGGATACATTTGTAAATGCATAGAGAAAGATGGAGGAAAATGTACCACAATTTTTATAGTGGTTAACCCCCGAAAAGTTTACAAATAAAAAGCATCCAGAATCCCTGGGTTCCTCTGTTTCTGGTCTTTTCCTACGGGCTGCTAAGAACCTATTGGAGAGGGGCGCCTGGGTGGCTCATTCAGTTAAGTGTCTGACTCTTGATTTCAGCTCAGGTCATGATCTCAGGGTCGTGGGATTGAGCCCCACATCGGGCTCCATGCTCAGCGGGGAGTCTGTTTGAGATTCTCCCTCTCTCTTTCCCTCTGCCCCTCCCCTCCTCTCAAATAAAAAAATCTTTTATTTTTTTTAAAGCACCCATAGAAGATTTTGAGTTTCTCTTGTAGTCCTTGCTGTCTTTGTCCTTGAATGCTGGCATAGGCCATGTAGGGGAGCTTGGAAGTGTCTTTCCTTAAGGAGAGAGGGGATGTACCACCATCCCTCGCTTTGAGGTTTCCCGTGGACTTTCTGCAGTTATAGTACAAGTGGTTTGGCAGGGAAGGGTGCGTGCTCTCGAGTCCAATTACTTAGGCTCCTATCTTTGCTTAGTCACTTCCTAGGTGTGGGATCTCGGACAAGTTACTTAACCTCCTTGTGCCACAGTGTACTCATCTCTGACAGGGGCAGAGTCATAGTCCCGACCTCATAGGGTTTTAGAGGGTTAAATGAGTTGATGCAAGTAAGATGCTGGGCTTACAAAGTCCTCACCCCCTGCTAGTTATTCTTGTGCAGGGGAGCTGTGAGAATCACCGGCTCTGGATAGTTTTGCAATTACGAGAATGTAGGGGAGGATCTCTTCCCCAGGTGCTGGGAGGCTTATAGCCAAGCCCAGGCTCCGCCTCCTTGACACACATTTTTTTCCCTTGTCCAATTTACCTTGGCACAAAAGGATAATTCATTGGTATGTCCACATCCTGGTCATCAGCATAAATCTCCCCTCCTGGCACGTGTGGTGACAGCTCCTCTGGTCTCCTGCACTTTCTTCGCCGAGTTCCCCATTAGTGTTGTTTGCACGAAGAAAGGCCTGGTGTTCCTGCCTTCGCCCGAAGCCATTTTTCTTTGGAGAAGAGCAGGTAAGGCGAGCGGTGGGGGCCTGAAGAAGAGGGAAGGTGGGAGAAAGACCATCCGGGCTGAACGTGACCTTGGAATCCCAGGTTGGGGGCTTTAACAGCTGCCTGGTCTAGAAATGCACAGGCTGGCCACCGGTCCCACCCTTCCCAGCACTGCCCTGCCTGTCAGGGGAAGGCAGGTGGAACTGTACCTGGTCCCGGCCCTGGAGGCAGGTAGGGTGGGGGAGGAGGGGAATGGTTATTTTCGAGGCTCGTTCTTGGTTTGATTTTCTTCTCACATCCCACATTTTCTTCCTCTTTCACCAAAAAGTGCACACCCCTTGGAGATTGCCAACTGTTCTGGGCCCTCATAATGCATCAGATGACCTCCCATACATAACTGTCTCCTTTGGGTCCTGCTGAAGCCCACAGTCTCAGTTGGGATCCCCAGGAGTGAGGACAACCATTCTGTTTCTTTCACAAACATTTGGACTTTGGGTCAGAAGCCACCATAAAAGGACAAAAAGAGAAAACAGTTCTTAAGGAAATGTTCTTCATTTGGGGACATTGCTCAAGGTGTATTGGGAATGTGAATGAACTTTTCTTTCACTCATTTCATTCGCTTATTTATTCATTCATTGCAAGAATATTTATTGATTCTTTTACATAGTGCTTTTCAAACTTTCTTTTTTTTTTAAAGCAGAACCCCTGCCTCTTCAATAAAATCTTCATGAAACCCAATATATATGGGTCAGAATTCAGAGAGATTTGGTACTTGCCCCGGGGCATCTGAGCTAGTTAATGGGGATGCTGGGTGGTATCCAGACATTCTCATTTCTAACCCTTAGGTCAAATATGGCCTGGTTATTTGGAGTATTTATGGAGAAGTACAGGCAGTCCCAGACTTACAAATGAGTTCTGTTCCAAAAGTTCATCTGAAAGTCAGCTGTCTGGAACTCGGAATGTATTTTCCTATAGAAACAGAGGTATGGGTGGTGGCTAGGTTCCCAGACCAGCCCACAAAAGCCTTTTTAATCCACAATGTGTTGGAATTCTGGAACTAACGGTTCTCTGTTAGCTTTGTGCCCCATCAGTGCTGCAGATTTTGTGTGCATGCCGCCGACGGGACAGTGAGACCTCACCTGCGGGCCACGCAGCTGTCTCTCAGTCCCATCCACGTGGGACACAGGACAGAGCTGGCAAAGGGGCAAAAGTGGCCTGTGCATATTTAGAATAGATGCAGCCAATGTCCTTGGTCCCAGTAGAATGTAAACTTCACGAAGGAAGTGATTTTTCTTTCTTTTGCTTCCTGCTGTGTCCCCAGCCCATGGTGGTCCATAGCAAGTGCTGGAGGCCTCACTGTGAAATGAATAAATGCACTAACTTTTCATAGATTTCTCAGAGAATAGACTCTCAGTCGCTCCCTTAGAATCTAGTTAGTGTTATCTCACACGCAATTCCTGCAAGCCTGGTTATTCAGTTTCCAGGCCTGCTCTATGTAGAAGCAGCGAAGCAAAGGTTGATCTAGAACAGTCACACCAGTCAGAGGTGACCACCATCACGGGAGGAGACAGAGGAACTATAAGAAGCTGACACGTGTGAACTCCAAAAGCAAACAGTCTGGGTCATTTAGCTCAAGGAACCCTGGGAATCATTATTATATAATAAACATTAATCAATGCTCTATAATTTATCACCCCTATTTAAGGAGGTAGGAAAGTATGTGTGGACACTGCATAAAGCTTAACAGAAAAATTACGTTTCTTAAAGAAGCAGACTCCCCTGTTACCCGGAAAACCATTCTAGATCACAGAGTGAGGACACTTCCAGTTCTGAGTACTTGCGTGTTCTAGTTTGTAAGACTAGAAAACGCTGGATATTATGCTTTAGTTACTATAGTGGCTATTTGGGGCCCTGTGGTACTCCCGGTCTTTTGTTATTGCAAATATAAGTGCATTTTAGGGGACGAGGACATTTTGCCCATAGCACACCACACGTGGCCCAGCGTGGCCTTCTGGGAGACAGGGGAGAAGATGAGGCAGCGGAGGTTATCTCTGCAAGAGTGGACATCTTTGGGGGAACTTGGCTTGAAGACAGAGCATGGGCTTCAGAGTAAGATGGACCTGCCCTCAAATGTAGGCTCTTCTGCTTACCAGCTGCATTACCTTGGACAGGTCCTTAACTACCCTGAGCCCTAGTGTTCTCCGCCTCTGAAAGGTAAGGCCTTCTTTACAGAGTTTGGAGGTTTGACTGAACTAGTGTATTTAAGGCACCTGGTGTGCTGGTGTTATAGAAAAGATATTCCACAAATATAATTCCTTCTCTATTGCCAGGGGATGCCCTCCCCTCCTGTTGTTGGGTGTGAGTGTAGAATAGCATTTGTGTGTGTGTGTGTGAATGTGTGTGTGTGTCTGCAAGGGTGACTTTCTCACTGAACAACTCTTCTCTCCAGCAGTTCTGCTCATTTCCTGCCCTGCCCCACGTCCAGTGGGCAGTTGGGCAAATGGGCCAATAGTCTAAGAACGCTTTGCGAAGTTTTGGTAAATACTTGGCCACTCTGCTTTAAGTTGTGATTTGAGGTTGAGAACCAGTAATATGGCATCATTTCCAAGAACAGATCTTCCAACCAAAGATGAAAGAGAAACGTACCCTCTGTTCCCCCCCCCCGACCCTGCCCCTTCTTTCCTGTGACTGTCATATCCACGAGGGTGATGGCTGCAGGAGTGAAGACAGTCAGTGACCAGACCTCTCCTTGTCCAACTGTCACACACTGAGGCATGGGGGTGCAGGTCAAATTTTTATAGAGAGGTTTCAGAGATGCCCATAATTGTGCCAGTTTGGGGGCTCTGGTGAAATGTCATCGTCAAGTGGTCAGATGGCCCTTGTGGACAAAGGCACGGATTCCCCAGCTGCTGGAGGCATTGCTACTGATGGTGCTTCTGTGTGTCCCCGTGCAGGCACTGCCCTGAAATGGAGTGGCCCCCCTGAGGTCGTGTCCCCTCTCCACAGGCGGCCCACGTCCAGGGACTGGGCAAGGTGGTATATAAAGATCTGGTCCTCTTGCCTCAACGTGGGACATCTCTGATGGCCATCTCTGCTCCTGAGCTCTTGGGGGGTTGGGCTAAGGCCCAGTGCAGCTGCATTGCTGCTGAAGGAACATCAAGTTCTGCCTCATCTTCCTTCCTCACACCCTCCCAGGGACACTTCTTTTTTTTATTATTTTTTTTTCCAAGGACACTTCTTAGTAAATCACCTGCAGGCAAATCTCCACCTCAAAGTCTGTTTCCGCATACAACACTTGGTATGGGAAGGGCTGCAAGGAAGCACACATTAAAATAGGAACTGGAAGCTGGATCACCGGCCAGCCAGCTGGTAAGCAGGACCCCCTCTCTGGTGGGGGATGCGCTAATTGACCCTGGTGCGTGGCCACAGTTCAGTTGTTAAACCTCTCCCCGGCTGTGAGATGAGATGGGATATTGATGGAAGGAAATGTTCTCAGGTGTAGTATCTCAGGTGTTAGAGAGGTTTGCTATGGAAGCACTATTTTCTTGTTCAGGATCTCACCACAGGATGAGGACCCTGGAGGACGGTGCTAGCATGCTGCCTGGGGGACTCCTGGAAGCTTGGAGAAAGTGAAGACCTTATACGCAGCAAAGTAGAAGTTCCAGAACTGCTATGGTAGACAGTGGACAAATGGATGGAAAGGCTAAAGAAGTGAGCATGCTGGAGCAGATTGACTGTGTAAGGCTAGAAAACCCACCACTGACTGTTCTCTAAGAAGGCCAAGGGACCCCCTCCCCCAACCCAACCCTCCTTGATGAAAATGACAAGGACTATATCCTCATCAGCAGCATTGTTGAGAAACTCAGCGGGGGCTGTCCTCTGTAGGCTAGGGCTGACCATGGGAGATCCTCTTACAGAATCTCACTCCCTGAGAGCAGTAGGGATGGTAGGATCCCCAAATAAGACAGGCCACCTGGCATCACTTAATCATTAGAAGCAAGGTAGGCACAATTATTATGAGTAGTGAGGACAAAGTAGTAGCCAGGGGGGCCTGGCCTGCAGAGAATGACGAACATAGTTAATAGAACATAGTCCTTAGGGGCACAAAAGATGGGCAGCTAATATGGGTATTCCTTGATCTATACAACCAAAAGAAATTATGGATGAATGCTCAGGAAGCTGAGGGCAGTTGCCCCCAATAAAAAGTTATTTCTTGCCTAGTTTCTAGACCTGAGTCAGTATTTAGACCAGGGACCCATCAACTGAAGGAGAGGCCAGGTCTCCAGAAGAAAGGGCCCTCTATTGCCATAGCAAATATATAATGGCAATCATTTCTTCAGTTTTTCCTCAAAGGTACATATGGCCATTTACCTGGGTAATCATTCACTGGGGAGAAGGGAATATTCAGACTTGTCAAGGACTTTTGGACACAGGATCTGTGTGAAAATTGACACCCAGGAAGCTGAAGCTTCAGTATAGTCCCTTTGGTTCACAGTGGGTTCACTGGGTCCTCAGAGTCACCCAGTGGGTATTTCCCTGAGCCATGAAGGTGTAATTGGAATAGACTCAGTCATTGGCAGAACCACAGCATTGGTTCCTTAGCATGTTTGGTAAGAGCTACTGGAATAGGAATGACCAGGTGGTCCCTGAATCTTCCCTCCCCTTCTGGCCAAACAGTAAATAAAAACCAATATTGCTTCCTGAAAGGAGGAAATGTCATAAATTAGTGTCATTCTTGAAGACATAAATATTGCCCGGGTGGTTATCTCCATCATGTCCTCATTTAACCCACCACTTTGGCCTCTACAAAACCCACGTGTGTCCTGGTGGATGACAGGGAACTCCTGAAAACCCAACCAAGTGGGAGTCCCAGTTGCAATTATTTTGCCAGAAGTGGCATTTGTGCTAGACAGATTAGAATGGCCTCAGGTATGGGGTATGTAGCCGTTGATGTGGCAAATGCATTTTTTTCCATACCTATCGGGGAAGCAGTTCACATTCACCTGAGATGGACAATAGTATACATTTACGTCTTAGCCCAGGGCTGCATGACCTCTTCTGCCCTCTGTCATAATAAAGTCTAAAGGAACCTGGACCATCTGGATATTAACACTATTTTAATAATCTTACCTGGGATTAACAAGAAGTGGCAAGTATATTGGAGGCATTAGTAAGATGCATAGACTATAGCCAGTGGGAGATAAATCCTGCAAATATTTAAGAGCCCACCATATCTGAAACACTTTTAGGGGTCCAGTGGTCTGGCACACGGCTGGGAGATTCTCTTCAAAGTAAAGGACAGATTATTACATCTCTCATTCTCTACTCCTGAGAAGTAAGCACAACACCTACTAAGCCTCTCTGGGTTCTGGAGGCAGTATGTTTCATACTTGGGGATATAGCTCCGATCCATTTACCTGATGACCTAGAAGGCATTCAGCTTTCGGTAGAGCCCAGACATGAGAAGACTCTGCAGAAGGTCCCAAGATGCAAGATCCCTGTTTTCTGGGCTGTATGACCTGGTGTCTTTATGATGTCAGAGGAATTTATGAAAGGAACCGTTGTCATTCTCTTAATAGGAGAGTCACAATACAGACCTCTAGGGTTCTAGAATAAGACCATGCCATCTCCACCATCGAAAAAATAGCTCTTGGCATGTTACTGGTGGAGACAGAGACTGGCCATCAGGAGCTGGGTTCTGTCTGGCCCACCAAGGCAAACACTGGAGAGGCCAACAGCAATCCAAAATGAGATGGGAGTGGGACATCTGTGGGTGGGCATGGGTAGTGCCAGAGGACATGAGCAAGCTGCCTGAGCAGGTGGCTCAGACTCTCATGTCTGCTGTTGTTTCATGGGTGACCTTCCCCCTGCTCACACTTGTGGCTGCAGGGGGCCAGCAGGTTCCCTTAGGACCAGTGACAGAGGAGGAAAGAGCTGAGCTCAGTTCATGGATGGGTTAGCCTGGTAGGTGTGTGCGAGCCAAACCTGGATGGCACCTGAATTACAGTGCCATCCAGGAGGAGGCCTGAAAGACAGCAGCCAAGAGCAGTGCTCCCAGTGGGCGGGCCACCAGGTGACTCACTCTGTGTGGAAAGAGGAGCGGCCTGAAGTAAGAATATGGACGACTCTTGGGGAATGGCGAATGGCTTGGCTGCTTGGTCATGCACCTGGCAGGAGAAATACTGGAAATGAGGGACAAGGAGCTCTGGGGAAGAGATGTGTGGGCGGGCCCAATGGAAGCAGGCGTGAAGGGTGATCTTTGTATCACATATTAAAGCCCATTAGGGAGTGCCCGTCATGGAAGAAGCACTTAATGCGGTTGACAGAATCACTCGGCCAGTTGGTCCTTTCTTATCAGCTCCCTCTCTTGACCTCATTTTCCATGCCAGCCCCATGGGGGGCATACACCGAGTAGCCAAGGTGGCAGAGACAGAGACTATGCCTGCCCAACAGCTTGGGTTGTCCCTCACTAAGGTTGAACTCGATACTTCTGCTGCTGAACGTCTACACTGACAGCACAGGATTCCAACACTGAGCCCCTGTCCCTCCAGGAGACCAACTAGCCCTTTGTGGCAAGTTGATTATATGGGATCTCTTCTACCCCAAAAGGGACAGGGATTCATCTTGACAAGCATTGACATGTATTCTGGGCATGAGTTTGACTTTTTTGCCCCTGAGATGTCACCTAATATGAGTATCTGAGGGCTTGCAAAGTCTGACTCATATGGTATCCTGTACAATATGGCACTGGGCCTAGACACCCACTTACAGTAAAGGAGGGGTGACAGTGGGCATGTGACCAGGATACCAACTGGTCCTATTACAGGTCATACAACCCAGAAATTGTTGACCTGATAAGGAAATGGAAAAAACCTTCTGAACACATAGCTGAGGTGCCAGTAGAACCGATTCCCAGCGGGAATAAAGCACATTCTCTAACATGCAGTATGCACCCTAAATTAACGACATTATGTGGTACGTGTCTCCGATGGATGGAATATATGGAGACAGGAACTGAGGCGACATAGAAGTGGCCCTGCTTGCTATCACTCTTAGCGACCCACTGGGGGAACCTACTTCCCATCCTCATGACTTGAGCCTACGTGGGGCTCGAGGTAGCACTCTTGAGAGAGGGAGCGTGTCTCCCGGGAAACAAAGCAAACGCCTCGTTGAGCTCCCCTGATGGCTACTGCCTAGGCAATTTCTACTCCTTTTTTTTTTAACTCATTATTTTTGTCATATTATGTATTATTTAAAATTTTAAAGCTTTTAAGTGAATAACTGAACTTTTCTATATTGGGAGAAAAAAAGTTTTTCATGGAACACTACATCAAAAACTAATGAAGTACTGTATGATGACTAACATAACATAAAAAAAATAAATAAAATTAGAAAAAGAAAATAGACTACAGATTCTTTCATCTTCAAATTTTAATCTCTGTGTCAAAAACTTCCTACTCTTTATTATCAACAAACAGGAAGGCCAGGGTGGAAGTCGCCACCCTGTCAGGTGTAGTGCACCCTTATCACCAGCAGGGGCAGGGGTGCTGATACACGATGAGGGCCCCGAAGGGCCTGACTGTCACCTGGGTATCTCTTGGTATTTCCCTGTCCAGTTTTGACAGCAAATGGACAAGTATGACAATCATGTCCTAAGAAGGGCTTGGTGACCAGGGGCTTAGATTCCTCAAAGGTGAAGGTTTTGTAAAATAATTTTTTATTGTTATGTTAATCACCATACATTACATCATTAGTTTTTGATGTAGTGTTCCATGATTCATTGTTTGTGCATAACACCCAGTGCTCCACGCAGAACGTGCCCTCTTTAATACCCATCACCAGGCTAACCCATCCCCCCACCCCCCTCCCCTCTAGAACCCTCAGTTTGTTTCTCAGGGTCCATCATCTCTTATGGTTCGTCTCCCCCTCCGATTTCCCCCCTTCGTTCTTCCCCTCCTGCTATCTTCTTCTTCTTCTTCTTCTTTTTTTCTTAACATATATTGCATTATTTGTTTCAGAAGTACAGATCCGTGATTCATCAGTCTTGTACAATTCACAGTGCTCACCATAGCACATACCCTCCCCAATGTCTATCACCCAGCCACCCAATCCCTCCCACCCCCCGCCACTCCAGCAATCCTCAGTTTGTTTCCTGAGATTAAGAATTCCTCATATCAGTGAGGTCATATAATGCATGTCTTTCTCTGATTGACTTATTTCACTCAGCATAACACCCTCCAGTTCCATCCACGTCGTTGCAAATGGCAAGATCTCATTCCTTTTGATGGCTGCATAATATTCCATTGTGTATATATACCACTTCTTCTTTATCCATTCATTTGTCGATGGACATCTTGGCTCTTTCCACGGTTTGGCTATTGTGGACATTGCTGCTATAAACATTGGGGTGCACGTACCCTTTCGGATCCCTACATTTGTATCTTTGGGGTAAATACCCAGTAGTGCAATTGCTGGATCGTATGGTAGCTCTATTTTCAACTGTTTGAGGAACCTCCATACTGTTTTCCAGAGTGGTTGCACCAGTTTGCATTCCCACCAACAGTGTAGGAGGGTTCCCCTTTCTCCACATCCCCGTGAACATCTGTCGTTTCCTGACTTGTTAATTTTAGCCATTCTGACGGGTGTGAGGTGGTATCTCATTGAGGTTTTGATTTGGATTTCCCTGATGCCGAGCGATGTTGAGCACTTTTTCATGTGCCTGTTGGCTATTTGGATGTCTTCTTTGGAGAAATGTCTGTTCATGTCTTCTGCCCATTTCTTGATTGGATTATTTGTTCTTTGGGT
>NW_027397079.1:34524160-34581649 GCF_003265705.2 Callorhinus ursinus | reverse complement strand
TTGGTTTTGTGGACTGTTTCTTTTGCTGTGCAAAAGCTTTTTATCTTGATGAAATCCCAATAGTTCATTTTTGTCCTGGCTTCCCTTGCCTTTGGCGATGTTTCTAGGAAGAAGTTGCTGTGGCTGAGGTTGAAGAGGTTGCTGCCTGTGTTCTCCTTTAGGATTTTGATGGACTCCTGTCTCATGTTTAGGTCTTTCAACCATTTGGAGTCCATTTTTGTGGTGGTGTAAGGAAGTGGTCCAGTTTCATTCTTCTGCATGTGGCTGTCCAATTTTCCCAACACCATTTGTTAAAGAGACTGTCTTTTTTCCATTGGACATTCTTTCCTGCTTTGTCAAAGATTAGTTGACCATAGAGTTGAGGGTCCATTTCTGGGCTCTCGATTCTGTTCCATTGATCGATGTGTCTGTTTTTGTGCCAGTACCATACTGTCTTGATGATGACAGCTTTGTAATAGAGCTGGAAGTCCGGAATTGTGATGCCGCCAGCTTTGCTTTTCTTTTTCAGTATTCCTCTGGCTATTCGGGGTCTCTTCTGGTTCCATACAAATTTTAGGATTATTTGTTCCATTTCTTTGAAAAAGGTGGATGGTATTTTGATGGGGATTGCATTGAATGTGTAGATTGCTCTAGGTAGCATTGACATCTTCACAATGTTTGTTCTTCCAATCCACGAGCATGGAATGTTTTTCCATTTCCTTGTGTCTTCTTCAATTTCTTTCATGAGTATTTTATAGTTTTCTGAGTATAGATCCTTTGCCTCTTTGGTTAAATTTATTCCTAGGTATCTTATGGTTTTGGGTGCAATTGTAAATGGGATCGACTCCTCGATTTGTCTCTCTTCTGTCTTGTTGTTGGTGTATAGGAATGCCACTGATTTCTGTGCATTGATTTTATAGCCTGCTACTTTACTGAATTCCTGTATGAGTTCTAGTAGTTTTGGGGTGGAGTCTTTTGGGTTTTCCATATACAGTATCATATCATCTGCAAAGAGTGAGAGTTTGACTTCCTCTTTGCCGATTTGGATGCTCTTTTTGTTGTCTGATTGCTGTGGCTAGGACTTCTAATACTATGTTGAATAGCAGTGGTGAGAGTGGACATCCCTGCCGCGTTCCTGACCTTAGGGGAAAAGCTCTCAGCTTTTCCCCATTGAGAATGATATTCGCTGTAGGTTTTTCATAGATGGCTTTTAAGATATTGAGGTATGTACCCTCTATCCCTATACTCTGAAGAGTTTTGATCAAGAAAGGATGCTGTACTTTGTCAAATGCTTTTTCTGCATCTATGGAGAAGATCATATGATTCTTGCTCTTTCTTTTGTTAATGTATTGTATCACGTTGATTGATTTGCGGATGTTGAACCAGCCTTGCAGCCCAGGGATAAATCCCACTTGGTCATGGTGAATAATCCTTTTAATGTACTGTTGGATCCTATTGGCTAGTATTTTGGTGAGAATTTTTGCATCCATGTTCGTCAAGGATATTGGTCTGTAATTCTCCTTTTTGATGGGGTCTTTGTCTGGTTTTGGGATCAAGGTAATGCTGGCCTCATAAAATGAGTTTGGAAGTTTCCCTTCCATTTCTATTTTTTGGAACAGTTTCAGGAGAATAGGTATTAATTCTTCTTGAAATGTCTGATAGAATTCCCCTGGGAAGCCATCTGGCCCTGGGCTTTTGTTTCTTGGGAGATTTTTGATGGCTGCTTCAATTTCCTTAGTGCTTATAGGTCTGTTCAGGTTTTCTATTTCTTCCTGGTTCAATTTTGGTAGTTGATACATCTCTAGGAATGCACCCATTTCTTCCAGGTTATCTAATTTGCTGGCATAGAGTTGCTCATAATATGTTCTTATAATTGTTTGTATTTCTTTGGTGTTGGTTGTGATCTCTCCTCTTTCATTCATGATTTTGTTGATTTGGGTCATTTCTCTTTTCTTTTTGATCAGTCTGGCCAGGGGTTTATCAATCTTGTTAATTCTTTCGAAGAACCAGCTCCTAGTTTCGTTGATCTGTTCTACTGTTCTTTTGGTTTCTAGTTCATTGATTTCTGCTCTGATCTTTATGATTTCTCTTCTCCTGCTGGGTTTAGGCTTTATTTGCTGTTCTTTCTCCAGCTCCTTTAGGTGTAGGGGTAGGTTGTGTATTTGAGACCTTTCTTGTTTCTTGAGAAAGGCTTGTATTGCTATATACTTTCCTCTCAGGACTGCCTTTGCTGTATCCCAAAGATTTTGAACAGCTGTGTTTTCATTTTCATTGGTTTCCATGAATTTTTTTAATTCTTCTTTAATTTCTTGGTTGACCCATTCATTCTTTAGTAGGATGCTCTTTAGCCTCCATGTATTTGAGTTCTTTCCGACTTTCCTCTTGTGGTTGAGTTCTAGTTTCAAAGCATTGTGGTCTGAAAATATGCAGGGAATGATCCCAATCTTTTGGTCCCGATTGAGACCTGATTTGTGACCTAGGATGTGATCAGTTCTGGAGAATGTTCCATGGGCACTAGAGAAGAATGTGTATTCCGTTGCTTTGGGATGGAATGTTCTGAATATGTCTGTGAAGTCCATTTGGTCCAGTGTGTCATTTAAAGTCTTTATTTCCTTGTTGATCTTTTGCTTAGATGATCTGTCCATTTCATTCAGGGGGGTGTTAAAGTCCCCCACTATTATTGTATTGTTGTCAATGTGTTTCTTTGCTTTTGTTATTAATTGCCTTATATAATTGGCTGCTCCCGTGTTCGGGGCATAGATATTCACAATTGTTAGATCTTCTTGTTGGATAGACCCTTTAAGTAGGATATAGTGTGCTTCCTCATCTCTTATTACAGTCTTTGTTTTAAAATCTAGTTTGTCTGAAATAAGGATTGCCACCCCTGCCTTCTTTTGGTGTCCATTAGCATGGTAAATGGTTTTCCACCCCCTCACTTTCAATCTGGGGGTGTCTTTGGGTCTAAAATGAGTCTCTTGCAGACAGCATATTGACGGGTCTTGTTTTTTAATCCAATCTGATAGCCTGTGTCTTTTGATTGGGGCATTTAGCCCATTTACATTTGGGGTGACTATTGAAAGGTATGAATTTAGTGCCATTGTATTGCCTGTAAGGTGACTGTTACTGTATATTGTCTGTGTTCCTTTCTGATCTATGCTGCTTTTAGGCTCTCTTTTTGCTTAGAGGACCTCTTTCAATATTTCTTGTAGGGCTGTTTTGTGTTTGCAAATTCCTTTAGGTTTTGTTTGTCCTGGAAGCTTTTTATCTCTCCTTCTATTTTCAATGATAGCCTAGCTGGATATAGTATTCTTGGCTGCATATTTTTCTCGTTTAGTGCTCTGAAGGTATCATGCCAGTCCTTTCTGGCCTGCCAGGTCTCTGTGGATAGGTCTGTTGTTTAGATTGTAGAAACAGTCTAATGTTTCTACCATTGTAGGTTACATATCTCTTCTCCCGAGCTGCTTTCAGCGTTTTCTCTTTGTCTCTGAGACTCGTAAGTTTTACTATTAGATGTCGGGGTGTTGACCTATTTTTATTGATTTTGAGAGGGGTTCTCTGTGCCTCCTGGATTTTGATGCCTGTTTCCTTCCCCACATTAGGGAAGTTCTCTGCTATTATTTGCTCCAATATACCTTCTGCCCCTCTCTCTCTTTCTTCTTCTTCTGGGATCCCAATTATTCTAATGTTGTTTCATCTTATCATATCGCTTATCTCTCGAATTCTGTCCTCGTGATTCTGTAGTTGTTTATCTCTCTTTTTCTCAGCCTCTTTATTTTCCATCATTTGGTCTTCTCTATCGCTGATTCTTTCTTCTGCCTCATTTATCCTAGCAGTTAGTGCCCCCATTTTGGATTGCACCTCATTAATAGCCTTTTTGATTTCGACTTGTTAGATTTTAGTTCTTTTATTTCTACAGAAAGCGTTTCTCTAATGACTTCCACGCTTTTTTCAAGCCCAGTTAGTATCTTTAAAGTCATGATTCTGAACTCTAGGTCCGACATTGTACTAATGTCAGTATTGAGTAGGTCCGTGGCAGACGGTACTGCCTCTTGTTCTTTTAGTTGAGGTGATTTTTTCCGTCTTGTCATTTTGTCCAGAGGAGAACAGATGAATGAGAGAACAGAATGCTAACAGGTTAACAACGTCTCCAGCAAATGTACTCTATACAAATCAGAAAAGACCTGAAACCAGGAGACAAGAAAGGGAAAGAAAGAAGAGGGAAAAAAAGGAAAAAGAAAAAGATAAAAACAAACAAAAACAGAACAAAACAAAACAAAACAAAAAACAGAATATGATCAAATATGATCAGGCTAGTGCATAGATCAGTGCCACACACTAGCTTTTGGGCATATTTTAAAGGTGAAGGTTTGAGTTGCCCCTTCTAATAAGCCTCCTAAACCAGGAGAAGTACTAATGGGGGGTGAGGGGAGTCTATAATGGGTAGTAGCAGAAGGACATGAGGAGTATCAGCGGCAGCCCTAAGACCAGGTGTAGTGGTAGGAGCTATGGTTTGGTTTCCCTGGGAAAGGAGACCAGCCAGAGCCCCGGAGGTGTGAACTCATACTCAGCAAGGAAATGCTAGCTGCAGAATGGGTGAACTGCAGTGGATGCTATGGGGTGCACTCGGCCCAAGGAATGCTTTACCTCCAGCTGCTGGTTTGTTCACTACTGCCGGCTCATAACTGGGTCCCACGCTCCAGAGATGGCCCTCTGCGGAAGGGCGCTGCTTCACCCAAGGTTACAGCCCCTCCTCAGTGGTGGCCTGCATCCAATGACTGGTCGAGGCAGGGTTCCAGAGCCTGGATGCCTTACTTTAATGCAGGACATCACCAAAGGCCAGGCCAGCTTCAGAGCTCCTGGGGCTCTGGCCCAGGCCTCTGCTATGACGGCCTCGAAGTTCAAGTCTTCCCTGGGCCCCGTCCTGCTTCCCTCACTCCATCACAAGTGTCAGTCTCAAGGGTACTCCTCAATAAACCTTGCACCCACTTCTCAGTCTCGCACCTTTCCTGGGCACCCTGGGCTATGATAGGGATGCCTATCAGCTGATTTTTCACTTGGCACCTGGCTAGCTGTATTATGGCAGACTAACTGCTCTAACAAACCATGCCAAAATCTCGGTGGCTTAACACCAACGAGAATTCTGATGAGTGTCTCTATCACTAATGCAAATTCTGATGAGGTTGCTTCTGGTCGTTTGGCTCCCCTGAGTCCTTGAAGATGGTTGGCCCCAGCCTCACTGCCTGGCTTCCACTGTCTCTGTGGAGGGGTCTCTATCTGGGGAGCACATGGAGTCCTTAACCACATGGGCCTGGACGTGACTGCAGCCCTTTTGCTCACATTCCGCTGGTGAGTCATGTGAACTGACCTAGATGCATGGAGCGGGGAAGGGGTGTGGGACTTGAACACTGCGGACCCAAAGACCACCCTCCAGAAACACGATGCTATGTCGAAGGGGGCAGGAACCTGGAGGGGTCACCGCACCATCCTAAGCAACGTTGTGGAAGATGGGAGGTCTGTCTTGACTTCATTCAGCCTCCCGATGCTGTGACTCTCCCCTTTCAGGCACTGGCCTCTGACTGTTCTTGAAGACTCACTTTCAGAGAGCAGTTAAATGACCACCTAACCCACCAGCCCATAACCCAACAATCGGCTCATGACCCAGCCCTTCCTTCCTTGGAGTTTCAATTCCCTCCCTCTCCACTTCAGCAGGCTCTTCCACGACCCTGTGCCTTTGCCAAAGCTGTGACCCCCTGCCCGGAGCACCGTTACCTTGTAGCTGGGGAGGGATGGCTCTTCTCATTGTTTAGGAGCCAGCTCAGAAGTCACCTCCTCGGTGCTCCTGACCCCTTGCACACATTGGGATTACAGCATTTACCACACTGTTGTGGAAAATACTCTTTGCCTGTGGGTCTTCTTTTTTGGGGACCAACGTGGTGCGTAATCATGAGGCTGTAAACACCAGAAGAGCCATTCTGTGCGGTCAGGGAGTCCTTCCCACTGCTGTCACCCCCTCCCCCCTGGGGACCTAGGACAGTGCTGGCACTGCAGTAGGCACTCAGCATTTGGTGAACGAGCAATCTGTCGTAACCTTTCTACCCGGGCACGTTGCCGGGCATGTCGCCAGCACTGTGCTGTTGAAGGACAGTGTTTGCAAGGTCAGAAGTGTTTGCGATCTTAAGCAATCCTTGCTGGTGGTGGAGTTTCACGTACTGTATTTGAGGGACAGTTCCGAAGGTGAGAAGTCCTTCCAGGTCTTGTTCAAATTATTCTACCTAGACACACACACACACACACGCACGCGCACAAGCACAAGCACTCCTTTATTCCCGGGCCCTCCCTCCAAATCTTTTTGAAAATGGAGGCCCAAGGAAACTAGTTCTTGTAAAACTGGTTCTTGTAAAACCATTTCCTTATTTTTCCAACCAAAGAGGATAAACCCTGGTGAGAGGAGCTGTTGGAGTCTCTGCCTCCACCTCGCCCGCCCCGCGCCGCAGGCCCCCACCTCCAGGGCTGGCTCATCATCAGACACAATTGTTCCCACAAAGGCACAGAACTTGAGACTTAAATTGGATTTGCCTGTGGCTTTGTGCTCTTCGAGTCCTCCCTCCTTTGTTTTTGATTTATCGTTTTAATCAGTGGTAGTCAATCATTCCCTCTCCGTCTTGCTCACCATAAACACAACCCTTTGCCAAAAAAATTATGACTGTATTAAATGATTTTATTACAGTAAACTGCAGACTGTACAGTGTAAACACAGGTGCTGCTCAAACTCTACACCCTCCAGCTCTGTCCAGACCAGCACGGGTGCCACGGAGAGAGGGAGCGCTCTGGGAGCCGGAGGACAGGAGGTCACTTGGTTCAGGGCTTCACCACCAAGAGAAAGGAATGGAGGTCTGGAAGGGGAAGCCTTGGTCTCAGGTCATACTGATGCCTCAGGGCAGAGCGGGGATCAGACCTGGGGTCATCCGATGTCTAAAATCCCTTCCATGACATCTCTCCTCTCCTTGCCCAAGTTCCCGTTAAGCATGCGTCACTACTGTACAGATGCTAGTGGAGGGAACGGTCAATTTGACTCTTGTTAATTCGACCCGGGCTGTGTATCCACCAGGGATCTTCATCTTTCTGTCCCACGGTTGGGGTGAAAACAGAGCACAGGACAAAGGGCAGGTAGGTCTTGCTGCCTCCCAAGCTAGCACGGGAGTGGTGGAGACTTCCTCTTCTCTTAGGCTGGCTGCCTCAGGCATTGTTCTGGGGACTGGAATGGGGAAGTCTGTGGGAAGCCCACACAACAAAAGGAGGCTTTTCCTGGGATGAGGCCTTTGGGGAGCTGCCCAGACCCACGCCCACTGCTCAGTGAGCCCGAGAGCTTTTTCCTGCCATGGTCTAACCACTAGGAAGGTTTCTGAACTGGTTCACCCAAGAGCCTTGGGAGCCATGGAGTTAAGTTTCTTTTGGTGCAGGGATAGAGTAAAGAAGAGTTACACACTTTGGGGCCAATTTCGCCAGGGGAATTATCCCAAATATTTTTCACCACTAACCGTGAAAAAGGCATTGTGCAGACAGGAGATCTATCAGGAGGAGGGGCACTCGTTGAGGAGTAGATTCTTGAAGATAGGACTCCTTGGGACAATCCACTGACAACGTCACTTCCACAGGGACATTTCTTAGCCTTGGGGAAATCACCATGCATGTACACACACCCGCACGTAGGCAATGTATGTACGATGTGTAGTCATCTACAGTTTAGTCTTAACATTGGCTGTTTTCCCTCCTTCCTGTTTGTCTCTTGGTTTTGGCACATCTGGGCCTCTGTAGTAAACAGACCCAATATTTACCAAGTTGCTCCAAAGGTTACATTGGCTTCCAAAAGTTTTTATTCCTGGTTCGTCTGGATATGTTTCAGCTCACAAGAGAAGCTGTTTTCGCTGAGCCTGGGCTGCTCGAGAGAGAGAGGCAGGAACACAGGCCCATCTGTTGGAGACTGGAACATAAATAGCCCCCTTTAAAAATAAATCTCCGCTTTTAACTCCGTAGATAAAAATATCTGAATAAAGGACAATTCTTAATCTCCACCTTCTCCCCTGCTTGACTCAAGCCTTTCTAAGTGGAGTTTTTTCCCTTCTCCTTTTACAGGTTTCATTTTGGCTTTGATTCTAGCGAGTTTACTGACAGATTACTTCATTTTAACTATATGGCTTTTCTGTCTAGTGGGAGGCATATTTCTAAGTATCATATTTATCAAAAGAGCTCTGCAAAACAAGGGCCAGAATTACTCTTTTGATGGTTCCCCCTCTAACTACAACCACAATAAATTTTGTGAGAAAGAATGCTCAACTGGGGACCTTTTATGTTAAAGCTGAGAACCGGGGTTCAGACATTGTCACTCTCAAACCTCCACCAGTTGGGCCGTTTTCCCCCCTCCTCCCCCCTCCCTGGGCAGAAATCTCACATCTGGTCTCACTTGCAAGGCTGGTCCTGGGCTCCCAAGGGCTCCATATTTTTCCCCCTATAACTTTAAATCAGAGGAGCATTTCAGTAAATCACAGGGAAGACTTATTTATTGGACATAGTTTTGGGTCTCTTAAAGCATGGAAAATAAATTTAATGGAGCGTTCGGAGCATTTCTCCAATCTTTTGAGGGATTACTTGGGGAATTTGTCAACTGCGCCAAGCCCAGCAGCCTGATCCAGAGAGATGGGAGGAAATGATGGGAGAATCTTCTCCGAGGGCCCAGGTGGGTCCTAAATCACCCCCAGAAAGATTAATAGAAGGGGGCCTCATTGCCAGCAAGGTTGATTGGCAGCATCACCATTTATTTAATAAACTATCATTTTAGCTGGAGGGTGACTTTAATCTGAATTACATTTTGTTTTTGTCATCCACTCTTGCCAAGTAATTTATGGAATACCATAGCATGCTTCTTAGCCTCCAACAGCAGAGGGAGGTGAAGATGGAGGCCGGGGAAGGAACAAAGAAAGACAGTGAACTTGAAGATCAAGGAAGGCGACTTGGTGAGCACCTTGAGGTGCACGGAAGAGCAGTTGGAGTGGGACAGGGAGAGGGAGGTGTGGAGCCCGGCCGGGCACGCCACCTTGCATCCCTCAGCCTGGTACTTGCCCACTGGATCGCCGTGTCCCTGGGGTGTGCTCCCGGTGCCATGGGGCTCATGTGTGGCCATGGCCTGGCCTGAGGAAAACTGAAAGGAGCTGACTGTTCCTAATCAAGGGATGAGGCCTTGAATGTGGAATATGAAGTCCCTAGAACAGATCAGAACTGATGGGTGGGTCTCCGGGGGCAAGGCGGTCTGCCCGGTTGGATGGGCAAGTTTCATTCTCGGTGCCCTGGAGCAGGAGATGAGGGTGGCTGGGGCTGGCTCTTCCTCGCTGAGGGAAGTCAGTAGGAGGAGGTGTTTTAGGGCTTTAGGAGCCTGGGGCCCTGATGTTCCGAGTGGTAGCAGTGATTCTTTAGGACAGGGAGATGGAAGGCTGGCAGGGGATGTAACTAACCTTCAGGAAGATGTGGTTCTCCTTCAGATAGGAACTGCTAGAAGAACCAAGTTCTGTTCACGAGGGCCGACGGGCTTTGTGTTTGGAGGCAGAGTAACAATGACGTTATTGTATTTACTGCAACAGCAACCACACCCTCCCCCTGAAGCGTGTTGGTTCTTTATCTTCTGACTGGTCTTCAGCTCAGTCTCTGGTAAGAAGGGAGAGGGCTGGCATTCTTGGTTTTAGGCTAACATGAGTAAAGTGAGGCACAAGGTCAGAATGCAAAAAGGAACAAATGTTGATGGAGGTGCTCAAGCAACAGGGGTGCAACGGGGGGGACAGGGACACAGGGGAGGTCCCTTTCTAGCCTTCATACCTTTAGGATCCCTAGGGGCTGGAGAAAATTCTGCACCCATTGCCAATTTTCTTGGAGTTTCTCTAATGTTTTGGAGAGGTTTTCTCTCGAATTTCCCATCATCCGATATGAGCTCTCACTGTTCTGAGATGGTCTCCCCCCTCTTTGTCTCTTTATTCTTTGCTTTTTTAGCCTATGCCATCTGTCCTTGCCTGGAACCTACTGGATTGCCACGTGTTACAGGATTTGTGTCCCCTTACTGCCCAGGTTCTTGGTCACACTGCTTCGAAGAATGAAGAGGTAGATCAGATGAAGAGTGGTGGGCAGCAAAGCACAGTTTATTGAACAAGAGTATAAAGCTCCCGGAGAGTGAGGGTGACCCGAGTGGGTTGTGCTCGGAGTTTCTAAGTGTAGGGGTTTTTACGAGCTCTTTTGCAGAACTTTCTTAAGCAATCAGGGTGTACTGAGTTGTGCCCTATCAGGGCTTTGCTCATGTACCTGCCTACCTATTAGGTTAATGTCCATGTGCTGATGGCCCCCCTTTTTTTTTTTTTTGCTGACATCTGGGGGCTTAGGTCTTAATGGCCCCTTGCCTGTGATATTGATAAATGCTTTTGTGCTTAATTGTCTTATTTCAGGACGTTTTGCAGAAGTCATTTCTGCAAAGGCTGCAAAGCAGAATGTCAGTGCGGTCCTGTCTAAGCTGCAAAACAGGATGTTAGGACTGTTTTAGTGTAGTTGTCCTGACTCTGTATTTTCTTGCTGGGTACCCTGGCCCTGACTACCTAACTGTCCAACTAACTCCTAACGCATGGACCAGGCGCTGGGAGCTGGGGAACTCCCAGGGACCATGGTGGTGATGGCTGCAGGAATGAGGAGGGTTGGTGGGGAGGCAGGATGACCTGAATACCAGGTGTCCCCACTCTCTCCAGACTCAAAGTATAGCACAAATTGGGATCTCTATCTGTGGGGTAAATTCAGATGGGTTGTTAGGTGTGGGTATGGAGTTTAGAAGATTATAGGTGTGGGTTTTGCTGCTCAGCAAGAGCCTCAGCCCTGACCTTCATGAGACTTCTCACTGGTGTCGTGTACACACTTTTCCGGACTGCTTACGGTCCCCCAGGTGGGGGACCAGGTTTTCAGCCTTGATTTCTACCCACCCGTGCAACACTAAACTCTGGCCCCCGTGCGGTTTCCCGGAACACATGGGACTCAGATTCGCCTTGTCCCTTTGGCTTTTGTGGCCCTTCTCTTCCTGTCCATCCATCCAGTTCTACCCACACTCTGAGGTTGAGATCAAGTTTTCTTTTCCCCTAGAACATGTCCCTGGCCACTTGGTTTCTTCTGACTGGCTTCTGATCCCCAAGGCGCTCTTCAGCCTGAACCTAAATACTGTTCTGAGTTGCCTGTATTGATCCGTTGTTTCTCTGGACTGTCCCATCTCCTCGCTGGTATATGAGGGATTTGGCTCGATGATCCTAAGGTCTTTTTCAGGTATGACATCCTAGGATACTACGTCTGTTTGTCTCACCTCATCATCTGGACTGTAAACTCCTCAGAAGCAGGGACACTATCTTTTCCTTGCATTGACTTAGCCCACTGCTGGGCCCCAAGTGGGTATTCCATAGGAACTTTTGTTTACCTGACCTTTTTGTATACTTTTTCCTACTAGAACTGAAAGCCAAAACTGAAAGTTTTGTAGTGTGGCCTGAAGGGAAATTGTTCTGCAGTCTATGGATATGGTAAACACTGCCATGATGTCTGAACTCTCAATGTATTCTGTTACAGGGAGTGGACACTGGGGAGCTCTGCCCGGCATAGGGAGATGTCTTATGAAAGGGAGCCAAGGACCGCCCCCGCCCCGCCCCCCACCCTGCCCCTCGCAGCATATACATTTTGTGGTAAAGTCGAAAATAGTGCTCAGCTTGGTTCATACCTTGGTTTGGCCGCTTAATGGCCCACGGGACTCAGGCAAGTCACATGGCCTGTGTGAGTTGCGAAGGCTTACCTCTGAAATGGCAATTGTGATACCTGCCCTGTGTCTCTCTCGAAGGGTTGCTGTGGGAATAAAAAGATGAGCCATGGGGAAATGTTCTGTAAATGATGAAGCCAATAGGGGTAGGTGTGAAGTATGGTTACTTAACATCTCAACATAAAAAGTCAAAAAAGTAAAACATGAAAACGAAACATAAAAAGAGAGTCAAAAGGGCTCTCTCTTTTCCTCCTTCACTGTTGGACAAAGAACCACTTCTCTTCTCTGGATAATAATCTGTAGAGACTCCCTACCCCCTGCCCTGCCAAAAATAGAAAATAAAAAGGAAGAAAGAAATCAAAAGAAAAAAAAAGTCCCAGAGTAAGAGGGAACATCCTGGTATATTCTGAAAGTTGACTCTGAGAAGAGAGGAAAACATGAGCAAACAAAAGCTGTCACTCACTGGCAAGCTGCTTCCTCTGGGGAATAGTCTCTGTGAGGAAAAACTCAAGATCTGAACGTTGCCTGGGAGCAGGCGCAGAGACCGTGGCCGTGGCTGGTAAAACAGGAGCCTCTGGGACGGAGCCCTCCTGCCCATTCTTGGGGTATCAGCAGCTCTGAGGGGGTCGTGCTGTTGGTTAAGAGTCTGTCTGACTGGGCACTGTGTCCCTGTTCCCCAGCGTCCCAGCAGCTCTTGTGAACAGGCACAAACGGTGTATTTGGTGGTGCCAGGCTTTGTGCCACAGACGTCGACTGGAATATACCCACCCACCCTTGGGCTCTCACATACTCATGCCTCTCTTCCCCTTATCCCATACCCACCTTCCCTCTTCCCACATCCATTTGCCTTGCCTCTCAATTGTCACCCCACGAATCAAAGTCAGAGAACTTCCCAAAGCTGGCCACTGGGACTCCAGCCTTCTAGAAAGCTGTTTGTGTGCTGACAAAGGACCCCCCCCGTCCCCAAACCATGCACCATCATGACTTTCCAAGATGATGATTGAGTTTTTCCCCTGTTCTGCTTGATATTTCTGCCAAAGCAAGAAAAATCCTCATTGAAGTCTAGCAGGAAATCCAATAAAAATTCTTCAAAAGATGGGCTTGACATTGAAAAACAGCAAAATTATAAAATAGGCCTTAGAAAAGAGAGAGGAGAGTTATTATATCTGGCACCAAGCAAAAGCCCCGAGACCCCGTCCAAATGAGCCATCACAGATTGAAAGTGTTTAGCTTCCCGTTGATTAAATATGGAGAAGGACCCAGGGCCTGCCAAGCCTCGGGGATCCAAAGTTTGTTTTCAGTCAGAATGTGTTTTCAGTCAATGGAAAAAATGGTCGGCCTGTGCTGGGCTATGTAACCGAGAAGCCCCAGGTTTGGGGTGAGTAATGGCTGTGAAGCAGAAAACCATGAGGGTTGTTAATCATCCCTCCCAGGCCCCTGTAATTTAACTCAGCGACTCATTCGACTTGGAAGGCTCCCCCCACCCCCTTTCTTCCTTCTCCCTCAGTTGATTTTGCTCAAGGGGGAATAGATGAGTCCTTCTGATGCTTGTCTCTGTGTTTCAGCTGTGAAGCCTCCTCACCTGCAAGACATCCCTCTCCCCAGACAGGTCCCTGTCGCCCCGCTGCTCTGAACACCCCGGGACAGGAGCAGTGAGAGAGGGTTCGCAGTCACATCCACAGGGTTCTTCCAGGGAACTCTCTTTGTCCCATGAGCTTCCTGGAATGCAGGCCTGGAAAAATCTCTTCCTTCATGTGTTTCTGAGGTGTTTACTGACATTCTTTAAACGGGGTTATCTTATTCCAGGCTTGCAGTTTTCTTTTTTCCTGGGCTCTCCTCTGGCCTGCTGCATTCCCATACAATTAGAAGGATAGGGAGTCTGGTTCTGAAGGTCATTAAAGGCGCTAAGAGCGAGGCTCTGAGGCAGAGAGAGAGAATGAGAGGCAGCGAGCGAGCAAGCCAGCAGCTGGAACTCGGAGGTAAGCCCAACCCCTTTTCCTGTCAAAAGCAAACACCTCTTCTATTTTTCCGCTTCAAGTTTTACGCCCCGTGAGTAGCCTCAGGGGAGCGGGGATGCGGGTGCATTTCTGATTCCCTTCCCCGTGCGCCCCGCTGTGCGGGAACCGGGGCCTTCACTGTACTATGGGTTTCCCTGGCTTCATCTCTCCCGATCACCATGACTCATGGGGCGCACTGCACTAAAATCTGTTTACAGTTGCAGGGGGTAGGTCCCGCTGAGCATTCTTTTGGTCTGCAGTTTGTTGCAAAATGGTGGTTGGCCTGAGCCACAGCTTAATCCCACAGGGCGGGCGGCTTGATACCTTTCGGTTGGGCACCCAAATTTGGTTATAGGAAGTCACTCCAACCAAATATTTTTTGAGGACTAGAAAAATAAACTAAAGAAAATGAGTCAATAAATGGCTTGAAAATGATGACATGTGAAATGCTCAGTGGTTTAGTGGAAACAGACTGTTTTGTAAGGATGAGCAAGTCTCAGGCAGTTCGGCTGCTGAGGACACGGGCCCAGTCAGCTGATGCCCCGAATGCTGAGTGATGAACGGACAAGGCAGAGATAGCTCCACGGGGCTAGGTTATCCCAAATAGCAGCTAGAGGTGTTCTGGGCAGGGGGGAAGAGAAACGCTGTGGATAGGCTGTAGCGCGTGTGTATGCATGCATGTGCGCACGCGTGCGCATACGCAGAAGAGGGAGCTGCTCCGGAGGCTACCATTCTGGGGAGGGAGATCAAGGAGGACGTTGTAACTGAGTCAAAGTTGGTCTTCAGGTACAACCCTCTGCCTTCCCATTATTTTAATCCTCCTCTTCTTCACCATGGCTATTACTTATTGAGTCATGGCCATGTGCCAGGCTGCTGGCAGCCTTCTGTGTTATCTGACGTAGGCCTTCCAACAGCTCCTTAGAACATGCCTTATTTGCCTTCTTCACACTAGGAATCTGAGATTTAGCGTCCAGAAGAACACAAGGCTTGAAAGTGGCAGAGTCAGGCTTTGAACCCAGGTCTGTCTAGCTTCCTGCCCCGAACCCACAAAGGCAGTCTGGTGGGCAGGCCATGGCGGGCAGTCATTCCAGGGCGCAGGCATTTGGAGAGAACCCAGGAGGGTCCAATCAAACATCCCACTTCACAAGGGGAAGAAAACTAGAAGCCTCATCAGGTGGGGAGCCTGCATTTCAAAAGTTGTGGAGGCTGCTGAGTGCCTCACGGACAACAACAGGCCCAGATTGGAAGGGTCAGTGGCAGGTCACTGTCACCATCAATCACCACAAGCCCTTTGTCAGGGTGAGTGGGAAGGGGCTGGGTTGGGCACCAAGCAGAGAAGGTGAACCAACAGAATTGAAGGGACTCTCCTGGTGGCAGGAGATGGGAAGGGCCATTCACAATTTTAAGGCAAATCTCCACGGTTTGGGGAGAGAATATGCTGTTTCTAGGTCCCAGAACTGTGATGATGACTGGCATTCCCATAACAACCTAGCTCATCCTGATGTTGAGTCACCCCTTAAGAAGACTAGATTTTTTAATGTATCTCTCCATCGAGTTTTCATTTTTTAAAATACAAGGATTAGGCTAGATGAACCCTTCTGGCTACAAAGTTGGCGGCAGAACCCAAAGACTCTAGTAGGGTTTTTAAGGAGGATTTTGGGGGGTGGTGGAAGGAAACGGAGGCAGTGAAAACTTGGAATCAGAGAATGTGGAACTGGAAGGGATCTAAGAGCCCTTCCACTCACATTTTACAAGTGGGGAAACAGAGGCACAGAAAGGGTGGTTGGTTTTCTTAAGCCACAGAGATGATTATTGCCGAGCTGAGGTGCCGATCCAGGCTCCGCTCTGTAGTCTGCTAGCTGGCCTGTGCTTGTTCCCTTCAGGTGGGAGCTGTGGGGAGACTTGGCTTGGATCTGTGATGGATGGGGCTAGCAGGGAGGCTCAGCCCGCATACCATCCACCTGCATTCCTAGCTTGTTTTATCAGCACTGGCTGGGTGACCGTCCCCAAGAGAGTGGAGCTTAACAGAGCTACTGATCTCTGGTTCCAGTCCTTGCTCTGCTATGGCAAGGCCCTGACCCTTTGGGGGTACTCTGACACGCTCATCTGTAAAATGCCCAGGACTGACCCTGCTCTGGGCTGTGAGCTGAGGCCATAATGTCACAAGAGTGGGGGGAAATTGAAGTCTGACGTGGGGCCAAAGCCAGCAGCCAGTGTGGAGGCAGACTCCCAGGCCCAGCGCTCCATTTTTGCTTCTCTGGGCCCAGCGCTCTGTGCCTTGAATGTCGCTGCAGGGCTGGGTGCAGGTGATGAGGCTGTGGAGGGCTGTCTGAGCCTCTGACACTTGAATGAACCTCCCTCCTAGGTTCTTATTAGTGCTGCTCCATGTCAAAGGAGTCTGGTAAAAGTTAACAGGCCTCCCTGCCTCCAGGAGATGAGAGGGACAACTGGAGCTTACTGGGGTCAGGGAGAGGTCATTGAAACCTGCTTGATTGGGTAGTCAGGGAGCTGACCCTGGTCTGTGGGCTTGTCCTGTCCCCTCCCCTGATCCAGCACCCAGGGCTCCTTCCAGAGGGACTGACCTCCTTTGTCTAAAGGCCCCTTGGAAGGTGTCCTGGGCCTTCTGTAAGGCCTTTCTGTTGGCCTGGGATCCAGGGCACGTGGGAGGGAAAGGGATGCAGTGGGGAGAGCCCAACTCTGAGGATGAGGTGCTGGGCTGAACTGGGACGGGGCTAAGCCTGGCCAGGTGTGACCTGGATCCCTGACCCCTGGTGGCCCAGAGGGGGAGGAGGTGAGGGTTGGGGCCTGGAAGGAGGCTGTTGGCTAACATTTACCAGGACCTTTGAAGATGTAAATGCTTCCCCAGGCCCTGTTGGAATTGATGGGGTCAGAGTTCACAGGCATGGTCGCCTGCTTCTCCAAGTAGGCTGGAAATCTTGCAGACAGATGGGTTAGTGTCCCATGTGATAGGACTTTCCCCAGGGCTGGAGGGCTCATGGGAAATGCTATTTCTGGGGCTCTCCTGCATGAGGCCCCCTGGTCTGGAGGCCTTGGGAGGGGCTGACAGAAGCTGTCTTTTCTGAAAGCTCACATTTCAGTATGTTTTCCAGGGCATACTTAGCCCCACTAAGGTCAGTCACTGGGAGAAGGGCTTCCATCTCCTGCCGGTTTCCCTGATTTGTACTTTTGATTCTACAAATACAATTCTACAATACTAGATTGCTTGAGGTTTCCTGTTCACATCAGGCTCATTTAGGCCTGGTACCCCTCCTGTGCTAGTTTCTCTGTGGGCATGTCCTTCCTCACCTTCTCAGCCTGGTTAACTTCTATTCACCCTTCTGCATCACCTCCTCCAGGAAGCCTTCTGGGAATAGAATCTGCCCACTGCTCTGTTCTCCTGTAGCATTCAATGACTCATTCAATCAACTACTATTTATGTGATATTGCCGGGCCCTGTTCTATTGGTATATGCATCAGTGCATAAAATAGACCCAAATCTTCCCTCAGGGAACTTATATTTTAGATGGTAATGATAGTGAACCATTGTATAACCCTATTTTAAGTGCTTTACATGTGTTAACAAATTTAATCCTCAGAACATCCTCATGATTAGGTCAAGTATTAGCTATATTTTACATATGAGGTTACATAGGTGATAAGGAGCATATTTAATTTAATTTAATTTAATTTAATCCTTACAGCAGCCCTATGAAATAGATGTCATTTTCCTCATTTTACAGATGAGGAAACCAAGACAGAAGGAATTGGCCTGAGGTCATCTAACCAGTAAACAGCTGCCAAGAAGGATGGCTCTCGAAGCCTGTGAGGGATCATATTGCCTCCCTACGATAAGAGTACTCTGTGTTTTTGTAGTGAGCAGCTTCTTCCCCTGTTTAAGTGATCTGCTCATCTTCTCCATTATCCTGGGAGCTCCCCAAGGCAGTGACCTTGGCTTATTTATCTATCATTTGAACTGTTGTGTTGGGCACTTAATTGGCTTCCAACAAATACTTGTCTTTTGATTGACAGCTGTATGTGGGTGGAGATGAGAATAAAGCCGCTAATATTTATTGCACATACCCCTGGCTGGGCTGTGCATTGGTCCTTGCTAAGCATGGTCTCTTCCAGTCCTTATGAGTCATGTGAATGAGGGGCGCCTGGGTGGCTCAGTCGTTAAGCATCTGCCTTCAGCTCAAGTCATGATCCCAGGGTCCTGGGATGGAGCCCCGCATCGGGCTCCCTGCTCAGCGGGGAGTCTGCTTCTCCCTCTCCCTCTGCCCCTCTCCCCTTCTTGTGTGCTCGCGCGCTCTCTCCCTCTTTCTCTCTCTCTCTCTGTCTCAAATAAATAAAATCTAAAAAAAAAAAAAAAAAGTCATGTGAATGAGCTGTCACTACCCTGAGGCTGGCAGCCAGCACATGTGGGAGATGGGACCCTTTCTTCTGTGCCACGGGAGGCTGATCAAAGGAAAGGTGCCCAGTCTGAAGTCATGAAGCCTGGGTCTCGTGGCCCTTGCTGTTTCGGTGCCCACGTGGCTAGGAGGCCTTGGGGACGTGAAGAAGAGTGGGCCCGCGGTGCTAGGGGCTGCCTCCATGGCAGGTTGAAAGGTATCTGGTGAAGCTGAGCCTTTGGTTCCAAGATGATTCCTACCTGTTAAGATGTTTGAAGTGGTTAAGGGAGTGATTCGACACATTGAAGGTGTTCGGTGAATTTTTACCGATTGTTGTGGAATCGTTCTCTGTTCCAGAGAAACAGCCAGATGCAGACTAAACTGGCAGATACTGCAAGGGTTTTGTTGTGGAGGGAGGAGGATTATGGCAGAGCCAACTTCTGTCTTCAGGCCTGGAGCAGACATGGGAATATCCCTGCTCTACATACGTTTGGTTCCTTTCTTCTGACATCTGTTTTTTGGTTTTGTTTTTGTTCTTTTTGCCTTTCCAGTTAGGAGACTAGAGTCAAATCTTCTGACTCACCTGCCCACATCATAGGGCTTTGCAGAGTGGCCAACTGGGTATATGTATGGGGGAAGGGGGTGCAAAGGGATGGACTCAGGGTTGCCCAGCTGAACAGGGGCCCAGAGCCCGCACTCAGGCCTCCCACCCTCTCACTCATGCCATCAGCTTCCTTCCCTTCGGGAGCCCTGTCTCCCATGGCAGGTAGTGGCCTCAGGTCCCCCCACCTCCCTTTGATGAATCCCCTATTTTGCTTGACTAAGAGTCAAAATGCAGGACTGCACCCAAAAGAACTAATCTCACTTAAATCACTGGCAGGTAATTTGATAGATGAGTTGGCTGGCGCCCACTGTGGGAATTAAGCAAAGCCCGAGCTATGGAGACAGTGGGAAACAAGCTTGAGCGACTGGTAAGCGGGTGGCCTTATTTCACCCTGGGACAGCCCCAGCCCCAGTCCCAGCCCCACGGCTCAAGTTGGAAGGCTTGTGTGTGCCACATGGATGGTTGCCATGTCTCTCTCAGCCTCTTCCTCCAAAATTTGGAACCAACAGACCCTGGGTCCTTGCTGACTCACCTGGCGTTTGGGTCTCTGAGTGTCCAGGAAGGAGTGAGTACCAATGTGTCCCTAAAGCCCATGTCTCATCTCCTAGAACCCACAGGGTAAGAACACCAGCAAATGGTCTCGTTTGGTGAGTTCACTTGTTTGTTGAGCGAACTCAGAGGGAACAAGGGTCTCTCAGCAGATGGGAACCGAATTATACACATGGGTGTCTCCTGGGCCACGTGCAGGAAACTGACCACTTGCCGAAAGCTGCAAGCCCTCCCGCCCCCCCCCCCGCTTCTCTGCAGAGGGGCGGTTGCAAAGGGGAAACTTGTAGATCCTTTCATCATGATGGGGATTGCTAGCTCTGACTTCAGATAAGCAGAACAAACAAGCCTCAGCCCAAGTGGGAACTGGTTCTGCCCCCTCTCTTTGCTTTTCTAAGTCATCAAAGCCAAGTTCCTAAAGCCTGACTGTCTCACGGTACTTTCTGATGGTTTCATTGTTTTGTTTATTGTGCTTATGACAAGTGCTAACAGACCGCTTTCAAAGTGTGTTGATATTTCGGTTGTTTTTGAATGGCCCTTCTGTTTTTCTGCATCTGGACAGCATTAGAGTCTGGCCCCAGGGAACCACAGGGTCCTATAAAAGTGTACCAGGTCCCCTTCTGCAGAAAACCCTGGCCATGGCAAGATCAGACACCCCATCTGGGCAGGAACAAACACCAAAATCGAGAAGAATCATAAGACAGGATTCAGCAGCCAGGGAAGACAGGCCTCTGCTGGCAATGCTTGCTGGCCCATGGGTGTTCTGTCTACGGCCGTATGGCCATGTTCCCGCTGGAAGACTTGGCCTAGCAGAGGGCCTGGCGCAGGGCGGGCGATACCACTGAACGCTGGTGGTCATCGATGGGCTCCCACTCAGCCTTCTCCGGGGTTGCCTGCTCAGTCATCAGCATAGTGTCTGACAGGGGACTCCTGGGGGACTGGACAGGGAAGAAAGAAGAGGAAGAACAGCATGAAGTCCCGGGAAAAACCAGAGGAAGCACCACTTCTCACAGCTCTCCTGGGGCATCTTTGCTACACTGCCCACGGGGGCTGAAGTGGGGAGAAGGTGGAAGAGTCCTCTTAAGACTTGTCTTGTTTTCATGGCCTTTCTTTTCCTACTTGCCCTGCTCTGTCCTGTCCCCAGGCCCTGCCCCATCCTGACTTAGAACCAGCTTCCTCCAGCATGAGGGCACCTGGGGGTACAGACAGGCTCAGAGGAAGTGAGTCCCATGTACAATCGCATGTGAGTTTAGCGCAGACTCGAATTCATTTCTTCAAGGTCGTCTCTTATTTCTTCCTTCAAGCCGGCTGAGATTTTCTGGAACCCACGTACTTTACCAGCCCATAAATGGTGCTCTCTTATTTGGTGTCAGGAGTGAAAGGGCTCCCTTCTGCCCGACCTCCAGTGACTCTGGGGCTCCATGCGTGGCCCTGCCTTCACTCCCAGATATAGCAAGCCTCTGGACCTTGCTCTCAATGTCAAATGGGATGGAGATTGAGAGAGGCAACAGTGAGCCCTCGTGCCTCGGTGCTATAGTTCCAGGGGTCCCAGCATTCCTAGGGAGGGGAAGAGTTAGCTCTGTTGGTTAGATCTCAGATGGAACCATGGGAGGCTTGTGTGTTCATGCACATAGACTCCTTGGGGGTGGTGGTCAGGGGCTGCACAATCTAATTGGTGATGATTGGTCTCTGCCCGTGGTATTCGGGCTGGACACATACTAGGTCTCAAAGTTCCTGACTTTATGACAACAATCCCTAGCATCTCCTTCTAGGTATACACCATCAAGTGAAAAATTCTCATTGATACTACCTGTCCTGACCTGGATCTTTCCTTTGAAGTTTTAGCATCCTTAGAATTGCATATGTTTACCACGCTTAGCTTAGTGCGGACATCTGATAAAACCCTCAGTGGCACCATTTTGTTTCTCAGGAACTTCACTGGCCCTTGATTCCAGCAAGGAGACAGAGAGACTCTGGATCCAGGGCTGGGCACATCCCAACAGGCCGGGCTGATTGGCCTCTGAGAAGCTGAACGTGACGTCCACCAAGGCACGAATATTCTCTAAGGACGCTTCCTGGTTTCCAGTGTGATTCTCTGGGTAAGTGAGAAAGAGAACTGGGGCCTTTTGTCTGCCATATAGTATGTGTGTGTGATTGTGTGTGTGAGAGTGTGTGTTTGTATATACGTGTGTATGAGGGTGTGTGCCTATGTGAGAGTGTATGTGTGTGTGGGTGTTTGTGAGTGTATATGTGTATGTGTGAGTGTGTGTGTGTGAATGCTTGTCATTTTGAAAAATTTCAAACTTTATGTAGTAGTTTCTTTCTCACCAGGGTCTCTGCTTGTGTGAAACTTTAATTTTATAGCTTTGGCTGTTAATTCATCATGGGCACCACCATTAATAAATATTTATTGAACTTTCACTGAGCACAGCATGTTGAAATAAGAACTATATATTTGACTCAAGAGGAGTCAATAGCAGATGGGGGTAGATTTGCGGAGGGGTGGGAGAAACAATCATTGAGATTTCTTTCAACCTTGAGATTTTATGACTTTATAACTAAAGCGATGGGATCCACTTGACACCCGTTGGGCAGCCAGCTCAGACAAGAGAATGGGCTACCAGAAGGCAGGCACCTTCAGAAATCCCACCCAATACTGGCAGCACACATCTGCAAGCCTCATGTCTGTTTTGGGATTCAGGGCTGCAAAGGGATGGAGTGAATCTTCTTGGCCTTTCCCATGGTGCCCTATAAAAGTAAATATTTGCTGATCAAGTGAGGGTTTGCCATTTGACTTTGGAATTTACAAGAAGCAGAGATTTGGGGGGAAGTTTGGAGCCCACTGATGCTTTGGCAGGAAAGGACCAGTTTTCTCCCATTTTGCGGGGTGTCAGTGGCAGCCTGGGGAAAGTCTCCATTGGAGAGAACTCCGGAATGGTGTGGGCTGAGAGTTCATATACATACATATACCTATATGTATATGAAATAATACATATAAAGAGGGAGGGTGTGTGCCTCTCATGGAGCTCAGTTAATCAGACCAGAAGCAGTCTGCCTGCCACAGCAGTGACTCAGGCCTCCTGGGGGGTTTTCTTCAACATTATGAAGATGAACATGGCTTCGAGAATTCCTTTTGGACCTGGGCTTCGTGCTAATTGCCTCCATATTTATGGGAAGATGGGCAGCCCATGATGGGAACCTCCGGTGTGGAGTCTGGGGGTGTACTCAGGAGAGTGGCCGGGTTCTAGAGGAGTTGGGAAAAGGTAGATTTGAGCCTGACAGGGTTAAGACGCTCCTGCTGTCAGGTGGGTAAACTACTATGATGATGATCAGTACTCCCTTTTCCCCAAAGAGAAACTGAAAGAGAAACCAGGAGTGGTTACGTGCCCAAGGTAACACTGTCAGAAGGGGCCTCAGAGTCAAGGTAAATAGCAGATGTAGAGTCCAGATCCGTCACCTCCCAGGTCACAGATTTCCCCTGCCATGGGTGAGGGATGGTGGTGGGGAGGCAATCCAGCATTGCTGAGTCACATAAAAGGTGATGTTCAGTGTCTCGCAAGCTACTTTTCTCCTGAGTTAAACTGGTGGTGTTCGGGGTGGAGACAGCTCACAGAGAAGCGAGAAACTAGGGAGTATTGCCCGCTTTTACTTAACTAGCAGTTTAACTGTGTGGCATCAGTTTCCCTGTCTGTAAAGTGAAGATAATAAAGGTGACTATCTCATAAGATTATTGGGGGGTTAGTAAATGAAATAATACATATAAGGAGATTTGCATCATGCCTGGAATACAAGTGGGTGCTTACTATCAAGTGCCATGATATGGAGGTAGTCTAGTAGTTAAAGATGCAGACTCAGGGCCCAAAGACCTGAGCACAGAGAGGTTAAGGGACCCACCAGGTCACACAGCTGGTGAGGAGCACAGTCGTGGCAAGCTCCCTAGTTCAGTACAGGCAAACCTCAGGATGTTCCAGGTATGGTTCCAGACCACAACAATAAAGCAAGTATTACAACAAAGCAAGTCAGATGAATTTTCTGGTCTCCCAGTGCATATAAAAGTTATATTTATACTCTACTGTAGTCTATTAAGTGTGCAATAGCATTGTGTCTAAAACAAATACAGCGCTTTATTGCCAGAAAATGCTAATCATCACCTGAGCTTTCAGTGAGCTGTGATCAGTGATCACAGATCACCATAACAAATAATGGTGCAAAAAATTGAGATATGGCGATAAAATGTGACACAAAACACAAAGTGAGCAAATACTGTTGGACAAATGGTGCCAAAAGACTTGTTTGACACAGGGTCGCCACAAACTTGCAGTTCGTGAAAAATGCTATATCTGAGAAGTGCAATAAAATGAGGTACGCCTGTACTCTTTCCAGACTTCTCCATGCTAGAACCTTTGGTTTGGGCACTGGGATGGGGCTCTCTGAGCACCAGTGCTGGTCATAGGAGCTGCCTATCTTGGAGGCTGGGGTGATAGGACTCCCGGGTTCCCCTGGACAGCTGCTACCTGGTGAGGGGCAAAGCACAGCAGGGACTCCAGGGGACTGCTCCTTGCCTCCCTCCCAAGACAGCTCTGGGGTAAGCTTAAGCAGCTGCCCTTGTCTACCCACAATCCAGTGGGGGTAGGTGCCTCCAGGCAGAGCGGAAGCCACACGGTCCAGGCAGGGTGGGGGTGCCCCTGGCGCCCTGGGGATCTCAGTGTGGCTTTCTGTCAAGTCTCTGTTGGTGCCTGGTTCCCCCATAAAGCCATTATGTACTGGGAGAATTAATCATGCCGTTAGGTAAGCATTATGGCACTTTTATGGCAGCTTTGAAGCTAATCTGTCATTAATGCCTGCTGGATTATCATGATTTCTTGCAGTTGTGATTCATTAACTCAAAGCCTAATAGTAATTCTATTAAACATCTCCCATCACCGTTTGCCCCAACATGTCCCCACTCTGTTCTGTTGTGCCGCTGCAGTGGTGTGACTGGCAACCTGTGTGGTCTCCAAAGAGATGGACAGGTCCCCCTGCCAGTGAGAAACTGCCCAGCCAGGCATCCATGCCCTGCCCAACCTCGGAGCACATCTCCTCCCACGCCTGCTGGACTCTTCGGTCCATTCTCGCTTTTCTCCCAGAGGTCGCCTCGATGCCTTTTCTGAACCACCCATAACTGCTTTCCAGAGGCCAGACTGGGCAGAGTAAGACAAGCACCCCATGGCTCCACAGGTGACTGTCAGACCCGCAGGGCCAACCGGTGGCGGAAGTGGGTTTCGGGTCAGGAGAGAAACTGGGGCGCTGCTAAAGAAATGTGTTCACCACCCCTTTCCCTCCTTGCTCAGAGCTCATGAAACTCACAAGGGGAGGAGGCAGGCATTGGGGACAGGAAGCAGGGGTGGCGCACCGTTGACTGTGGGCCTGCCCGCATGAATATAAGCCCTTGGTGAGGTTTTTTGGAAAGAAATGGTTCTCTTAGGCTGGCTGTTCTCTGCGAAAGGTCAGCTTCGGGGCACGGCTTGACGGATGGGCTGTAAGTAGGCAAGAAAAAGGAAGTGGGGAGAAAGGGCCGCTGGGGGTGGGCCGGGAGGAAGCCGGTGGAGGACTGAAGCTCGGGCTCGTCCCGGTGCCAGCATCTTGCTCCTCATTCGGCGTCATCAATCAAGCCCGGCACCGATATCTCCGCAATTTGTAATGCCCCCACCCCCTCCGACCTGCCCAAGTGCGCACCAGCGCTGACCCTTCTCGCCCTCATTCAGGCTTGTGCTGCTGCCCGGGTGATGGATGGCTTCTCCTCCCTCGGGGCTCGCCTCGCCACAGCTGGGGGAGCACGGGCAGGTAACCGAGGTCAAACCCGGGGCAGCCACAGTGACCCAGTCACCCAGGCCAAGGGACTCTGTGTTCCCAGAGGCAGCAGGTGATGCCAGGGATAGAGAAATAGAGCTGAGAGAGGAAGCAAGAGAAAATTCCAACTATATAAGGAAAGGGGGTGGGGGGAACCAAACCAAAAAACCTCTCTGTATCCTGAGGTCTTCCAAGACTTCTAAAAATCTCCAGCATGGTGTGATGTCTTCTGCGTACAGCTACAACATTGCCTGTTCCACTCCATCTGTGTTTTCTCACGCCTGTGCGCTTTAAGAACCACTGAAATGGAAAACAAGTTAAAAAATACATAGATGTATATATAGTGAGACGGAGAAAGAGAGGGCAGTGCTCTGCAGCCTGTACTCGCTTTTTTTTCTTTCTCTCTCCCTCTCTCTCTCTCTCTCTCTTTTTTTTTTTTGCCAGTGTTTGTTGTAGGAAAAAGTGTATAAAAACAAACCCTAGACAACTGGAGTAAATACTCTCAACACATCAGTCGAGGAGAAGTCAGGATCCAATGTTTCCATCCTTCCTCATTCTGGGCCGAGCTGGAAGGAAAAAAAGGCTCTGCCCGTTTTCTAACTCGTAGGTGGTGTTCCTTGTCTTTTGTTCACAGGTGAAATGGTTCTTGCGGTGGAGACTTGCAAACCGTGCTAAGTAAGGTGTGGACTGACCAGCTGGCCCGGGGAGGGCTGCCTTGGGAGGTTCCAGCCGAGGGCTGAGAGGGGTTGGCGCATGCGCTTGTGCGTGCGGGAGATGCGTCCGCTGCCAAGAGCCAGCAGGTGAATCGAGTTCCGTGTTGGTGGACCCATCCCTGGCTTTGAGGACCGGGGAAACCGCTTGGTTTCGGACAGGCTTCCTCTTGGAACTTCAGGGGCCGAGTCTCTACTCAGCCCCTGAAGTCCAGGAGAGGGTGTCCAGACAAAGGAGTTTGGGGACCGTGGGCTTCCGAGCGAGTGGAACAGACACTGTGGAACAGACACTGTGGAGCGGGACCGCCCGGCACGCGATGGAGGGGTCGGGCCTGGGGCTGGTGAAGCCAGGAAATGGAGGAAAACACAAACTGATAGGCGGTGGAAGGAGAGAGGAAAGGGACAGGAAAAGCGCTGAGAGAGAGATCCAAGAGATAGATGATCACGGGACAGGAGTCAGCAGGGAGAGAGAGGGAGAGCAAATTTAATGAGGACAACTTGAAGGCCAGCTTTAACCAACAGCTGGCGGGGGGCCGGGTTTGATCTCCTTGTGAGTCAGGCGGCTTGATTAATTGTGGCCTGTGGAGGAGGATGGACACCTGGCCCTGCTGCTGAGCTCTTTGATCTCGGGGTTTCTCAGGGCCTGTGGGAGGGGAGTTGCTTGCCTGGCTGGGGGCTCCCTGAGAAGGAAGCCAGGCGGCCCTGGAGAGGCTGGGAGAGTCGAGGCGGTGGGGGTGGGGGTGGGGGTGGGGGTGGGGGAGACGGAAGGCAGAGAGGCAGGCAGTACAAAGGGCAGGCGGGTCTGGAACTGTGAACAAAGCCCCTGGGGGGAAGGTCAGCTGAGGGAATGTAGAAGGAGGCAGCCTTTGAAGGGGAAGTTTCACCCATAATCTCGGGGTGATTCTGTGGCGAGGGTTCCTTCACCCTCTGTCTTACACCACTGTGTAGAGTTAGCTGAACTGTGAGGGAGGACCGGGCGGAGGAGAGAGCCCTTTGCACAGAACTGTGTTCTGTTGCTTCTGGCTATGGGGCTAGCTAGTTTAATGAAGGAGTGAGCTCCGCAAGGGGCACAAGGAGGAGGGAGGTGTAGGGCTCCCTGGAACTGGCTCCATTTTATGCATGTTGGATGGAAACAGATTTGAGAAAAGAAAGCAACATATTGCCAAAAAAAAAAAAAAACCCCCCAACCCTCAAGAAGGAAAAAAGGAACTAAAACCCTAATGCCCTTAAAAAAGAAAACCAAAAAAAAAAAAAAAAGTCATATATTATGTCTTTGGACTAAATCCATTGGTGTTCTGCCAATTTCAAATAATAGTGTAACTTGATTAAGAAACTTTACAGGATTTAAAGTTGTTGGCTTTTCTGACTCCTCTCTGAGACTTCTCCGTAAGTCACTGTCTACACCAGGCTAATTTGTTCCCAGATTCCTTAATCTTTTGCAAGTTGGTGATGACGTTTATAACTTGGTAGCCATATTGGAAGTGTTCATGATTTCTTTTGCTCACAACTTCCACGCAGAATTTTTGGGTGACTTAAAACATTACCGTGAAATGTCCTGCTATTGAAACGCTGTGTGTGTGTGTGTGTGTGAATGTGTGCCCGTGTGTTAAGCTCTTCGAACTTTATGTGGCCCCACTCTCCTCTTGGGTGCCAAACTCCTGCTCATAGCTGCCTTAAGTCTCAGACACAAGAATGAGGACAACAAGAATGGCCCCCTAGAGTTCAGCCAGCACATGGAACATAGACAGGACTCCAGAGCCTCTGAAGACCAGCTGCAAAGGGAATTCCAGAAGTGAAGGAGGACAATTTTTCTGGCAGGATTAGAGTTTTGACCGGATGACATTAGTGTGGTTGGGAAGGCACTGGCCTCGCCTATGAACGAACACCCAGCTCTGCACCTTGGGCCTGCCACTTCATCTCTCTGGGGCTTCAGCTTCCTCATCTATAACATGGGATAAGAAAAAATACTTGCCTCACAGGCTTGTTGTGAGGATTAAACACATTAGTACATGTGAAAGCACCCTGTAAATGATGAAGCCTTCAATTAACAGCAGACATTAGAATTACTGCTTACATTATAGAAGCCCTGTCTCCTTAAACACTCGTGTTGACAGCAAGGATGTTTTAATTTCAAACAGGGTTTGCTCATGGAGGGCATTAGAAAATGAAATCCCATGTTACCTGCTCTCCCCGGGGCACCTGCTCTCCTATAATTGTTATTTACTAATAAGTACATTTTGTTCATAAATGTCCATAAAACCAGCTGAAATCCTTTCCCTGGCTGGCCTGGCTTTTCTGGATAGGACTAGGCAGGAACCACTGGCAGCGCCCTCCGGGTGGTGGGGCTCTTGGTCTGTGAGTTGCTGTACCTGGCCTTTCCAGGGAAGGTCTGGCCAGTTTGACCTGGAGGTCTCCATGGTGTGGCGTCATCTGTCAAATCCTGCTCTTCCCACTTCAGCCTGTTTTGCCTGTTTGTGAGAAGAACATTGTGTTCCTTGAGCCTGGGCTTCCTGGAGCTTCATGGCTGTTTCTCTGTTTGTGGGGCTCTTGCTACCATTGACAGGCTAGGTGCATGGTGCCTGGAGCTCAGGCTCTGGTTTGAATGTGGTTTCTGATGTGAGACCTCTGGGACATGGGACAAGATGGGGAGGGCCATGCTTACCCTTCAGTGGTTGCAATGAGGATAAAGACAGCCTCTATAAAACTCCTAATCAACATCTGGCACCTAGCCAGTGCTCAGTAAATGATTATTCTTGTAGACCAGTGGTCTCAACCCTGGCTGTATATTGAAATGATGAGGGATAATTTCAAAGCCTGGGCCCCACCTCTAGAAATCCTAACTGGTGTTGGGTTAAACCTTAGCATTAAACCCCAGGTGATTCTAATGTGTAGCCAGGGTTCAGAAATAGTAGTGCTATTTCTGAGATCATGACCTGAGCCGAAGGCAGACGCTTAACCGACTGAGCCACCCAGGCGCCCCTAAAATGCAGCTTCTGAGTCAGTACATGTGGGGCAGCAGAGTCTTTGCATTGCTGACAGGCGTGCCAATGTCTATGCGGGGACCACACTTTGGGTGGCAAGGCTCTATCCTTCCCCGATCCTCATAGCTCATGCACGTGGCCATGGCCATGGCCATGGATGGGAGACCTGGGAAGCAGGTGCAAGTGAACACAGGAAGAAATGAGAGTCAGTTCCGGAGGCTTAGTGAAGAGTGTTCCTACCAGGAACTGTCCTGGAATCCACAGTCCTCCTCAATACACAAACACACACACACACACACACACACACACGCATGCATGCCTCCTTCTGAATCCAGTCTTGAACACTCATGTGAGTAGCAACCAGATGATGTTTTCCAATATTTCAGTATCTTTTCGGGTTTCCTATTCTGTGAAGACAACCAAATGAATGGAAACATTTGCCATGGAATACTTAGGGCTCAGGTCATGAGTTTAAATACCCATTTATAATACTCAACTGGAAGAGTAATCCCTAACCTGGCCTTGTAAATAGTCAGCCCAAGATGCTTACATGGCCAAATGAAATCCCCATAGGTGAGTATAATCATAGAGCAGATCCCAGTGAGGCTGCAAGTAAACAGCTACTGATACTGGCCCATGAAACAGGGTATGCATTGGTGGGAGAGACAGAACTGACTAGAACAAAGGGCTTCTGAGTAGTGGGAAAGGGTCTTCCAGATAGCACTCAGCCTGGAAGACTTTTTTCCCCCTAATGACAGGCATATATATAAACTGCCACCTTCTCCCAACACAGTTGCAGATGATTGGGGTGTTTGGGGGCAGACACTTTTGCAAAATACACTGACAGAATGGGTTTTCCATGGGGGTATTATGCTTACCCCATATTTCATGAGTTTATGGAATAAAGGAATAACCAGAGTTATATGGTTGATGGACTCTTCATGAAAGAATGCACTTCAAACAATTGAGAGTCCTCTCCAGTTAGACTATCAGCTCAGACCCAGGAAGTGAGGAGTCTGACATGCCTACAGTGGCATGGGTCTGGGTGTATCAGCCTGGGAGCACCGTGTGTCGTGCATGATCTCATCAGCAGAGGCTAAGCAATTAGGACTGCATGGAAGAAGGAAGCCCTAACCTGACCTGTGTTGGAGGATTTCACTAGTCACCAAGGAAAAGAATTTTGCCACATGGCTGAGGGCTGGTGGTTGACGCCAGAACCACATGGTAGCCACCCCTATATTTTGGTTGGATCGTTCGATTGGCTTAAGTTCACTGTTGAGCAAATAGCATAGAGCGTTTCTGTGGTTTAGGTCAGGACCTTCTCGCAGTCCCTTTCCTTGTCTTTCTAAAGCCTGGTGTTGTTGGAGACCTATGTCAGGACAAGATGAACCCGGCTGCCGATCGCTGTTGAGATCCTGCTGCATTGGGCAGTCAGGTAAGGAGCCCCTTTTAGGGGAAGGTGCCTGCACACAGTTTACTCTTGCCTTGAGGTGACACTCATTCCCAGAAATCCAGAGGCTGAGCCCCAGGCAAGCTTTAGTGGGCTTGCCGGAGCACATCCGCCTCCAAGACGTCTGGGGCCCACTTGCACGCAGAAATCGACATGCACCGTTCCGGAAATCTTATTTTACTGCTCCTTTCCCCACCAACAGTCCCCCTCCTCTGTCACCTCCTTGTTCACTCCTCTGGAATCCTAGTCCCAGATGTGACTTCTCTGTTTCCTTTGGCTGGGAATTTGCCGTTTTCCCATAACCCAGACGGGTTGCCTGTTAGAGAAACCAAAAAACTCCAACTTTCTGGGAAGACATCTAATTAAATTCCCAAAGAGGGAAGAGGAAAGCCCCCTGTGAAACAGACAGCTAGAATCTCACAAGACATAATCATCCCAGCAGAGAAAGTGCCCGGGATAAGCCTGGTGAACCGGTAACGTGGTGTTCTGTTTCTTAATGTCCTCTGCAAAGAAGCTGGCCCTGGGCTTAAAATAGCCCTCTGGTAAAAAGCAACTATTTAAAGAGTATTGGGGTCTGAGAAATGCAAAACAAAGTGTTGTTGATTAAAAACACATGGTTTGTTCTCGAGAGGCGAGTAGCCAGCAAAATCAAATGTGACAGTGTTTTGGCTTTTTCTATCCCACAAGACATGATGGTGATTTATTAGAGTGATGTCAGCTGTGGTTAAAAAGAGTTTGCTGTGTTGTCTTAATAAAAAGAGGCTTTACCTTGGCGCTGTCAAATTCCCTCTTCTCCCCGGGCTTGAGGCAGTGGCTGCTCGGCCCTTGGCCCCTCCTGCAGGGGCTTCACCCCCAAGGGACAAACCTCTGCCTTGGGAAGTTTGTGAGGCCACAGGGCACCCAGCACTCCTTGATGGAGATGCGGGATGGCCTCGAGGGGGCTGCCTGCTCTGGGTTTGTTCAACTTGTGCAGAGTGCCACACCCAGTTTGGAGCTGGAGCATGGCCTGACTTGGTTGGGTGGTGGGGCCTTTGGTTGGAGGCACCCCCGTGGAAGGGAAGAGGCCCTTATCCCCATGACCTTCTGCAGGTAACCTGGGCAGAAGCTGGATGATCAGGGTAGATGATCTTCTGAAAACGATGAGAAGTTGGGCTTTTAACATGAAGAAATTTCTTAGTGGAAGCTCTTTGGCTATAAGGAAGAGAAACCCCTCGAACAAAGTCAAAGGACCAGGATGTACTGAAAGGACACAACAGCCCTTCGCACAGACATGTAAGAAGAGACAAGGCTCTCTGGGGAATAAGGTGGGCAGCCAGGACTGGAGCCTCTTCCTTCACCTTCCGTGAAGCCTTGCAGCCTGGGGGCCTCCTCTCTCTTCCTTCTGTTCCCAAGAAAACCTCTGAGAGGGGAAGGGAGATTCTTTCATTTTTTACTCCTTCATGGCCTTGGCTTGTACCAGCGGTGCCCGATGCTACAGGACCACATTTTTGCTCAAATACCATCATCTTTCTCCACTTAGTCTCGTTGTGTCAATTCCAAATTCCTGAGAGAGTGAATCCAGTTGGTGTAACTTGAATCAGATGTCTATCTCTGGTCCAGTCGGCAGCAGCTTGGGAGCCAGGGCCTGGGTGGTGTGGTTCCAGGGAGCCGGTGGAGAGGCTGGGCCGGGAGGCAACGTTAGGGGGTCAGCCCCAGAAAGGAGTGTGTTACCAGGGCAGTTGAAGAAAGCAATTACAGGTGCGTGCTTTTGTCCTAACGATCTGGGACTTTGTGGGAGAATTTGATACTGTGATTTCTGAATGCTTCTGGCTCTTTCTTCTGTAGGAAGGAGAACCATCCCAACGGGAGGATGGAATCCCAGCAGACACCTTTACTTCTTTCCTGGAGACACACCCAGGAAGTGAGAAGATGACATTATTTCTTAATATCTGGATTTTTTTTTTCTAATTACAAAGAAACGCATAAAGGACTGTAGAAAACTTGGAAAACAGAAACATACAAAGATGGATATAAAAAGCCCCCATAATCCACGTTAACGGCTGTTAACATATTGGTGTATTTCCTTCTATCCTTTTTTCCTTTAAGTAGTAGCCTGAGGCCATGTGAACGATTGGAGCTTAAGATCTATCTTTTGACTTTAATTAGGTGTCATCAAACTCTTTAAGACTTTAGGATTGCTTTAAATTTATTCCCATAGTTTTCCTGGAGCGGGTCCTGTTGTTTTCCCCCTGCTCTTTTCCCCTTTCCTGCAGGGGGCAGCGCAAATAGAATCAATATTTGCTAGTACCTCTGTGCTGCACCCACTTTTGTGCACGGCAGCCCCCCACCCCAGCCCCCCGCCAGCTTTTCCCTTCTTCCCTTCTACTCCCTTCTTCCTGGGGGTGGGGGTGAGGGTTGTGATCTTTTAAAGCCACATATCTGACCTCCTCCATCCTCGCCCAACACCCTTTACTGGCCATCCTTTGCATTTAGGGTAAGACAGACAAAGCCTTTACCATGTCCCACCGGCCCACCTGCTCGCCCGTTTGCAGCTGTAACACACCTTCTCTCCACTCTTGCACTGTCTCAGTCACGGTCCCGCCTCCAGCCTTCGCCCACTCGCTGCGTCTTCCCCCTTTTCGGCGGCTGTCCCAGACTCCGCCTCCAGGCTGAGTTCAGTGTCGCTTTTTTCAGAGAAGACTTTTCTCTCTGTGGCACCCTTATATTCCTTCAATATCCCCTTTTACCTTTCCTTCATGGCGGATCACACTTCACAGTTGTACGTGTATTTGCTTGGTTATTACATAATGTCTGTTGCCCGGATAGCTACGAACGCTCCCCGGGGCAGAGCACATCTGTTATATACCCTCCGCCTGCTGTCACCCCCTGACTCGTCTGCCACCCCCACCTCCCCCCCCTCTGATCACCCCTGTCCTGGATGAGGGGCTCAATCCGTGCTTGTTGAATGAGTGAGTGAATCCAGTGCTCATATGGTGCATATGTGTCAGTGAAGCGTCACCGTGTTGTAATATATAGGATCGGGAGGTCTGGTTTTCGACAAAGCCTCGGCATGCCCCGCTTTCACAATCCCAGTCCTTTGTGAGTGCCCCAGAGTCCTTTGAGTGTGCCCAGCACACAGGGATCTGTGCTGTGGTGAGGCCAGAATTTGACTTGTGTGCACTAAGATGCTGGTGCGTAAGGCGGGTTCGTGGGCTGGTGAGCGAAGTGGATTTCCAGTGAAATATCTATACCTTGGCGTGGCTCTGCCACCCTCTGTGACCCACATTCTGTGGGGGGAGAGATCATTCTAGAGCACCTCTAAAGGCTGTTAAACCTCCTGGAATTGAACGCCTCCATGGGACAGAGCAGTCTACCTCTGAATCAGCCCGGCAGACCGCTCTGGCAGTTCCATAGGTCTTGCCTAAGTTAAAGATGGATTTAGCTTCCTTAGAACCTTTATTGATTGCCTTCTGAGATGTTTCTCCAGAGGAGAATTCAGTGGACGTTTATTGAACACTGGCGCACCATGCCAGGGAGGGACCCGGCACTGGGTGTACAGAGCTGCTTCAGACACATGGGAAACTAAGCGGGGGGGGGGGGGTGGCGGGAACAGCACTGCAGTCCTCCATGTGCTGTCACATCATTATCTTAGTTTATCACAACAACCCTATGACGTGCATGCTGAAGAAATGGAAGCTTCGAGTTTGCATCACTTGTCTGACATCCCACAGTTTGCGAGTGAGGGAGCCACAGATCCAGCTGGTCTTTTGCCTCCAGCCCAGTGGTCCCTTTTACTACCCTAGGCTGAAAATATGAATGTACTTTTGCTTTGTGCAGCTCCTTGGACATGTGAGGGTAGCTAATGTACTCCCTGAATTCTCTCTTTCCCTGGACCTACTTGATTCCCCCTGAATTGGTCTTCCTTGGACTCCATCACACGGTAATGTCCTTGTAATTTGCAGAAGGTCGTGGCTACTACTGTATGACACTCTTCCATCTGCAAATAGGAGGGTCTCAACCTTGAAAACTAGATTCCCAAGGGGAACTCGGAGTGGTTACCCCCCTCCCCAGGCAATGAAGCCAGTTGGTAAGCCTGGCACTTTTTCTAGGGCAACTCAGGAGGTGCTTTCCCAGCAAGAATTGTGTAGTGAGAGATGACAGATGTACAGATTTCCAGGGCAGTGTCTGACACCTGGGGCATCTTCTTCCTGACCTCCCTGTTAGGGTACCACCCGACTTAAACCGTTCATGTTACGGGACACTCATGACCACCTGAGGAATGTCATTATACCTACTGATAGATCCATTTGGTTTTTGGCTCAACATATAAGGCAAAAAAAAATTTGGCTTTTTGTAGCTTCCAACATTGGTCTTCTTGTGGCTGGGAAGCAGGAGGGCAGTGCCTCTCTAACATGGCGGGCTGGCACACACACGAAGTGCCCAGGGAGTCCCAGCCTGAGCCCAGGCCTGGTCAGGCACGGCCGAGCAGGCCCTGTGATGGGCTGGGGTGGGCCCGTTCAGCCTCCTGGGAAGGAGCTCATCTCGGCGGCAGAAGAAGGAACCAGCACAAACAGCTGACCTGAGACCCGAGCTTTGATTGCAGCAGGGCGGGAATAATTCTGAGCCTGGGTTGGTGAATGGCTCACAACTGGGTTTGGCTCACAACTCAGCCCCCATTGGGCTTCTTTGCAAAACCCCTGGAGAACTGAGAGGCCACACATACAAACGGGAAGCATGGTGTAAAGTAATGCGTGCTAGTCCCTGGGGAGTCAACTTTGGGACTTGCCCTCAGAGTAAAATGCACAATGGCGGGGAGACGCTCTCTCCTTCACCATGGAACCCAGCAGTTCTTGGCCTCAGGGGGCCTCCGGCATCTCTGTGGTGGCGGTGACAGCAGGGCCCAGTGAGAGGTGGCGGTGTCCAGGGTCCTGGTAGAGGGCCTAGAGCAGGCCAAAGGGAACACAACGGTGGGTGGTCAGAAAACTGTGTCTTGCGCACACATGAGGCAACTCCTAGGGACCTAGACATATTGGGGGGGGTGGTAATTATGGAAGGGCTGACACCCTGGTGAGCCAGTATAAGTTAAGCCATTGTTACTAATATGATTGTATCCAAGTAGGCCCAGGAGGCCAGGGTCCCGGGCCCTGAACGCCAGCTCCTCTTCCTGGTTGAGCATCCCAGTGTCCTCTGTCACTTTTCAGAACCATGATTCTAAGGCCCCCACTGCTCTCCTTACACCTTTCTGGAACCACTCCAGGCTGTGAGAGCCAAAACCTTTCATGATAAGAATTTTCAGAAATCCTAGAATTAATATGGCCTAGTCTTTTTTTGACTTGATGAAATGAAGGCTCATACAGAAATGAAGTGACTTGCCCCGACTCTGTATTCCCAGCCAGTAGAAGAGCAAGGACGGTCCCCAAGTCACATAGCTATACTTCCCTCTCTGTTTCAACAAAGACCTCCTGCCCCAGGTTGGGATCTGAGCCGGGGACTGGGAGCACGGGTGCAAACGCATCTTCTCTCGGTTGGACGTGGCAGAGCTTTGTCCTCCAGCTGTGAGTCACATCTGGTCCTAACCCTCTAGGAGGGAGGGAAACAGGAACAGTTTTTCACTGTGCAAACCAGGTTGATGGAGGCGACTCCAGCGGGCAGTGCCAGTACATTTCTCGAAGCTAGCAGTGAGGACCCCCTTGTGGGAAGAGCACTGGCCTCCCTGTAAAGAGCAAGGGCTCTGCAGGCAGCTCCGGGCAGATGTGGAAAGTGACCGAAGAGGGTGGGCCTGTGATCCTAGAATAAGGTTCCCCATGGGACAAATGGGACAACTTAATAGTCCTCAGACAGAACATCCCCCAAGAAAACCTGCCCCAGAAAATGTCCTGCCATCAGCTGAAACCCCCGATGGCGGGGAGGGAGGGGCCCACGAAGCCCCTGGACTTGTTGGGATGTCAGAAATAGCAGTCTGCGAATGTCTGTCTTTTTTGGGGACTGCACCCAAACCCCGAGATGGCCTGCAAATGTCAACATTTCATCCACCATCTTGCCCTTTCTCTAGCGTTTACATCTGTAGTCAGGGTTAGCAAGTAGATTTTGCTTCTGAGCCAAGTCCAGTTGATTCATGCCCGACTGCCAGAAGCATTGTTAGGAAGGGTTTTGAGGCAGGCATTGGGATTAGCTGGCCATGTCTTCCGTCACCCCGGCAGGGAGGAGGGCAGGGAGGAGGTTCGAGTACTGTGGGAGGCAGAGTAACGGTCCCCTCAAGATTAGGCCCACATGCTAATCTCTGCAGCCTGCAGACAGGTTCTGATACGTGGCCGAGGGGAGTGAAGGCTGCAGACAGGCAGACCTTGAGATAAGAAGATTATCCTGATTAAGGATCTGAGTGAGTCCAAAGTAATCCCAAGGGTCCTTATAAGTGAAAGGAGGAGATGGGGACTCAGAGTCAGTGATGTGATGTGAAAAAGACTAGTGGATATCACTGGCTTTGAAGATGGAAGAGACCACAAGCCCACACATGCAGGCAGTCTCTAGGAACTAGAAAAGACATGGAAAAAGATTGTCCCCTGGAGGCTCCAGAAAGGAACACAGTACTGCCAACACCTTGACTTTAGCCCTGTGAGAACCATTTTGGACTTGTGGCCTCCAGAACTATAAGATAACAAATTTGTGTTATTTTAAACCATTAAATCTATGGTATTTTGTTATAGCAGCAAAAGGAAACCCATGCAATCTCTCCCTCCCCCTTCCCCCACTTTCCCTACCCCCTCTCTGTGCCCCTGCCTCTCCCCCGCTCCTTTCCCCTTCCTTCTTCCTTTTCCTTCCTTCCTCCTGCTCCTCCTCCCTCCCTCCCTCCCTTCCTAGAAGGACTCTGGCCCTGGATTATGCTGAGGACACAATCCAGGTGGCCACAACCACAGGCTGAGTCAAGGAATGATGCTCTTGGGGTGAAGCTTTTTGGTATACCAGGAGCCCATTGGTGAAACAAGAATAATTCTTCTAGAACACAAATATCTGTGATTTTGTTTCTTTTCCTGGCTCTCCTGGGGACCAGTTGTGTGATTGTGGGTGAGTCTGTTTCTCTCTTGGCCTGTGAAATGGGGAGGATGGACTAGAATCAGTGTTTTCTAACCATTTCTTTTTAAAATTCATGCCACCTCAGCTAGGGAGATTTTGTTGAGTGTTCCTCGCTGACATTTATACGATGAAAGCAATCTATTATTGTATTTTTAAATTTTGAGGTAAATCAGAAATCATGATTTTCAAATCACATAGTCCTCTTTCCCTCTACCCCCTTTCTGGGTTTCTGGGCAAAGCGCTCCTCCCTCCATCCTGCCATCTTGCACACGGTTGAGAATCCCTCCATTTGATGGTTTGGTATTTTGTTCTGGGTATAAGATTATTGGGGTCTAAAGGTATATATATTCTGGAAGAGAGGAGACGAGGCAGCCTTACTGTGTTGCACATCTCTCTTCCTGGGGACCCCCCACCCCATTTTTCTCTGCCTGGGCCAGTTCTCTCTCTGCATCCCCCATAGGTGGCCCCTTGGCTCTCCCGGGCTCTGAGGCAGCAGGTCAGCAGCCCTCCTGAGCGAGCAGACCGTCTCTCTCCAAGATTGCCAGCATGGTTATCTTTTATTTCTGCCTGGTGCAGTAATACAGGAGTGATCTCAACTTCAGAGATTATCACCTCTCATCTTTTATTCTCTCTTTTCTCCTCTCCCTTTTCTTCCTGCAAGATAAAATTACCAGACAAGCCCTCCCTTCCTCCCGGCCCAGTCAGAGCTCAGAGATATTTACTTCTCAGGTAAGCAGCTGTAATCTCCCTAACCAGACTTTATCGCAGTTAAGCGAGTTAAATTCTCCTGGTTTAATCCCCCATGTGCTGTGGTTTTTTTGAGTATAAAGCTTTTGACATCTTTTGATATAATATGGCAGCTCTGGGCCACTGGATATGATTAGGCACCAGGCAAAGAGGTTTCAGTGTGCCTGAACTAGAAAAGAAGGTACCCTCTGCAAAACAGCTATGGGCAGAAAAAAGTACGTGGAAAAGCACATTTGCCTGCGAGAGGAAAGGAGGGGGGTATGCAGGTGTTTTGCAGGGTTTGGGGAATGTCTCTAGTCATGCCAGCCTTTGGTGACCAGTCAGTAACATGAGGTCCAAGCTGAGTCAGCCCCGGCGTCCATGTCTTTTCACCTTGTCCCTAAACCACGTGCTGGGCACAGTGGCCAGAAGATGGGAGAAGCAAATGGCACTGTGCCTGAACTTGGAGGACGTGCCATTTCTAGTGGGAGAGACATGATGTACTTGCACCTCTAGAAAGCATTACAAGGGCAGATGAAGACCAAAGGCTACACCAGACTTGGCTCTAATTACCAAAAATTCCAGGGCGTGGGGAATGGTGACAGGACAGGAGATCAATGTTTGACTGAAAGGTGTCTGAACTCCAGTGGAGAACGGAGCGAGCCTGGGAGACTGGTGGGGCCCTGCATGGGCAGCTGGTGGCGGCAGGGGCTGGGGCTGGGGCAGGAGAGCCGCAGAACCTGGGGCTTGGGAATAGGGAATAGGGAGTAGGGAGTAGGGACGTGCCTGCTGAGTGTCGCATCCAGTAGGGAGACCACGGGCCCGCTCTTTCTGCCCAGAGGCCACTGTGGCCGCCTTGAAAGTGCCAGAGCCGGGCTCAGAAGCGCTTCTCGTTTCTATGTATATATGCTGTGTGTTGGCTTTTCTTTCTTGTCGACCTTCCAGTCACTCCTAAATTCGGTTCCCGTTCGTTCTCTGCCTCTCCCTGCCTGCCAGTGCCACCCATGCTCTCAGCCAAGCAGTGACATTTTCCCCAAGCACAGCCTGTGCATGTTTAAAGCCTGAGATGTGCTTAGGGGTTTGACTCCTCCTGACACCCTCCCTTTGAATGTGTGTGTGTGTGTGTGTGTGAGAGAGAGAGAGAGAGAGGAAAAGAGAGAGAGAGTGTGTGTGTATTTTTGGCCTTGAATCCCCATTAAAAAGAAAAAGAGAGAAAACTGCTGGGGCTAAGGATGGAGAGGCAATTCGTGGATCCTAATAACCTGCCCTCCTATCCCCACTGCAGGCAACACTTTGATGGAGGCAGATCCACCACCAAGTTGGTTGCCCCCCCGCCCCGAGAAGTTAGGGAGCTGCGGGGGCTTCTCCCACCCATCTCTCCCACTTAGGGAAAGACAGAGCCCAGGCTGCTGCTCCTTTCCCTCTGGGTGGCATCTCCCTGGAGGGCCGTGGGAGGTGTGTCCTACGTGCCATCCCGTTCGCCCATCTTCTGCTTCCAGCACCTTCCCCTCTCCCAGCAGCCAGGCACCCTGGGGTCTCTGCAGGGCCAGGACAGTGAATGGCTATCCAGCCCAGTCTGAGCCTGGTACTTGCTCCCGAGGGTCAGAAGCACGCACCAGCTGCAGGAAGGGTTGCAGACCCCTCAGCATATGTCCTGCGTGTGCTGCTTGCAGCTTCTCGCTGCCTGCCTGGGCTCTTCAGTCCTTAAATCTCCATCTCCGTGTCTCTCCTGAGCAGGAGTCCCTGTTGCCGTTTGTCAGGGTGTGTGTGAGTGAATGAATGAATGAATGAATGAAGAGCAAGGGTAGGGTGCTTGCTTTAGATACCTGCCCCTGAATTACCAGTGGGCCCTCAAATTCATCTTTCACCTCTTTTCCACATAGGTCATTTTGCGGGGGAGGGTTAGGGCTGTGCCCTCTTTTGCTCTGAGTGCTTATAAGCTGTTGGGCATTAGCACAAGTGAATTGTCATCTTCAGGGGCAGCTGGGGAGAGCAGAGCTTGATGGGGCTGTTGGGGGAGGAAAGAGGAAAACCTGGGGAATCTTCTTGGGGAGGTGCTCTGAACGGCCGAAGGGGTCCCAACACTGGCCTTCTAGGTGACAAAAAGGAAAGCAGGGAGGACACAGTGAGACTGAGAAGGAAGAGACCCTCCTCCCATGGAGTGGCCTTGGGCCAGGGTGATGGGTGTTAGAGGGCAGTGTTTGGGATAGGGCCCCTATTCCATCGGGACCAGCTGAGCCATTGGCTGGGCTGAGTCCCATATCCCCTCGTTGGGAGGAGAAGGGGAGGCTTAGCTTGTCTTACTCTACCCTGTGGTTGTCTGGCTTGCTTCTGGAATTCCTAACCCTGGTTTGGAGATGCTCCATCAGAAGCATGTACATTTGTTCTAAATGTGGTGAGATACATGTAATAATTTTAAGATTGTAAGAGTAAATACTGACATGCTGTATATAGCTGTTGAAATGATGGAGAAATCAAGGGGCAGACTAGTCATAGAGCACCTGCTACATCCAAAGCTTTGGACATAACATTGCCCATCATGAGACTATTAATGAAAACAACAGTCATTGTACTGACAGATACCATTCTTTGAGTATGTTTTATGTGCCAGGTATTCTGCCATATGATCCTGACAGTAATCCTTTTACTAAGGAAACAGATTGAAAGAGGTTGAGTAACTTGCCCATGGCTACACAACTAGTTAAGAAGCAAGGCTAGGATTCAGGCTCAGCTCCAGTGCCAAGAACCAGGAAATAGGTGAACATAGGAACAGACTAAGTCAACAGAAAAAGGTGTGAGATTAGATGCTCAGGGCTGTGGTTCTGACAATAAATCTTATAGAGCAGGTGGTGAAGAGAGAAGGTCTGTGGAAGCTCAGGTGGTGACAGAAGTTTCTGGAGGGAGTTGAGGCTTGAGCGGGATTTAGGTAAGTAAAGGGGCGTACGGAAGGCATTTCAGAATGGATTTAGGTACAGGAGTGAGCATGCGGTGTGTGGGGGTCAGTGAGAAGATGAGTAAGACAGGATGGAGGCTTGGTTTAGGGCAGAAGACACAGCAGATTAGCGTGGTTAAAGTCCCCAGCCATTCTGTGTGAATTTGGGCCAACTGATAAGCCTTCCCAAGCTCCAGCTCCTCCTCAGTACAACAGGGATCACGGTAGTACCTGCTCTATCGTTCTGTGGTGAGGATCCTGAGGTATTTCATGGGAGACCCTTAGCACCATGTCTGACACATGCCACACACATGCCATCTGAGTGGAAAATGTTCTCTCCACCTGATAAACTCCCGGGATTTTGTGTTCTCTTAACTCTTCCCCCTTCTTCGGGGTCCTCCAGCCACTGAGTCATCAAGTCCAATTGATTTTATCTTCATAATATTTGTTCTTTCTTGCCCTCATTCACTGCCACCACACTGTTCTGGAGCCCTGTCATGACATGCCTGAATTATTGCAACAGACTCCTTCCTACTGTCTTCTGCCTACACTTCCTCCACGTCAGTCAACCTTGTACATCAACAATGGATTATTCCCCCTGAAACACTGCACTCTCCATCTTACTTCCTTGCTCAGAACCTTCCAGTGACTCATTCTTGCCTTTGAGATTAAATCCAGGCTTTTTAGCTGAATCACCTACAACCTACTTTCTCATCTGCCTCTGTTTCTCAACATGGTTGCTCTTATTGCTCTACGAACATGCTATGTTCTTTGCCGTCAATGAGCCTTCAGCCGGATTTCCTCCTCCAGGAACCTACTCTTCCGCTGCATCTGGCCAAACACTAATCTCCCAGGCTGGGTCATCCGAAACCCACGTCCTCTGTGCAGACGTTCCGACTGGTCCAGTTCATGAGATCTCTCTCCTCAGTGGGCAGCTATTACACTCTCCCTGAGCCGTGCTCATTTGTGGCCAAGGGCTGTCTTGCTAACGATCTACTGTCACGAACAACAGAAAAGTCCCCCCAGATGGGCTGCAAATTCTTAAGGGAAGGCCGCTTTATCCACCTCTTCTCTTCCCTGTGATTCCCAGCATAGAGCAGGGCTGAACATATAGAAGGCACTGAACACATTTTTTTTTTTTTAATTAAGTTTATTGAATAAAGGTGGAAGTGAGAGTCATGATAATGAAGAATGGAAGGTGGGAGAGAAGAGCCTCTTTCCCAGGGAAGAAAGGGTGATTTGGGTGCTGCATTAGAAGCTTGTGGCTCAGCTTCGCCAGTCATTCATGTCGCTGGAGACCAGCAGCCTCTCTCTCTGTGCTTCCCCCTGGGCTACCCCCATGCCCCCTACCTTCTCCAGCCTTGCTTTCTGCCCTTAGAAGCTGTTCTTTGCCCACATCTCTGCTCTTGGGCTTCCTGGTAGAGCTCACAGCCCTCGCAGAAGGTAAACTGCGCTGGGATTGGTGCTTCGGTGGACGTCTTGTAGCTGATACCCCAGCCTTGGCCCTGCTGGTAGTTCACCATCGGCTGGGAGGGTTTATTTAATATCTCAACAGATGAGTCAAGAGTGTATGAATGAAGAATAGTACGCAGCTGAATAGAATGCCAAGCCTTTAACAATAATATGTGGCCATTTGTTGTATCCTTAATGACAATAACAGCAATAATGGTGATAATCTGATGGGGAGAACAGGGCAGAGTGAATGATGGGTGGGACATAAGAGAACCTGATTCTCATTCTGGGGACTTGGGGTTTCAAGCCAGGCTTTCAATTTTGTTGGGTTTGTGTTCCATGCCCAGCTGGCAGGATGCCTCCCTCTGATTCAAAGGGGAAGAAGAATCCCTCACCCGGGGATCTTGGGGACGTCAAACCACTCCTTACGCAACAGCCTCCTAATGAGTTAAGTGTAAATGAATCAGAAGCAGATGGATTGGATTGTTCTGGAAATACACCCGAGGTTTGAAAATTAAGGGAAAAAGCATTTGGCAAAAGGCATTTTGGGGTTTGCCAAGACCCAGAACATTTGAAAAACAGTTCAGGATTTTTTTTCTTTTTCTTTTTCTTCTTTTCCTTTCCTCTTTGGTTGTAAAACCCAAAATGCTGCCTTGAGGCAGCAGAAGAGATGGGCCTTGTTCTCTTCTCAAAGTGAAGTTCCTCCTGCCGCGCGGGTAATGGACCCCAGACAGGAGGCAATGGGCTATAGAATTGTTGTGTCCGGGACAAAGCACCCTGCCTCCCTTTGCAGGGGAAGGCAGCCCCTTGGGCCTGCAGCTATCAGGCTGGGCCTCAGGCCCCCGGGCCTGCCTGGGGTTGCTACCTCTGTCCTGTAGTGAGCCTCTTGCCTTTCATAAGACTTGCCTCACCTTGTCCAAACATGAGGAAGCTCATTATATAAGGGAAATGGTCTCCAATTTGCTAGGCGAGAAACTTTGGAGGTTAGCAAACACTAATCCAATAAAATAGAAAATGAAGCGTTTATTCTAGAAAAAACCCTTTAAACAATGTTTTTTTATTAGTCACATTTGGCATTATCGAACCTTTCCCTAGAGAGAGACCGTCTTGCTGAGGGAAAGAGAGAAAGCAACTATTTCAGCAGAAAACTCAACCCAGCAGTTCCTAGATTTGCTGCTGGCTGGCTGTGTGTGGTGCACAAGAACCAGACCTCTCTGTGCTTTGCTTTCCTAATAACCGCCTCTGAAGATTTTCTCTGATCAAAGGTGAATATATGAATGAAAGAGGTCAGGCTCATTCATGCTAGAAAATGAATCCTGGACCACCACATCAAAAACTAATGATGTATTGTATAGTGACTAACATAACATAATAAAATTAAAAAATTAAAAAAAAATGAATCCTAATGTCATAGGGGCATGAGTATCACTGGCGTGTCTGACACAGGCATCTACCTGTGGGGCCTGACACACCTGCACGCTCTCAGCATCCTGGGCCTTCTAAGCTTTGCGGGGGAGGGGGCGGGGGGCTGGCTCTGCTCTGTGCCATGACTGCTGTGGGGTCCCACCGCAGGATGTCTAGTCGCTGCTCCAGTGTCTCCCACTTGCAAGAAGTGCTGTCCTCATCGGTGGCTTTGCCACAGCACGGTCTGGAAAACGCAGTATCGCTGTTCCCCTGGGAGCTGTTCCTGTGCGCTTCCCTCCCCGGACTGCTGACTCATCAGCGGTGTTCCTGCTAGATCCTAACCTAGCCCTTGGTCGCCCGGCCCCGAACTGTTCACTGTTTATATAAAGAGCTTTCACACATGGGATCCCACAATGCCTCTTCTCCAAAACCCACAGAGAACGCAGGGGCCCTCATTTCGTCTTGTCACCCGTATTTTAGAGAGGACAGGTTCTTAACCACAGTCCCACAGCCAGTGGGTGGCAGGGCTGGTCCGGCGCCTTCACTCGCTGCCCTGCTTCCTTTCAGTCCTTGAAATCCCTTTGTTCCTGATCAGGATCTAGTTTGTTACGTCGTCTTGTTACATCACCCCATGTGGACTGCAAACACCTTTGGGACAAGGATCATGTTTTGCACTTCTCTGTAACTCCCGTGGTGGACAACTGAGCATCTTGCGCGTGGAATCCGCCTAACCAAAATCTAATGGTTAGGGAAAAAGATGGAGTTGGGTAGAACTGGGGGTAACCCAATCCCAGTTCAGGGCAGACAGATTGGTGTTGCTGCTCTGGGTCTTGGGGATCATCCTCAATTGCTGCCAGACCCCCATCCAACCCACCCTGCAGTCTGGACCCAGTCTCCTAGTCCTCAGCAGCAAGACCATTATCCTGACTGTCACCATGGTCCCACACAGAGTTCCTAGCGTGGGCCAAGAAGTGTGAAAGAAGGTGTTCGCTTCTAGATATTGTCCCAGCCAAATAAATACCAAGCAGAAGCTCTGGAATTGGAGGGAGGAGACAGCCATGTGGGGAGGAAGCAGAAGGACCACGTGATCTACCAGCGGCGGGGGTGGGGGTGGGGGCTGTCCCCGCCCCGAAGTGCTGGGTTCCATCCTGCCTGGCTGGGTGACCTCAGCGCACTGCCCCTGGCTGAACCCGAGAACAAAGATCCTCTCTGTCCCGCCTACTTGCTTCTGAACCATTTTGAACTCCGGGAGAAAAGACAGCAGTAATAGTAACAATTATCTGGAGGTTACAGCCGTCAAACAGAAAACAGCTCACCCCTAAGGGCAACTGGAGGCCACTTCTAGGAGCCAGAACAGTCTATCCTCCTCTCAGGCTCTGGGGGTGCGGGAGGCCGAGGGAAGGACAGAGAACACCAGGGATTCTGCTTCAGATGCATTCATGTTCTTGGCTTCTCTAGGTGCATGGGAACCCTGAGAAGGCCTCCCCGTGCCCCCTGGTTTCTTCCTCTGATCTGTGAATCCTGGCTTCTCCATTTGTGACGCGATGATTCAGGGCAAAAGTGGACTTGTCAGAAACAGGAAGGGAAGATAAGATAAAAATGAAACAAAACAAAATAAAAAATTAGCCAGACATAACTTTCTCCCCCCCGTCCCCCAACATGCACATCCTTAAAACAAAAATCCCACAGCAAAGCCCAGAATGGGGGGCCAGACTTCAGGCTCCAGGTCAAGGCTGGAGAGCAGTGGGGGAAGCGATTCAGCGCCCTGTGCCCACCCAGATGGAGGAGCAGAGTGCCTGGAGGCCCGGCCAGGACGCAGGGCTGTGGGCAGCGGGGTCCGCCTCAGCCTCAGCCCTGCACACCGGCGCTCAGCCCCCATTCACCCCAAGAGCCAGAGAGCTGGGGAGCTGCAGCGTGATTGATGGGCCCCAGCTTGAATCGAAAGTCCAGATCCCAGAGAGACAGCTTAAGAGGTAGGAGGAGAGACACTTCTCACATCAGCAACAAAATTAAAAATTAAATAAATAAAATTTGGTAGTTTACAAATAGAACTGTTACTTGTTACTCATGGTATTAATCTCCTATTTCAATTAAAAAATTTTTATTAAAAAAAATTTTTTTTTTTTTTTTGGTAACGCCCGTGAAAGACGTTTGTTTCATGCCAACATTTCTGCAGAACTAATGTGGGTGGATTGTGACAGATATAATTTCTCCGTCCTACAGTTTCATCAACTTGAGTTCTGTTAAACTATACCCGCTGGGCTTAGCTCCTTTTAAAGTTTCCGCTTTGACAGGTAGATTTATTAGTCTTGAAATTTGTACAAATCAGATGTCACTCGTGGCAACTTGTCAAAATGTCAGTCTGGCAAGGCAGCATGAAAGGCTTTCTGGAGAGAGACAGACGCGAGGCAGGCTTTAAAGAACTCCAGCGCGAGCCGGAGGAAGGGATGGGAGGGCTTGCGGCCTCTTGATCCTGAGGGCTTTACTTTATTAAATATCTCAGGCTGTACAGGGGGAAGGGCCCTCGGATCCCGGGCCTCTGAGACATCGCGTCTGACAGCTCCCAAACGATGGATCCTGTCGGTTACAGCCTCAAATTTCTGGCTTGTTATGTGCACTTAGTGGTAGAAGGCACGGGATGCTTGCATGGGGGGCCGGGGGGGGGGCGGATGGAGAGCAAATCCAGGTCTTTTAGTTTCAAAAACCGCTTGGGTGGGGCTGTGCAGTTGGACGGGCGTTCCGGGGTGGGCTCCCTTGGCCAGAAGTACGGGGCGCCTTCTGGCTCACCGGTGCGAATTCTTCTAGTCCTCCCGGGGAGAGAAGGAAGCCCGAGCGAGAGGGAAAGCTCTCAGGTGCAGACCCGTGGAAACAGGTCTGGTCTTTCCTGGCAGAGCAGAGCTGGGGGAGGCAGCGGTCCTACATCAGTCCCAGGAGCCCAGGGCTCCCTTTCCCAGTCTTTGGGCTTCCCAAACTTCCCAGACTTCCCTGTCCAGGGTCAGTTAATCAGGGATCCTGCGATCTGGTAAGCTCCATAATTATCTTAGTTTGACATAGCAGGAAATGTTCTTCATAGTCCAAAAATTATCTGAAAATTTTTTCCCCTGGGGAAGGGGGGGCAGTGCTATAGAAAGAACCCAGCCAGGGTCCTGGATGCAGCTTTCTCCAAAGGCAGACTCTGCGGGGGGGGGCCCTGGTGGGGGTGGTGGGGGGTGGGGCATTCAGGGCTCCTTCTCAGGGACCGGTGGGGCTAGTGCTTCTGCACTGGTGTGTGTGTGTATGTGTGCGCGTGCGCGCGGGTGCACGCACACATGCTCCCTGTCTCTCTCACTGGATTATTGCACTGCTTGCTCATCTGTTTGTCTGTCTGTTCTGGAAAGTTGGAAGATACCAAACAAAGCTGTAGTTCTCTGTATTCCTGCCACCTTCCTCTCCCACTCCCCAAGGAGTTCTAACAGTGTTGTCTTCCGAGCGGAGGGGCAAGGGCTCTAGGAGGTGGGGGCATGCTTCCATGGGTATGTGCCGACAGTCACTGCCCTATAACAGGGTCTTCCCTCCTGCTGCCTCCGGTCGGAGCTGGGGGGCCACCAGGCTGGCCTCCTCGGTGTCGCCTTCCCAACTACCCCCACCCGCTCTGGTCCATCTGTTTGCTTGCAAGATGTCTCCTGGGCATCAGGAGCAGGCACAATTTGCTTTGGGAAGTGTGAAGCATGCTCTCTTCGCCCCATCCGTTCCTTCCCCTCCTTTTCATGGCTTTCCACATGGAATGATTGAAGGCCTTTTTCTTCCTAAGTTCCCAGAAACTCCTGCTAAGATGCAAACACCTCCTTGAGGGGTGACACCCCCCCCCCCACTGGGGATTAGGTGGCACTGCTGAAAGCAAGGGACTGTTGGGTGGAAAGGGAGTGGGGCCAGGATCAGGGGAGGAGAAGCATGGGGATCTGAAGGGACTTGCCTTACCTTGTTATATATGTATATTTTTAAAGATTTTATTTATTTGACAGAGAGAGACACAGCAAGAGGGGGGAACACAGGCAGGGGGAGCCGGAGAGGGAGAGGCAGGCTTTCCCCAGAGCAGGGAGCCCAAGGCGGGGCTTGATCCCAGGACCCCGGGATCATGACCTGAGCCACCATGGCGCCCCTACCTTGTTCTATTTTTGAGAGTCCAGCCTACCTGCCTGATGCATCTTGGTCCTGTCGCCAGAGTGGGGAGCGGGGGAGATGCAGGAGGGCGGGGTGAGGGAGGGGCGGCCGGCGCTGCCCCAGTCCTCTCACCTGCCTTGCTCGCTGGGGAAGGGAAGGGATGCCCTCTTGGCTCCTCTGTGCCCCTACAGCACAAGTGCTGGTGTTTGTTGGTGACTGAGTCCTTCTCGGCCAGCAGCAGGGAGTCTGAGGTTTCAGGTGGGGCAGCTTCCTTTCTGTGGCCCGGGAAGGTGTTCTGTCGGCATGCTTCCCGAGGAGGAAGAGAACCAAGCCCACTGTTTGGAACCTGGCACTGTGAGGACCTCCACTGACCTTGAGAGTGAGTGAGATTATCCCAGGTGAAAAATCTCAGCATTAAGAGGCATGTTAATGATACTGGTCATGATGATATAATAATAGTGGTAATTATCCTAATAATCCCTTAGGGTGTGTGCATGTCTTTCCAAGTACTCAGAGCACTTTCCCATTTGTGATCTCACATAACCTTAACCTACTTTTGGTAGAGAGACTGGGTGGAGCAGGCCATCATAGCTACATGGGGAAACTGAGGTACCCAGCTCATGCCTTCCACTCAGGTCTCTTACTTAGCTGCACAAATCCTGCAAAGAGGAATTTTCAATTTTGCTGTCTGTCACCTGTCCTGTCCCTGAGAATGAAACACACACACACACACACACACACACACACACACACACAACACACACACACACATCTGTGGCTTCCAACCCCCAAATGTGCCATTACTGAAAAGCACTGTGGCTTTGGGAGTTGAGAGACTTAATCGCCAGCCTCCACCCCTGCTCATTCCTCCTGCGCTGTGCATGGGGTTGCTCATCAAAAGGGAGCAGGGAGGAGGCAGATCTGAGGAGCACTTCACAGGGGAAGACTCTTTAGAAGAAATCACTCTGTGTCATTGTGCAGGGTGACTTACTTTCATGTGGCAAATGCATTCTGGCAGCTCCCTGCTCTCACACGCCATAGATCATTAAAGGAGGGGTGGGTCCAGGGAATTTTCCCAGCCCCTCCTCCGAGGACAGCTCTGCCAGTCACCAGGAGGCGCCCCGGGGTCACTTTCAAAGGGAGAGCATGGGGTCCTGAGAGGCTAAGCAGTAGAAAGCAGAGAACAAGCCGTGGGTGCTCACTGTTAGCTGGAGTCCTGTGATTCCATTTACTAAATGTGTCTCTGCTTAGTAATTTCAGGGCAGCCAGCAGGGAGAGAGAATGCGGGGTTGCGGGGAGGGGGGAGGTGAGGGGGGGAAGGCAAGCAAGAAGTAGAAGAAAAAAAACCCACCAGCCCGTCTGGCATCAGTTCAGAAAGCTCTCCAACTCACACATCTGGTTCTTATATTTCAAAGTTAATTAGTCATATTGAGGCTGTCTGAAGATAAATTTATCATCCAGAAAAAACACAAACAGTTTGAAAAATGAAAGGAAGTGAGGTGACATGCCTTGACGTTTAAATAAATCATTTTAACATGATTAAAAAACTTGTCCTGTCTGACACCTAGCACTTGGGTACTTTGTAAAGACTTTTTGACAAAGACAAGTCCCTGTTTGGTAGACAAAAAACCCTTGTCATTAAATTACTCAGAATAATCTTTGGCCAGTTACTTTTCTGAGTGACTACTGGGTAGGAGGGTCTGCAGCCGGGCCTGCTCTCTGGGGTGGCGGCCGGGAGCTAGGCGTGGTCAGTGATTATCCCAGTGGAAAAACAACAACAAAACAACAACTCAGACGTTAAGAGGTTTGGGTAACTGGAGGGTTTTTCTGAGAGAGGAGCACGCATAAAGTGAATTCGTAATCTGGCTCTCTCTGGATGACTTGAGTTTGAGCAGGAAATCCTTCCCCAGCCCAAAGAGGAAAGATCCTCTTCAGATGCCCGGGCAAATCCTTCCAAGAACCAGATGTGTCCTGTTCTTTACACCTCCCGGGGCTTAGGGGACAGTTTGAACTCTGTGACGAATGGAATTAAGAAGCAGGGTTCTCTCTGGCCCGGCTAGAATGGGCAGTGGCCAGATGGGGGTGGTAGAAATGTAAATAATCGTGAGCGCGGATGTGTTGGTTTGTTCTCGGAGCAGGTGGAAGTGAGCTGGAGTCCAACACCCTCCACCTGTCCCCCCGCCCGCCCCCAGCCCTGCCAGTGTACCCTGTGTACTTGGTAAAGATCACTGGTTCTTGTTCTTTGTCATGACCCACAGCCCTTCCCAGCCTGGCTCGGCAATGGGAACAGACACCAGAGCGGTGGTCATCGTCAAGGTGCTGGTGGCATCTTTGGGTGTTTCTAGATGCAATGGAAGGAGGTGGCAGCTGTGGGGGCGGGGGAGGGGGATGCATTCCAGGGTTTTCTCCACCCCCGTCCAAGGTAAAATGGCTCTTGGGAGATTTCAATGTGCCTTCTGGTTTGCCCTTTGCTTGCGTTCAGGACAGGAGCAATATAATCCAACATGAACGTTTTCTCTGATTAGCAATTTGGTCTCATCAGTTTTGTTAATGGGATAACAAGAGGTGCTGGTTATGGTGCAAAAGTCTCATCATGTTGGTAATTTTCACTGTAACATGTTAGCAATCTGTCACTATTTGTTTCCAGCAATACTGGCAGGAGTCTGCTTACATCAGGGGCTCTAATTCTCTCTCCACACCGCCAGACTGTTCCTCCTTTCTCTGGCTGGGGAGGTTCTCCTGCTTCGATCTGTCTCTGTCCATCTTGCTGGGCCTTTGTTTCTGCCTTCCCATGCTTCTCTCTCTGCCACCTGCCCAGCTCGGATAGCTCAGTGCGGTGCTCCTGTGGGAGGGAAACACCACCCTGCACAGCCTGCCATGGGAGAGTCCTAGAGCCTGAAGCCCCACGCTGCCATTGCCCTCACCCTCCCACCAGTCAGGTGGAGAACCTGAGGCACAGACTGGAGCAATGACTTGCCCAAGGTAGCAGTCCCTTTATTATAGTCTGCGCAAGGTCAGGCCTCAGGCTCTGGTTCGTGATTTCAAATCCACGGTGCCTTTTACTACGGGATGAACAGTGTCATGTGAAGAAATCGTCCAGTCCCAGACACCAACTTTCCTGAGTATGGGAAAAGTCATCCCAGGGAAGTTAATAAGGTCACAGGGAGGAGAGAGTCTCCTTCACCAGCTTAATTGGGCCTTTCCCAGCATCATGGGGCTGAGCCTTCAAACCAGGTGGTTGGCCGAGGTGAGTCATCCTACCAGCTGCGATGTCTCGGTCTCAGGGTCCCTGCTCTGGAATCAGGAAAGGGCATGCTCTCCTTAGTGAATCCTGGCCGGCGGTGGCGTGGATGCAGCTTTCGGCCCCAGCCTTGGTCACCAGCTGTCCAGGAGAGAAGCTCTGGCCATAAAGAGTCTTTCCTCTGCCAGGTGAGATGCTCCTGCCCGCCTCCGGGCCCTATTCCTCAGCTGAAGCTCCGAGAGACCTTCACCTTGCCCTTGTGCACTTGCTGGGGTGGCCAGGATTCATTCCTCCTGGAAGCGTTTAGTTCCACACGGTTCCACAGCTGGTGCCTTGAGGTGTGGAGGCCAAGAAAAGCCAGAAGCACCACCCTGTTGTGCCCAGATAACCAGATTTCCAGTCAGACGGACTGGACTTTGAATCATAGCTCTGCTACTTAGTGGCCGTGTGACCTTCCTAGATACAGCAACTGTTAGTCTCCGTTAGTTTCTCTGCTAATCAAACGGGGATTCCTAATAGTTTGCTGGTAGGTTCGTAGTGGGGAGTAGAGAAAACGTATGCAAAGACCCAGAAGGCTCCAAGGCACATGGTAAGTCTGCCTCTTCCTCACGGTATGGCCCATGTGGCACAGATGCCTGCCTTGGCCATCTTTTGAATTCATTCCTAGATGCTGTCAAGCTCACAGTTCAGGGCGAGGACCAAGCACGTTGTTGTGGATGTGTCCATGAAAGGGTGCCGGGCTGCTGGAGAAGTGTTCCATTTCCAGGGTCAAGGAGAATTTCCAAGGCAAAGGGATTTGGAGCCTGAATAAAGCATCTGTGGAGGGAGCGGAGGGAGAGAGCTGAGTGACCCCTGAGTCACCGGAGGTGTTGATGTTTAGGGGAAAGAATGAATATTCAAGTTTCTGCCCTGGGGTGGGGGTGTGGAGCAAGGGGTGGAAAGAGAAGTTTCAGCTCTGACTTGGTGCTGGGGAGAGCCACCAGGCTTCTCCACATTCTCTCTGTCAAAACCTTCCCACAAATTATCCAAAGCTTCCTTGATTGCTTCTAATGAAACCACCAGCTGACTTTGAAATCTCCGAACAGTCTCAACGTGCCTGATGAATAATAAACACTGTTCATGGGGGCAGCCACTTGGCCACAGGAGGTTGGGGCAGTGCACTCCCCAGAGAGGCGCCCCCAGAGAGCAGAGCCTGGGCTGGGGCCCGCGGGTGCTCTGGCTGTCTGTTCTGACCGTGTGTTCTGACCGTCTGCCTGTCTGTCTGCTGCTTCCTCTGGAGGTAGCAGATTGTGTGTGTGCGTGCATTTGCCTTTCCTGTGACTCAGGTCTCCTCTTGGGAAATGGAAGGGGAGGGGAGTCACAGCGGGAACAGTTTAAAAAGATGGGGGAAGTCTGGTGCAGGCCTGGAGACCTGCCATCCTCTGGCTGCGGGAGATAGGGCCACGTTTTGAGCCTCTTTGGGTCTTGATGTCTATCTGTAGCTCTTCACATGACCAGATCATGCTCCTTCGGAACGTCCGTGGGGAGGGTTCCTGGAGCACAGGGTCTAAACTACCTCTGTCATTTACTCTGCTTTTTTGTTTTCTCTTAGCATGGGTCAGAATGGTGCCTGTTTTGTTATTTGTGTCCTCTCTGCGGAGGGAAAGCCAGAAGGCGGCAGGGCCTTGGCCATCCTGTTCACCTGTCTTCTAGCGCTAGAACACCACACCGCTGAGGCCACCAGGCTCAGGTATACCTGTTGACTGAATGAGGGAACCTGCAAAAGAGCAGCCGTTAAGGACTTCCTCTACCTGCCTCTAGGGTTTTTGGAAGGGTCAAATGACAGTAGCTGTGAAAATAATTTGAAAAAGCGAAGAGCAATATGCTAAGTATAAGCCATTCACATTACTCTTCTGGGGTGGGGTGGGGGGACGGGCGGGGGGCGGGAGGCAGAGGACATTCCTTTGCCAAAATCTCTCAGTAGCCTTGAGGGGAGCCTGGCAGAAACTGGACATCTTCCAAATGCGTCACTCCCACCTTCACAGGGGGTCCTTCAAGCAGACCTCAGATCACAGAACAACTGCACGCAGATTTACTCCCATTCATTGGGTGCCTGTGGCCTTGCTGCTCTGGGTGCTAGGAGGCCGAGGAGCCCAAGAGCATAATTCAGCCTCCGCCTGCAGGCAACTCCCCATCTAGGGAGCAGGACTGCTTTGTAAACCAGTAAATTTCCATACTGGGACACGTGCAAGTTTAGATACTCATGGTGCTGGAAGGAGTGATTAGTGTAATGTTCTCAGGTGCCAGCATCCTGGAGCGTCACCTTGAGAGGCAGGTGGCTCCCCAAGGCTTGAACCCAAGTTTCTCAGGAGCTGAGCAAGACACCTGCCAGGGGTCACATCCTGCCACAAGGTGCGTTTACTCTGTTGTGGAGCCAAGTCTCAAAGCTGTGCTTTCTAGATTCTGTCCTGGGCGCTCTCCGTGGCCCCCCCCTTTTTTTAGAGCAGCCTCTGGTTGGGTTGGATTAGCAGAGACATTTAGGCACTCTGCTTTGCACATTACCGGAGAAATTATATCCCTGTCATATTTGAACACTCTGAAATAGGAAAGAATTATTTTATTGGGTGTCCCCCCCCAAATGTTTGAAGCTCATAAAATGTTTTCAAGCAATTTCTTGCCACTAGATTTGGTGAAACTTACTTCAAGTGTCTTTTCAGAACCTTTCATAGAAAAGTAATTGTGTAATTAGCTATAAATTAGTAAAAATTATGCTAATTACTTCCAGGTGTGACATATTTTGTGCTTAAAAACAAGTAAGGAGAAATAAAGGGGCTGTCACTGTGGCTCCCAAGTGAAGGTTGGCCCAGGCAGGCTTGACAGGCTGATGTGCACATTTACCTAATATTATTTTTTTTAATTATGTAATTTCGGAATAAGTACAAACAGACCCAAGAACAAAAGTACAACAGACAAAACCCAGGGGTGGTTCTTGGTGTGTGTGGGTGTGTGTGCTTAATTAAAAGGAGCCTAAGCAGGGGCTTTTCCAGTACTTTTCATTTCATACTTGTAATGGGGGAACTGGAGGTGGTGGGATGGGGGATGTTGGTTTCGGGAGAGATCTCTGGGTTTTACAGGGTTACCGTAAGCCAGGAGAGGTCCAGTGGTTCTCCGGGGGGTTTGGCCTCTCTTCACATCCCCTTCACCCTTTCAGTTCTCGATACTAAGGTAATGTGGACCATGGCTCGGAAATGGCGGCCGTCCATGCTAACGGATGGTCTTCATTTGCGGGCATCTCTTTATGTGGCCCAAGGCTTTATGGTACTGGTCTTTCTGGCATCTTTCTCCCCATAATCCTGTCACGTATGTGGGACAGGTGTTGTGGCCTTCAGAGCGTACATGACCACTGAGGGAACACTTTCTCCTGGGATGGGGTAAAGAGAGAAGGAAGGAGAAGGTGGAGTGTCCTTTATTTCCCTTTCTTCTCTTCCTCCCAGTACTACTCTGCATCCGCTAGCAACGGTGGTAAGGTACAAACCAACCCATCAGTCCATCTGTCAATCAAACATATTGGGCTTTGTGGTAGGTGCTAGGCATCCTGAGACCAATATCACAGGAAAGCTCACTGGTGGAGAAGGTAGACATGGGGGAATAATTCGATGGAATATGAGCAATACTCTCACTACGGTGATCCTAGGTCTTGGGGTTTCAAGGATAGTGCTACTGTAAAATATTCTGTCTTTCCATAAAAACATTTGTGTGCATCAAACATTGTGTTCCCAGCTTTGGTTTGGAGGATGTGGTCCCCTGAGGTGTAATAGAGGGACATGGCAAGTGCCATAGCTGGATGAGGGTCTTTCTCGCAGAGGATAGGCATGTCGGCTGGATATTTGACGGCAGTGGAAATTTTTCAGGCAGAGGAGGAGGGGAAGAGCATCCTTCCAGTCAGTAGAGGTGATGGTTGGGAAGGACTCTGAGGGATGACTGAGGGCTCACCAGGATTTAATGGAGGGGGAGTTGCTGGTAGGGCACATGGCAGGGGTGAAGCACGGAGGCATTACACAGTGTGGTTTCCTTGGGGAACTACCAGTAGTTTGGCATCACTAGAGCATTAAGGGAGAGGAGAGGAGTAGGGACAGGGAGCGGGGTCAAAGGAGAGCCTCGTGCGCTGCACCAAGGAGGATGAACTTTGAAATAAAGGGAAACCACTGTAAAATTTAGGTATAGTTAGTGTGTGTGTGTGTGTGTGTGTGCGCGCACACGTGTGTGTGTGTGTGTGTGTGTGTGTAAGAGGGGTGGGGTGGGAATCAACAGCTCCAAAGTCTTTCTGATTATAATGGTTCCGTTTTTTTGACCTTCCCCAGAGAGCTGGTTCTTAGTCTCGACAAGAGAAGTGTTAGATTTGATGGGTCAGCTGGGCTTGGAGGCAGAACACTCCCCATCATTTCACAGGAAAGCAGGGAACCTCACTGCTCTGGAGGAGACCTCCTTGGCGGGGTGTCTGACAGAGCGGCTCCCTGGGATGGGCACCCTATCACCTTCGCTCACCACCACCGGCAGTAGCCCACATTTCGAGCCTTCACTGATATGGTTTTAAGCTGATAGACTGTGAAGGGGCAGCTGATCTGGGAGCATCCTCACCAAACAACGGCACCAGCTTAAAGAGGAAAAGGAATAAAAAGCACCCATGTGTTCCTTGCCCCCCTTGACATTCTCCACAGCCTTCTTACAAGTTTCTGTCTTTCTGATCTCCAGATTAAAAAAGAAAATTCACTGAAATATCTTTTTAAAACTGGAAAATAGAGAAATATTAGCAAACGTAGGAAGAACAAAATAAAACAAACCCCAATAACAACAACGAACCCAAACAAAAAGGCCCGGACCAGGAGGCTGGGTCAGGTCCTAAGCGCTCCCCGTTGTTCCTCTTACTTGACTTGAGTCACTTTCCTGTCCAGGCTTCAGACTCTGCATTCTGAAAACAAGAGGCTCGAGCCAATTTATCTCAAAGTACTTTCCAGCTCTGATCTGTAACTTTTACATTTTAATTTTTATTTTTGGTAGTAGCATGAGAAAACACCTTCATTCTTCCCTGGATTCTCAGCCCAGAGAAGAAGTAGGTAAGGGGGCTGAGTATTACTTAAGCTTGAGAGGGGCCACGGGTGGATCCCCTTCTCACAGTTAGGCTCTGGGATATTCGGATGCTTCCTACCATCAAAGATACTCTCTTTCCTGCGTTTTCCATTCCCCAGGGCCAAGGTGCTTCCTTTACAAAGGACCCCATGTTGTGGGATCGGAATCCAAAGTTGGTTTGCTCCCCATAAAACACAGCTTGTTTGCTTCCACTGGTCCTCCCATAACGTAGCCATAGTAACAGCACTAATATGATGAGGATGCTGAGGGTGAGGGGAACTGGCATCTACTGAGTGTGTGTCAGACATTATCTATCCTAAAAGTTTTGGGTGTATTAACCTATTTAATCCTATGTGGTAGGTATCATCATCGTGCCCATTTTACAGATGAGGACATAGGCACATGGAGAGTTAAATGGCCAGGATCCTTTGTGTGGGGCTTGAGGAAGTGGCCCGCATTTGGAATCATTTGCTTGCAAATTCAAGCCCTGGATTCCCCAGCCAGCCAGCCAAGGCTCTTGAGAATTAAATGAGACAATCTCTGTGACAAGTACTTTCTAACTGTACTGTACCATACACGTTATAATATGGAGTCAGGGCAGAAGGGACTCATCTGGCCAAAGTTGGCTGAGCCTCCCACGCAGGACACCTGGAATCTCAGAGAGGGCAGAAGAGACTGAGTCCCAGGGTGATGGTGGGGGAGAGAATTTCTTGCAGGCGGGTCTGGGTGTCTCTGCCCCGAGGCTCCCTCCTCTTGTGGGATGTGTGTATGTCTCGGCTTGGCTCCAGGCCGCAGGTGCGGACCAGACACAGCACACACACTGGGGCAGGTGGCCTTGCTCGTGGGAGCCCAGCCTTGCAGTTGGATTCATCCTGCCTCTCTCCCCAGGTCGAACTAGGCGTGGGTTGATCTGCTGTCTCATCATCTGTAAGATCAAGTCCAGCCACGGTGGCTGGCATGCGAGCCCTCCCCAGCAGGTCCTGCCCTATGATCTGGTTATAGTTCCTGCTGCCCCCAGCTGAGCCCCGCTCTCTGCTCCAATGGCCACTCTCCTTGGTGTTCCCTGCAGACAAGGTACAGTGGTCATGTTGGAGCCTTTGCTGAAGCTGCTCCCTTTCCTGAAATACTGGCTTATCCTC
>NW_027397079.1:34422472-34524060 GCF_003265705.2 Callorhinus ursinus | reverse complement strand
TGATCTCCAACATTGGCTTGGCTCTGGGTCTAGGAAAGCACCATGAGTGACTATGAAGGGTTCAGCGCTTACTGCCCAGAAAGAACATTTGCTGGCACCCCAAAGCCCTGCTAACTCCCACAGTGAGCAACTCCCACGTCAGGGAGGTCAGCTGCTTGACATGGAGTCTTGCTCTTGACCAGATGAGAGATCTTTATATACATGCTTTCCTGGCCGACATCACTTGTGGTAACTCCTGGAAGAGGGAATTTTAAAAGTCAACGCATTCTGAAAAGGCACATGTTGGTGCGTCTTTGGAGATGTGGTCACGACCTGCTGCATAATATGCCGGGCCAAGTGTGCATCGAAAATGGGGGCCCTTTGTTCGAAAATTATGAACACTTTCGAGATGGTGACAAGCAGAGCACGAGTCTAAACCTGGGTCGTTCTGAGGGCGGGGTGGGTTGGGGGGCAGTGGTTGGGGGTCTGTGCAGGGGGCTCTGCAGGGGACTGCGTGCTTATGTGCTGGGCCGTGTGCATAAGAATATTAAGTATCTAGCATATGCCCAGCACTATTTAAAACACCCCTGGGGGGTGGTTTTTTTTTACAAAATCAGTAGGGGATTGGGTTCTCCCTGGAGAGATATTTACAAAATTATGAACGAGACAAGAGATACGTTCGCCCCTATATCACTGTCAGATGAAGAAGGGGAGGCTCAGATGATTTGCCCAAAGTCACACAGATACTCCAGCAGTTTCCGTACCCATGAAACGCTTAAAGAATGGTGCACTTGGTGTGGGATGCTAGGAGCCATAGGAGGTCAGAGAAGCAGGGGCAGGTGGCCTTGCTTGTGGTCAGGGCCATGGACTGGTCCTGGCTGACTTGGAGAGGGGGAAGGGTTCAGGCTGGGGGTAAGAGCGGGAAGTGGGGGGGAGGGGGCACCCTGCAGTCAGTGAGGTGGCTCTGGCTTCATCAGGAGGGGGTGTGAGAGGTGGGGATCTCTGCCAGACACCTTCTGCTCCTTAGCGCTCACCTTTGCTCACTCTTTTCCTTCTAGATTCCTCATAGCCATCTCCTTCCCGATTCTAGTTCAGTTTGAAAGTGTTTTTCAAACTCTCTGGATCACAGTTGACAGCAAAAACTGTATTTTCTGGTGTGGCCCAGTACACTTGTACGTGTATGTGTGTATGTGTGTGCTTGTGTTTTTTGTTTCCTTACCCATTAAGGTAAGTAAACAGACATCTGATGCAGTCTGATGTTTTCTTTTATACTCTATTATGTAATTAAAAATTCAGATAATGATACTCCAAATTGAGGCCTGCCCTGAAAATGAAAAACTGCTTTAACTCCTCTCTGCTGTAGCCACTAGACAGGAAAAATTCTTTTGCACTCAGAGCTGTGTGGAAGGAGGGTATATCTTCAGCTCTGTGAGCCTATAGAACTCTCTTTCTCTGAATGCCTAAAGCTCATCCTGCTGGCACCTGCCCTGGGATCTCAGCCCCTCCTAACAAGGGTTTAATTGTATTTTTATGCATTTGCATATGAGGGAGTACAAATTCCTTGCAGAGAAAACACATGCCTAGGGTACACAATAACACATAGAAGGTAGTAAGAGCTCATTGAGCCCATTTCCTAACCCCGCTGAGACCCAGTCCTGTGCCTTTTCCAGGGCACGCATTCAGTAAGAGTTTCTAGATTGAAGAATTGGTTGAGAAGCTCAGAAGCACTTGGGAATTTTCTGGCGAGTTGAACATAAGCTCAGCACTGCTGGTTTAAAAGGCCTCTTGGTGGGACTGGCATTTGATTGTTCCCCAAGCAAGCTGTTGGAACCCCCTTTCTTGGCTGTTCCTTGTCTGGTCACATTTCTCCGCTGACAGCCTTGCTTTCCAGCCTCAGGTACTTCTGGGACTTCTATCCTGTTGTTTTTTCCTGAGAGATGCTAACTGGGAGGGTGGAGGGTCTGACAAGACCCACAGACTTGGCTTTGCCTGCCCCCTGAGCCAGACAATGGAGAGCCCCCAACACAAGCTGCCCTCCCCCTACCCCCATAGTGTGGGGAGAACACTGGGCTCAGTGTCTGAAAACCTGGCTTCATGAGTCCCCTTCCCCAGATGAGTGACGTTGGGGAAATGGCTTAGCCTCTTAGAACTTCATTTCTCTTCATTTGAGACCTCTTGGGCTTATTGCGATGATCACGTTAACAAACACATAGAAACTTTAACTGTATGGCGGCTTAATAATACCTACATTTGTAACGTGCATCTACCTGTCTTTTAACAACTGTGTGAATGGTTTTACGACCAACCTCAACTTAGCGAGGAACTGAGGTTTGGTTGTCCCAGGTTACTTACCTAATAAGCGGTGGAGTTAGAATCCAACTCTGTTTTCTTTTTCTAAAGTCTATATTCTTGTTATTGTCATCATTATTTAATGTAATTCTATCATCCTATTAAGTTAATTATTATTTTCTCCAGCCCAGGGGGGCTCTTAAGAGAGTGCATTTCTGTTGACGTGGGGAGGGTTGGCTCGTGGTGGGCCTGGGGAGCAGTGGTAGGAAAATGAGTGAGAAGAAAGGAAGGGAGAGGGCATGAGTGAAGGGCTAAGTTTAGGAATCACATGAGGCTGGTCGTGGAGGGATTCCTGGGTTGCTTCTCTGCTGTTTCAGCTCCTCGGGTCTCTGGGCAGTCATCAGACACACCATCAGTGATTTTAATCAACAAACCAATGAACCGATATTTACTTGGGGACTTGGAGACTGACGAAGAAGACTCCTCGTTGGAGGCCCTTTGGCACCAGGGTCATTTTCCTTGGCCACACAATCCCAGATCGCTAGCTCCAGAGTTTGGAACTTAGGGGGGTGATGGTCTTTGGAGAGTTTGTGGGCATTTGGTGGTTTTCACCTCTGTGTCACCCTGCAGAGGGGAGAGGGTGGTGTCAGTGTTGGGGTGGGACCATCTTCTCTGGTGACTCAGCCTCCCCAGTGGAAGGTATACCAGTCAAGGGGGACTTCACTTCCTTTTGTCAGTTTCCAATCTGGTCTTTTAAAAAAGGCGATGACATTCTTTGCTCCAGTGAGCCCTCCCGGCGATTCCAGGTAGTGGGTTCTAGCACTAGCCCCATTTTATAGGTGACGAAAGTTGGGTTTCGAGAGCACCCATGACCCGCCCAACGTCAGGAAGCCAGGTTTGGATCTAGGTCTTTGATGTCAGAGCCTACCACGATCTTTCTCCTTTCCTTCCGGCACCTGAGCTCTTGAATCAAGGACTGGCTAAGATGAATACGAATGACCCAAGCAGTCACGGATTGCCATGGGCTCCTACAGAGGACCTCCAATTCAAATTCTGAGACTCTCACCTCCTGGGGGACAGGTCTCTGTTGAAGCTTTCAGTTTCCCATTCTCAGTTCCTTCCTCTGGAGGATTGCTTTCCAGCAGGTGTTACAGTGATCTGCATAGCTATTAATAAAACCTTTAATATGGGGTCTATCAAAGCATACCAAATAATTTAGAAGGTCCCAATTTCCCACCCCCTCTTAGTGGTAGCTATTGTTAGTAGTTCCGTATGTGGCTTCCAGACATTTTAAGCATGGATATGCTGTATCTGTATGTGTGTGTTATATATAAAATGCTTTTAAGCATAAGCAGGACCCTACTCTGCATATAATACGGCAACCGGCTTTTTCACTGAAGAACGTTTTATGGACACACATTCATGTTAGTACCCACAGTCCTACCTCATCCTTTTTAATGCATGCATAGTATTACTATTTCATTTTGTGGATGAACCAGTTTATTTAACCTATTATCTATTGATGGACACTTAGGTTGATTCCAGCTTTTTTCTATTACAAACAGTGCTTCACTGAGCATCCTCATACAGTTGGATAAATTCATATAAATGAAATTTCTGGCATGCAGGATTTGTGCATTTAAGATGTTGATCGATATTGCCACATTGCTCTCCAAAGAGGTTGTCCCCATTTACAACATCAATCTAAACATTGTTTTTTGCATGTGTTCAGTAAATGCTGTGGAAATTGATCCTGGCAGTTTATTCAATTATTGTTGTGATTCAACTACCCACTCTACTCAGGGGTGATTCCATCACATTCTGGGTGTGTGATTTAAATCCTATCTCTGCCCTTACTGGCTGGAGGATTGTGGGAAGTTTGCTTGACTTTTCTGAGCCATGATTTCCTTGAGGAGATAACAGTACCTCTCTTGAAGAATAGAGTGAGGGACGTTGTGAATATTTGTCAAGCCTCTTGCCCAGGGTCTGACCCAGAGTAGGTGCTCAATTAATGCATCCTATCTTTATCCCCCTTTATACAAGGGCGGTCAGCTCCTGCCATCTGGCCCTGAGGAGAGAGGATTGCACAGTTTGCCAAAGGACTCAGAGGCGTCACCAAAGCACTGGTTGTTAAGGGTCTCTCTAAATTTGTAGTGGCAGAGTAAAAACTCCTAACTTAGTAGATGGTAAGTCCCTTTAGGGCAATGACTTTGTTTTCTACTTTGTGCTGTCGGAGCACTGAGCCGGTGTCTGGGACATGGCAGGTACAGTTGGCTATCTGGGGTGAAAGGTGAGCCAGGGTTTTGACCAGGGACCGTGAGTATCAGGAGACCCAGTGGAGGCAGAATGTCCCTTTTAGAATCCACATGCACTAGGAGACATAACTTAAGCTTCTTGCTTTTTCCTATTTTGAGAATTTCAGAAAGAAGCCTTAATGGAAGTTGGGGGAAGCGACAAAACCCCAAACCAGCCTAGGCCCAGAAATCCCCTTTGAGAAACTGCCTCTGGGACTTGGTTGTGACGTGGGAGGCAGGGTCCAATGCTGTCTGGGAAGCCATGTGGGTAATTTATAGGTGAGGTGCGGTGGGGGGCTTGTTGACCCCGAGTAGCATCCTGGCCACTCTAGATATGGTATCCGGAGCCCCCTGTCTCCCACCGGGCTGGTGCTCTGCAGCCTGCTGCCTTACTCTCCCAGGGACTTTCCACCTACTCTTCTGGTCTTTTCTCACTCTATTTTTGGAAAGGGCCTTGTCCTTCTTTCCCCCATCAGTCACCCTCCCCACACCACCTGCCCGCTCCAGAGGCATCTGGTGTCAAGAACCCTATCTGAAAGGCTCGATCCCTGGGTCTAGGTCTGTCAGTCACAGCTCAGCACTGGCCAGGGGCACACATGGGGACAGGGAGGAAGCAGGACCGTGCCCTGGGGCATGGGAGTAAGTTCAGGATAGGCACCCAGTGACCGGGAGTTAGAATCCGGGTTTGACCACCAACTTCTCACTGTATCACATCTCTCTGTGCCCCAGACTTCTCTTCTGTTAAATGCAGTTATACCTGCCCTTGGCTCATCATGAGCCAGCTCCAAGGACAGCTCAGTTGCCTGATACCAAAGCAAGAGAAATCACAGAGGAAATTCCTCTGTCAGTAATTCAAGGAGAAATCCCTCTGTCAGTAATTCAAGAAGGTGGTGTTGCGTTCATGTCTCATGAGTCCTTCAGGAAGGAAATGTGCCAAACTAATAATATTCCACGCAGAGGTTGGAGCCTCCCGCCTGCCTGTACCTAGTTTATTCACAGAGGGCTAAGTCTAAATTCCTTCTCTGCCTTTACTAGCTGTATGATCTTGAACAAGTTACTTAACCTCTCTGGGTCAGAGTTGCTTCATATATAAAATGGACATTAGCACCTCATTAGGTTGTGACAAGATTTGATATTATTACCTTTGGCTGCCCATGCAAATCCCATTTCAAGACAGATAGGTAATACTTGGCCTTCAGTCAAGTAGGCTGTAGACTATGCCATCTGCTAGAGTATGCTGTTGACTCTATGCAAGCCCCTTCCCAGCTTAGAGCAGGGAAGCTTCAGGAAAGGAAAAGTCTCTTTGGATGGTAGTTGGGTTTTTCCAAACTATAGTCCATCTGTTCCTGTCCATTGCATTCCATTCTATGGCATCGATACCATTCAATAGGCTTTCATTGAGACACAGTAGACTGAGTCGAGAAAATCCGATGCCTTTCATTCGCTCAGCCTGAATCCTAGAGCCAGAAACGGGGACAGAAAAAGCAAATCAGAATCAAGGCTGTGCTGTAGAGCTTCTGAAGAAAAGAGTAATGACCTCTGAGCTCTGGCTTCTAACTTAGCCCCTGTCTGGGCATGGACCAAAGGCATGGGTCCAGAGTTGAAAGAGAAGCCTGGTCTCCAAGCAACCTGTTCATGTTGGTTTGGCTTTGAGATGAAAGTGAGGAATGGCAGCTGGGCCATGGACATTTGAGAGAGATGAGGTTAATTGTTCCCTTCTTCAACTTGGCCTGGGTCCTCTTATCCCCACTGCAACTCCCTTACAAAAAAAGATCTAAGCTTATACACATGTTACACACACACTCACACACACACACACACACACACAGAGGAATCCAGAGAAAAACAAATGAGCAAATTTGCTACCTGGGTCCTATCTGTAGGTCTGTCGTGAAGGAGTGAAGACCCCTGTGGCTTGGATGTTGGTGTCAGCACTATCAAGTGTTGATTGAGTTTTGGTCCCAGTAGTAAGAAGCATGTGTGAAATTCAAATACAGAATTTCAAACCCTTGAGCACTTCCTGAGAGTCTCAATGGCTTTAATAAGGGAAGGGCATCTCTTTGATGGCAAATGATTATCCTTCACAGTGCAAGCACAAATTGGATCATAATTAATGATTTTGATATATGTTCTTCCTTGTTGTGGATGGGAGCTGGAGTTTAGTTTCTATTTATCTACATCTCTATAACTTTATATTCCCCTCTACAAGGGTGAGGGGAGGGTGTTGCCACATGCAAATGAGAGGTTATATATTTGTAAGTACTCCTGTAGCTTAGCGACCAGTTTGGAGCAGCTCCTCTCTCTCTGTCTCCTTCTCTTCCTTCCTTCCTCCCTCCCCACTTCTAGTACCATTTTGCAAATTCTGAACCGTATGCTGGCTTCCTAGAGCTGCTTAAATTGCTCTAAATGCCAGAGGTCTTCATACAGGGTGGAGAGAAGGAACACATTGCTTGTGTTGGTCCAAATGTGCTTTTACCATTCTTTACTCTTGATCTCTCCTTTCAGTGTCTTTCTTGTCTCCTTTCCTTACGGGGCTGTCCACTGCGGTGGTGGTCGTTGAGCTGATGCTGAAAGCCATCACTGTGAATGTACACTGAATCTTCCCAGTGCTGAAGGAGCCAGGAGGGCCACTGGATACCTTGACTTCCGTCCCTCCTTCCTTCAGCAAACATATGCTGACTGGGTGTTCACTGAGGCCAGGCATACCCTCGACACCAGGAATATGAAGACCAGTAAGATACAGTTCTGGCCCTTTGGGTGTTTCTGCACCTGGCCTCACTTACTCTTTATCCTTACCCCATCCTTGGCTGGTGTGGACCGCCTTCTCTTCTCTCCACCTCACGCTGACTTTGAGGTGTCCCAAATGATTTGCTCATTTCATGGGCACACATGCCCCTACCCTGCCTTCTTTGGCTGGAGCCAAAGCCATCAGTCTGTGCCAGGGAGAGTAGATTTCTTTCTAGGCAGAGTGCTATGGACTGAATGTTTATATCCCCTCAAAATTCATATGTTGAAACCCTAATCACCAAGATGATGGTATTAGGTGATTGGGACATGAGAGCAGAGCCCTCATGATGGGGATTAGCGCCCTTATAAAAGGGACCCTTTCCACCCTGTAAGGACACAGAGAGAAGTAGGGGTCTGCCCATGAACAAAGAAGCAAGCCCTTACCATACACTGAGTCTGCCAGCACCTTGATTTTGGACTTTCCAGCCTCCGAAATTGTGAGAAATGTTTCTGTTGTTCAAAACTACCCAGTGTACAGTACTCTGTTATAGCAGCCTGAAAGGACCAAGCCCCAAATGTAAAGAGAAGATAAAGGGCAGATATCATTCCCGAGGGGAGCAAGTCAACAGCGCCTGCATCTGAGGATTGATTTCAGGGGGCCCAGGAGAGGCAGGACTACCACATCGCTCCACTCCAGGAATACAATTCATGTCGTTGTCTGTGTGGAGGGCAGCCTTGGTTTAGGAAGAGCATGCATGGGCGGGTTTTCTGCAAAGCCAGCCCCACTCAGCTATTCAGGCAGGCATGGGGTCGCCTCAGAGGGGTGGGGCGTTCCCCAGGAAAACTGGCCAGACTAAGACTTCTAACTCAGATCACTGACTAGATAGTGGTTATGAACGTCCACTCAGTGACTGGGGGCTTGGGCTTTAGCAGCCTGGCGCCTGTGTCTGCAGGGAGGCCAAGCCTGCGGAAGGAGGTCAAGGGCTTTCTCGGTGGGACCTGGAGCCAGACATCTCATTATATGGGATCACTGTGCCAGGAAATTGTGAGGCGCTCCTAGATCTCAGCCTAGCGCCCTTTCGAAAGAGGCAAGGCCGAGGAGGTGGCCGGTGTGTGGTTAGTTGGGCTAGGGGATTTAACGGGGCCTTGACTCAGGCTGCTCCAATTTCTCCATCAGAGCAGTCCTCTGTCACCCATTTCCTAGGATTCCCAAAGGACCCACTCTCGGTCGTCTCCTGGCCACTGGGGAGGGGAGGTCCCTCTGCTACCCGTCTCTCCGGGAGGCCAGGATCTGCTGGTCCCAGCCCAGTCCCTGCGCTCTCCTCAGGCAGGCTCCGTTCTCCCTGAGTGGGGCGTGTGACAGGCTGGGGAGGGAGCCGCTGGTGGAGCTGGGACAGCGGGGCGTGGGGCCTGTCTGGCGGTTGTGACAGGCCAGCGACCTGCCCGCCTGCCCGGCTGCTGCTGATTGGGGAGGCTCCGAGGGCGGTGGCGGGGCTGCGGCGGTTGCGGGGGGGCTCGGGCTGCGGTGGGGGGGCTGCCGTGCACACTGCAGCCACGGGGAGGGCCTGTCACCCGCCTGCGATAGCGGGGGGGGGGGCCCCCCGCCGTGGGCTTCGTGGTGGCACTTCCTCTTTTAATTTCTTCCCCCCAGGAAAGGAAGGGCGGAAGAAAGCAGGCTGTAATTGGGCTTTGGTAGGTTCTCGCTTGTCAGAGGAGGTGTAAGGCTTGAGAAGCAGCCATTAGCAGAAGTGTGTTGCACAGGGGGAGGAAGCGGGCTGCGGTGCTTCCCCAGGGCCCCCCCTGGCCAGGGGACAGCTCCCGGCATGGAGTGTGTGGGGGCAGCCCCAGGCCCAGGCCCAGGCAGCTGCCTCCTCAGGCGGGGTGGGGCCACTCAGGCCCCCGCGGATGCTCCCCTGCCCAGATGGAAGATTTTAGAAGAAAGCAGGAGGGATGAGAGGAGACAGCGTGCACTGAAGCTGGGTTAGATGTGTCTTCCTCACTCCCCTTTCCCCCACCCTCCACTCACTCAAGACTGTCAGGGCCCAAGGGGACTCTGGCTCATCTGTCACAGCTTTCTCCTGGGCAACTGGGTGGGAGAAGGGGGGGAAGTGGGGGAAGGGGAGGACTTGCCAAGGGTCACACCTGTAGTTAGAGGCAGGGTTAACTGCACCTCAAATCTTAATCTTGGGCTTAGAATGATGGTGGGGATTCTGAGAGTGCCTTTTTACTCTCTTTCCCAGACAATGCCATTTCAGCCTACGAATGTCACTAAAATCACATACTTAGGGACTTATTCATTTGGATTCAAGCTAAGCTCACAATTATATAGCAAATTCTCTTGGTAGGGCTCATACATTAAGCTCTGTCAGTAATTTCTCCCTTAGTAAAATGATAAGGGAGATAAGGTACTGGCCACCTGGGAGCTAGTGTGTGTGTGCATGTGGGGGCTGTTTGGAGGAGGGAGAGACTGGCAAGGGGGAACATGGGTCTGGGGACCCATCACCTGGGGGCCAGGAGAGCTGGAGGGGGAGTCTGAGGCCCCTTCAACTGATTGCACCTACTTCAGAATTTGGCTCCATCCAGGCTTCCACTTCTGCGCTGGCCCCCTCACACCCTGTGGGCAGGTCAGGAGTCCCCCATGGCCACGTCCCTCGCACAGCTGCCGTTCTCCTGGAGTCCGTGTGACAGAATGGGACCTGTGGGGAAGACAGCCATGTCAGCACCCAGCCCCGTTTTGCACTCCGGCAGCTAATTAAAGCCGGGAAGGTAATTTATTGCTGAGGGAGAATGTGCGGGAGGTTTGGCTTAGTTGAAATGGCCCCCAAAGAGTTATGGAAAGCTAAAGTGGGTTTTCAGAAGCAAAAGTTAATTGCTCTTCACTTAGCATTTCGGTGTCATGTGTCTCTGAGTTACACATTTGCTGAATGGAAGCCTTTACCCAGAGGTGGGGACCGAGGGGAACGTGCTGGAGCCAGGGATTCCGGGGGATCAGAAATGCCACCCCTCTCCCCACAAGGGATGTAGCTTTGCCTGCTCCAGGAACCAGCCCCAGGCGAGGGCGGGACTAGAAGGCATTTATCTCCATGGAAGAGGGTTCCTGCGGGGGAGAAAGAACATTGCTCTGGAAACAGGAGCCTCGGAGCGGGGACCCCTGGCTCTGCCCTGACAGCCCTGTGGCTCGGCTGAGTTCTTTCCGGTCTCTGGATCTCACTGTTCCCCTCTGTGTAATGATCACTAAGGCACATCTTCACTCTTGGTGTCTGATCATTTCCTTGATGCTATGATTCTTGTCCTTGGGTCTCCCCATGGATGCTATTCATGCTGTGTGACCCATTTGGTAGAGGGGAAGACTGAGGTATAGGATATCCCAACAGAAGGTACTGGAGGATGTGGGAATAACTTGACTTTCAGCTGAAAACTGAGAGATCTGCCACCTAGAAATAGGAGCTTCTAGGGCACTAAAGTGTTTCTTAGATTTATGGATAATGGCATTTGGGAAGGGGGGTTAAAAGGCATGGATTTGGGGCACTTCAGGAAGAAAGGGTGAAAGATTCTTTCAGTGAGAAAGGGGCCAGACAGAAATGGTACAAAGCTGCTTTGCATAGCGACTTATCTGTATCTAGTAGTAATTATCCTGACTACAGATAGCCTAGTATTAGGTACTAAATATTTAAAATGATTTCTACTGTTTATGTTTAAGGAGCTGACTTGAGGGGCTCCCATGTGACCTTCCTAGCTACATTCAGCAGGGGAAGGGCACTGCGCAATGGTGGGGGGGGGTGCTGCACTTCGGTGTTCAGTCCGAGGTGGTTTATGGCGAGTAAGGAATTCTAGAGATGGAGGGGCCATAGCTCAGGTGGGTGTTGCATTCTCAAGCCTGTGGGCTTGGTGAGTCCGGTAAAGTCAGAATTATTTCTGAAAGTCCTTCTATTGTGGGGATCCTGAAAACTCAAACGTGAAGAACACTTCTCCTTCTCCTCCTCTCTTCCTTCTTCCTCCTCTCCCACTTCCTCCTCCTCCCCCACTTCCTCTTCCTCCTCCCTACTGGTCATCCTAGGTAGAGGGTCTAGTTTGAATGGAGATGGTGAGTGTGATAGAGTATATACCCTGCTGACATTGTATGTACCGGACATGCGTAGTTCACTGCTCACTCTGTTGTCCCAAAAAAGCCAGGCAGGAAAGTCTTAGACCAAAGTGTCTACACTTTAATATGAGCTCATTGAGAATTTTTTTGAATAAAGGAGTGAATAAAAGTTCTTTAAAAATTTTTGTAGTTGCGCTATCACTCTGTATCATGGATAATGGAATTATATAGTTACATGCTTTGTGGATGTGGTTGAATGGTGGTACCTGTGGTTCAAGAACTATGTTGAAAATAATTAAAGCTCCCTGGAGACAAGATGTGACACCCAACAGGAATGCTTTAGCATCTCACACATATAATATTAGGTCTCAGGAAGAAATCACAGGGCGCCTGGGTGGCTCAGATGGTTGAGCATCTGCCTTCAGCTCAGGTCATGATCCCAGGGTTCTGGGATCGAGTCCCGCATTAGGCTCCCTGCTCCTTGGGAGCCTGCTTCTCCCTCTGCTTCTCTCTCTCTCTCTGTGTGTGTGTCTCTCATGAATAAATAAATAAAATCTTTAATAAAATAAAAAGAGGCAGTGGCTTAAAAAAAAAAGAAATCACAGCCATGTTTATCTGAGAATGTTGGAAATGAGATCGGATTCCCTTTGCACAAGGCATCTACACGGCACTTTGTAGTGAATCTAAACATTATTGACCATTCTTTTGAAAGCTTCCTTCTCTTGTTAAAAAATGTTTCTGACTCCAGGACTGTTTGGCCCAACAGTCCCCATTTACCTCAAGGATGGGCCGGGCAGCTCAGAATGAGGCCCGAGTCCCAGTGAAGCTCAGAATGGCCTGAACATTAGCCAAGGATGGTACTTAGGTCATGTTCTAATCTGTAAACCCACCCTCCCTGGGAGTGCGTTGCTTAGCCGAGGGCTAAAGTACCACTCTGGCAGAGGCCTGATTAAATGGAGATGAAGTGGCCTTGGATTTTGTTGACATGTTTTTAGACCAGAGACGGCATTTAGGACAGTGCCAAGTGCTAAGGAAACACAAGGCATCACCCACTATCATGCCGGATTTTTTTTTTTTTAAGATTTTATTTATTTATCAGAGAGAGGGAGAGAGAGAGAGACAGAGGCAGGCAGAGGGAGAAGCAGGCTCCTTGCTGAGCAAGGAGCCCGATGTGGGACTCGATCCCAGGACCTGGGATCATGACCTGAGCCGAAGGCAGACGCTTAACCAACTGAGCCACCCAGGCGTCCCAATCATGCCGGATTATTGTGAGTGTGAACAGCATTTGCAAAATGCAGACACCTTTCACTTTGCCTAGTTGGAGGGTAGAAGTGATCTCTGTGGTGATTAGGTCCAAAAGCTATTCTTCTGGTTGAAATGAGAAGCTGGTGTGGCCCATGATTCCCTGTCTCTCCCATGCCATGATAGACCCAGACACACTGGATTTACCAACAAGTGGAGGTGGGGTATAGAATAAGGCGGCTGGGTCCCCATTGGCAGGAAGAGGGGTGGTAGAGTCTGCATTGTGGATGCCTTTGAAAAGAGTTTGGTTTCTGTGAAGAGGAGCTGGAGAGGGAATGCCCTCATTTTCTTCGGGATGCAAGTTCCAATATCTTGTTGGGATGAGGCAAGAATGGAAGTGAGAGCATTATTTAGGTGAAGGGAAGAGTAAAGAGAGACAAGAAAGGAGCTGCTGATCATTGTGCCCTGTTAGGTAGAGAAAGTCTGGCAGAGGGCCGGAGAAACCCTAGAAATTACCAAATTAGCCTTTGGAAGTCATGGATTTTATTCTTCTGCAACATGGAGATTCGGGTTCCATCATCCTAAATGATGCAAGACTCTTCTGTCCTCAAGACCTCTGGGGAAAAAGTTCTTGAACCACATGTCTATAGATTATGTCCAGACTCAAGAGTTTTTAAAACTTCATCCTGCAGATGACTAAATGGAATCCCTTGGCTAGAGAGTGACTGGCCAGGAGGGGAACCAGCTCAGAATGGAGTTTCTTCAACCTTTTAGCCCAAGGAAAGGCTGAGGGGGATGGACAAGACCCCCAGGTATGTCATGGCCTGAAACATCTCCCAGCAAGTGTTACATGTTTGAATTGCAGTGTTTAATGTTAAAAAATCATCAACATTTTGTATGTTCAGTCACAATACACTTGTGTTTTAATACAAAAACAATGCTTTAAATTACCATTAGAAAAACACAAAGGAACATGCATATTTCCTAGTTATTTCAATTAAAGGCAGAAACACTTTTGAATCCAGTATTTGGAGCTCTGAATTAGAAGGGCAGGGGGTAGCCTATCACTGCCAGTGGACAGATCATTTTTGCTTTCTGAGAACTGATAAAAATGGTGCAGTTTTTAACAAATTTTCAAGGTCAATCAGAGTGGTAGCTAAGTTGAGATGTCCTGAAAACTCTCTCTCTCTCTCTCACTGAGAATACCTGGAGATGGCACATTCACAGCGTGCCAGTGCCTGGATGGGAATCCTCAGGCTTGCCTGTCGTGGCCTCCTCTGTGCACAGGAAAGTGCCCTGTGTTCACCCCAGGACCAACCAGGCTGACCAGCCCACAGCTGTGTAAATGCAAGAGCACGGGCCCCTGTACAAAGAGCCCAGCATTACTCCATATGGTCCCCTTGTCCAGCCTTTTTCAGTGGCACATCCCATCTCTTAAGGAAAATCATGGTGATGAATTTCATCCTGCAACCAATCTCAGTCCTTGATTGCCCTTGCAGTCTGCTTCATCATGCTGTTTTTGGAGATGTTTCCAAGAATTAAGATGCTTCAGCAAGTTCTAAAATGCTGTGGATGATTGTTTGTTTGTCTTCTGATGATGCTCTTGGTTAGGGGGCTTCCAACATTCCAGCCTAGAAACAGCATTGGAATAGCCATGTCTCTACTATCATTTCCTGGACAGAACTGAAGAATGACATGCTGGGGATTCATTTGCCCTAACATTTGCCCAGTTCCTCATTGTCCCGTTCTCCTTGGATTTTGGTTTCTCTTTCATATGTCTCTTCCTAGCTCTGCTGTTTCACCTAGGTTTTAATCTCCCCACCCCTACTTCCCTAAACATGGTAATCTGAACAATTAGGGATCAGAGCCATATTACATGAGAGCATTCTGTTAGCTGCTACAGTGGGTACTCCATGTCCATTCCATATTGGAGTCTTACACTTGGGTAGATTCATCTTTGGAATGTGACCTTACCAGCTCTGAGAAAGACAGCATCAGTCCATTATTATCCCACTATTACTGACTCTAAATTCAAGCTGTACAGCAGCTGCTGATGGGGGTGGGGGATGAGAGAAGGAAGAAAATCAGGCAGATGTTTCCCAGTGCCAGCTCCCTCAGTAAATGGAACTAACTGGCGATGGATCTGGAAATAGAGGCCAGTTGCATCTCCAAAACCCAGGGCTTCAGTGCTCAGCAGGGATAGAGACTTCCCCACCCTCCTCTTCCTCTTCCTCTTCTTCTTCCCCTCATCCTCCCTTCCCTGCCTCATCGTCATCATCCTCCTTCTTCTCTCTCGCTCTCTCTCAAACTTGTTGCACTGAGTGGCAAAGAGCCCACAAATAACTGAACTGTACATTGGAAATGGATTTGATGAGCCTTTTAATAGAAGAAAATCATCATTATTTCCCAAGAGTTCACATTCCCATAATATTTTTATTAGCAGCCTCTCTTCTAAATAAAGTTCAGTGGATTGATTTTGGTTGGGTTTTCTCATTTTAAATATTCCCTTAAATTATGACCACGGATCTAGTCCCATCATCACCATTGTTATTATTGTTATCAGCATCAGCAGCTCCATCGTTATATTTATGTCGCACTTAGAAAGCTCTCAAACACTTCAGGTATATTGCTTCATTTGTCCTCATAGCATATCTGTAAGGAAGGGAGGGGACCTATTAGAACTAAACACTGAGGGCAGACCTCTCCTCTCTGTGCTTCTGTGAGGAAACCCCCCTTTGGGATGTGGCCAGGAGAAACCCCTTTGGGGGTATAGTCCTTTACCTCCACCTCAAGCAGAGAGCGATTGCTCCAGGATAATTTACAGCCACCCAGAGGCTGGATACCTTAGAGGACTTGGCTCAGTGTGGGACGGGGGGTACTCACCTTGAGAGGCTGTGGAATGGGGACAAAACCCTTGGGAATCACAACGACCACCTGGCCCTGATTTGCCCCCTTGCCTAGCCTTGGCCCACATTTGGTATATTGGGCAGTGTCTCTCATAGGGTCCCCAAAGCCCCAAATGCCAAGAGCACAGCACCATGGAACACCATGGAAGACGCTGGCCTAGGAGCCAAATCTGAGTTTGAATCTTGAATCTGCCATTGAGTAGCTTTGTTTCTTGGGCCAATCCCACCATTTTGGAGCCTTCATTTCCTCATTTATGAAAGAAGGGGTATTAATGCCTCCTTTCTGGATTGGTGTGAGGATTTAATATGGTAACCTATATAGAAGTGCCTGGCATGATGGATGGGACATAAGCATGCAGTCAATGTTCGTTCTATTTTTCCTTTAATCTTCTCTCCTGGCAAAACCTAAACTGTTTGTCCAGTACAATTTTAAGAGCTAAAAGGAAACATAGAGAGCAACATTTGGATAGGTTTATCATTTTAATCAGTGCCTTGTCAAAATTCACGTATTTTCTTACCTATGTGGTGTAAAAGCTGGTAATCAATAATTAGTGTATTTTAAAGCTTGTGTTAGAAATAATGCTGGACTAGAGAGCAGACAGCCTGGGCTTCATCCCCCCCTCTCCACCACGAACCAGAGGGAAGCCCTTGAGCAAATCACTTGGCATGTCTGGGTCTCAGTTTCCTGATCTGTAAAATGAAGAGCTTGAAAAATATGACCATATAGTTACTCATGAGCGTCACAATTCTATAATTTTATAAGAACTGGTTTTTAGGGAAAAAGACAAATGATGTGTGTGACCTTTGTTCCTTCCATTTCTTGGGTTACCTGTGCCATAGGGAAGAAACCCTACTGGTTGGTCCTGGGATCATTATCACGGAACCCCAGCTGATTTGGGGGCAGTACTGTGTTGTGGGCTCATTGCCCAGGAGGAAATGAGCTGCCTTTGGAAGGCCAGGCAGCAAACCCAGACTCTACAGTGGCTGCTGATGTCTCAGACTTGGCACCTATTCGTTGGTCGACCCCAACCTCTCTCCTCCCTCCTGCCTCCCTCACCTGCTCCAAGACACCTGGGTCTAGCCTGATGGCAGCGCGGGTATCTGTGCATGGGAGCCCAGCTGCTCTGATGTCTCAGGGCTTGGGAAGGCCAGCGAGGGGCTGGGTGCTGGGTGCTGGGTCCCTGGCTGCTCTGCTGACCACATCTCCTGGCAGGATCTGTCCTTGCAAGTTGCGGCGTTAGCTACTGTGCTAATCTCTGCTCATTAGGCTTCTCAGCAGAGCCCGCGTGCTCCACAGGGTGGTAGGAGTCTTCCCAGAAACAAAACCTCCTTGAGCATGCCTCAGTTAGGGTGCCCCTGACTCTAGAGCTCCTTCTGCATCATCTGAAGAAGCAGGGGGAGGGTCTTGGAGGATGAATGGTTAGGGTATTTTCTCACGTAGGTTTCCCTGCCCACAAATGCATCAGGAAGAGTATAAAACAAAGAGAAGACTTTCCTTTGCTGAATTCACCTCATACCTTATTTTCTTTCTTTTACAGAACAAAGCCTAGGTGCATTTCCAGTTTAATTCAATTGAGTACTTATGAGGGCTGCTCAGTATGCTGTGTTGTGAGGCTCTAATGGGGAATATGATTCTGTCTCTACTCTCCAAGGGCTCACAACCAGGGGGAGAGGTAGACAAACACACAATTAACTAGGATAACAAGGCAGACAGTCAGGAGTGCTTTTATAAAGTCACTAAATATTGTGGAAGAATTATTCCAACTGGGAATGTCAAGTCTTTTGTCGAGGCTTCTGTTAGGAGGTAGTTCTTGATTTGGACCTTAAATAATTGGAAGGGTTGCAATAAAAACACAGCAGAGGGTGGGGAAGGACATTTAGGATGGAAGGAAATAGTTCTAGGGAAGGCAGGCTGGATGGGAAAGGGAATGCCAAGAATGATTCCTTTATTCAACGTGCAGTCTGTCCTCGATGATGCCCGGACAGGAAGAAAGCACACAAACCAACTTCTTGCATTCCGGAGTGGGAGAAAGGAAGTGCTGCTTGGTGTGCACCCTTCCACAGGGTCCAGAGCCTCAGCATTTTCTGATCTTATTTCAGATCCTTTTCTACTTTATCTGGACCCGGAGCACACAGATTCTTGAATGTCCCTTCAGTTTAGTTAGGAAACTAACAAAAATGGAAAACAAGCTCTCAATTGAAGTATGAATGAATACCTTACATGTAAATATCACTTTTCAATCAATTCTGAATCCTCTTTCTCCCTGGGAGGTAATATACGTTGAAGTGGAGTTGGAAGAAGTCACATCTTTCTGACTGTCCCTAAATGGTACTTAGGCCAGGCATCACCCCCTGAACCAGCACGCCTACTCCCTGAGCTGGGCTTGTCCTCAGAGTGCCCTGGTGGTCCAGACAACCCCTGCCAATTGGCTGGTGGTATTATACCAGATGAATCTTATTTGCCATTTTCTGTTAAAGTAGGAATACGCCACTGCTATCTTAAATACTAAGTGCATTTTTATGAAACCCAAAGATGGTCCGAAAGCGGGGAGACATTTTTATAACATCTGGTGCAGTGAGAGTCTCAAATTATAAAAGGAAGTGGCTGATGAGTCCATGAGACTAGTAGAAATGTATTCTCAGTCCTTTCTCCCAATCTCCCTGTGACTTAATGGTGTAAATATGAAGTTCAAAGAGACAGAACATATGTGAGAAAGTATAATAAAGTACACACAGAAAAATAACCATTGTCTTAGATCAGTGGTTCTCAACCTAGATATACATCTGAATCTCTTGCTTATTTATAATGCAGCTTCCTGGGCCTCATTTTAGAGCAAATCAGAATTTCTGGTCTTGGAGCTTAGAATTCAGCATGTCCACAAAACCCTCAGTAATTCTTCCACAGTATACCCAAGACCAGCTCACAAACCTGTCTGGAAGCTGGAGACTCAAACGATAGGAAAGTTTTTGCCCTAGTCTATGTCATTGGATGGTTGGCAAAAAATACCATATTCATATGCCATGGCCGAGATGCCTTATATTCCATGTTTATTCCAGGTACTGAAAGACTGCAGTCATTTGGAGAATGGAAATATGGTCTCAATTTCCAAAGGGATTGGTCATTTGGATGAGCTTGGGTCATACTTTATGGAGATCAGTCTTCAGGATGTATCTGAATTATCATGCATCTATATCATTTTGGCTTGGGTTTGAGAGGAATTGAGATAGAAGAAAGCCAGTTCATGTTGACCAAAAAGACAGACCGTCTTGAAATTTCTGGTTCTATGGTCAATGTTTGAGTCTACCTGATCTTCTGAATGTTATAGTCATATTAACAAATACTATTGGGACGCCTGGTTGGCTCAGTCGGTTAAGTGTCTGCCTTCGGCTCAAGTCATAATCCCAGGGTCCTGGGATGGAGTCCTGTATAGGGCTCCCTGCTCAGCAGGTAGCCTGCTTCTCCCTCTGCCTGCCACTCCTCCTGCTTGTGCTCTCTCCTCTCTCTCTCCCTCTCTCTGACGAATAATAAAGAAAATCTTTAAAAAAAAACAAATACTAGATATTGTGCATCTATTTGTACTGGACACTTCACTAGGACCATATATACATTATCTGATGCAGTCCTTCAAATAATCCTATGAAAAAGTTACTATTGTCTCCAGAAGAGGAAACTGAGGCTCAGTAAATTTAAGTAACTTGCCTTGGGTTACGCAGGCTGTGGATGTGAGTCTTGAACCTATGGCTGTCTAACTCCACATCTTTTATTCTTTTTTACTACGCTCCACCCGCTGTTTCCAAGAAATATTCTGTTCTCTGAGATTGCTGGAGCCCAAACCATCATTAATGATGCAAACCTCAAGTGAGAACTAAGAAGGGCTCCTGCTAAACACACCAGTAGTGGCCTGTAAGACTCTGGTGTTCCCATCGGCTTGATCAAAATTCACCGTTTATTACTGGGTCTTTATTTGTCTACTTTTGCATGAACAAAGTTTGTTAAACTGTATGAGGATTGTTCTTATGCTCCAAATTCATATTTTTGAGAAGATAAAGGGCTACAGACTTTATCATTGATATTAAAAAAAAAAAACCACCAATGTGATCCTTACATATGTGGCTTTTCATGGAACAACCTGGATGCTCCTCCCATATATCCTGGAAAGTGCATGTGGAGAGGACTGGCTCCAAGCCCACCAGACTGGCTGATCACCCAGTGTATGGAGGAGCACTACACAGTAGTCAAGAGGCTTGGTTTCCAGGTAGGCCTTTTATCTTAGGCAAGTCATTTTATTACTCGGGTCCATGGTTTCCATGCTAATCTTTTGAACTAAAGGCCATAAAATTCTCTTCTGGATCTAAAATGTCCCAATTCTGGAAAACACATCAGCCATGGAGCCGGCAAAGAGATTGATGGGGCTTGTGAGTGGCATCACTGTCCCTGTCCTCACCTGTTCAGGAAGGGCAGAGGGTGACAACTCTGCAGACCAGTCTCCTGAGGTTTCTACTGTCCCCCTGACCTCACTGGCCTGCCTCCTTCTTAGGCCTAATGTTGTCAGACTCCTCTCTCCTCAGGAGACAGTCATGGCAGGCTCTAGTGCCATATTCTTTAAATCCCAGATCTTCAAGCAAAAATCGAAGTAGCCCCTTCATGCATAGCTTATTTTTCTTGGAAATGCTGGTCACCCATTTATACTCTACCCTGGCAGTGGGCTAGGCCTGCCTGGACTGAGTGTATGACAGCAGACCTCCATGATGCACGGGGATTTGAAGCTCAAGGGACCTTCTTGAGCATCTACTCCAACTCCTTTATTTCCCAGATGAGAACAAAAGGCCCCAAGAGAGAAAGTGACCCAACTCAAAGCCACCCCACCAGTCAGTGAAGGAAATGACACCATGTTTTCAAATTTATACCATGAGTCTAATAATAAAACTGTCCCCGTGGACCTGCCGGGAAGGTATGTAAACAAGATAATGCCCACAAAGCACTTGAGTGCTGTTCTTAGCATGAACAACCATGGGACGCCAAGCTGTTCCCTTCCTTCCTAGAACTCAGATCTCCTGCTCCTCACCGGACTCACGTTCCCATAGCAGTCCTGTAAGTGGGGACAGGCAGACTTCATTATTCCTTTAGTCCCCAGCTCACCAAGGCATGCAGAAGTAAACTGAGCTGCCCCACGCTTAATTATTGCCTTAGCGGTGAAATCTGACTTGGCTCATGTGACCTACTCAAAGAATGTTTGGGGTTGCTGCCCACTAGAATTCATCCCTCCTGACTCTTAATCCAGTGCTCTTTCCATTATACCAAGCTGATGGATGTGTGGGTGGGGATAAGCTACTCTAAAACGCTATGAATACCAGCATGGTGACAGATGAGTAGGAACACATGGGGCCACAATCCCAGTATATCTTAAGTCTGCCAGTGTAATTTTATTATCGAGCATTTATCAAGGCTACCATGTGCCAGGAGCTCTGCTTACTGCTGAGATGAATATAAAAATGAATAGGATACAGACCCTGCCCTCAAGGAGCACTTAATTTGATAAGAGAGACAGACTGAGACATAAATAATTCAAATGTGAGGCAGATGGTAATCCATGACTCCTCTAGATAGACCAAAAGAAAGTGTAGGGACTGGGGCCCTCACTTGTTGACATGGTGGGAGGGGGGGTGGGCCAGGATAGGGCCACCCCCAAATGTCTCCGTCCAGGTGAGTGCGCAAGGTAGAGCAGTCCACCCCAGGGCCCTGCTGTGTGCCGGAAGGAAGAGTGCATTTAGGGCCCCCCAAACACACCAGCCTCTGAGCTCCTTGGCCTTCGCTTGGCTTCAGCGGACTGACCGGAGCTGGGCCATTGTCTTCTTCCAAGCCTGTTTCTTCAGCAGTTTTGCAAAATGGAGAACATCCCCTTTCTTGCTCTGTACTTGGTGGGGACTGGGGTGTTGCTTGGTCTAGACGTCTGTTTTTGGAAAGGACTGCCCTCACCCCAGCAGAGGGCTAAGCATCTGCCCTCCATGCAGAGAACAAGAAAAACACCATCCTTTTTCTCTCTCTCCTCTCTGTTTTGCAGAGAAGAGGAGGGTGGGGGTTGGACGGGGAGGGTGGGGGGGAGGGATGGCGGAAGGTGAGGGGACTTGTGGGTCAGTGCTTGACAAGGGGAGCCGGGTCGCTTGGGGAAAATACGGCCCTGCTCTCCCCTGGCAGATTCCCAGGGAAGCTCTAACTGGTCCCCACCTGTCCCGTGCCCCCGCCCCACAGCGCTGCTGTCCCCACATGCACGGAGCAGGGAGGCGATGATGAATTTCCCCCGAACGGCATTACAGACAGTCATAAATAATGCTTTGCTCTTTGGTGACGGCACTTTCCATTAGAGCTGCCTGTGCTGGGCTGTTGCTACCCCCAGTCTTCTGCCGGGGACTTGCAGTAAAATTTATCAGCGAGCTTTCTGCACCTAATAAATCATCCCCTCCGGGAGCCATCTGGCAGATAAGGCCTCGAGAACCCACATGCTCTGCAGAGGCAGAGTCGGAGTGAGAGCCGGCCTGGCTGGGGCCCGGGGCCCTATTGAGGGGGACTTTCTCCCCATCAGCCTGGGGCCTGTCACAGTCCTTCTGGCTTTTCTCATCAGACTCAGGATGGGGGCGCTGGCTTTGGCGGCTGTTCCAACTCACAGAACTGTTCGTCCCGCTCTGGGGACAGGCCTGAAAATCACATCCTTCTCTTGTCTCCCCATCCCTGCAGGGGTGCAGAAGATCCTGGGGTCTGACAGCAGGCAAGAGGAGGGGTGTCCCAGGGCAAGACTCATGCTGTGATGGGCATGATGATGGCTCAATTGAATCCTCCTCGGCGTCTTCCAGCCCCTTGGGTGTTGGCCAACATGGGAATTATCGCCTAGTGATAAGAAACTTCCTGCTTGGTTGAGAGACATCTAGGAGAACCTCCTTGCAGTTCAGGGTGAAGCTTCATATAGACATTTCCACTTTCTCGGAGCAACTGCCACCGTGATGTTAGCGTTTTCTTTCAAATGTGGATTAATTTTCATTAATACACACTAGAGGATGGACTTAAGTGCACCGGACACAGAGAGAGCAACGCACAGGTTAACGACTGTGGCTCTTTCCCTAACGTGCTTTATAGTCTGGTTGGAGAGACTGTTCTAAAGCCAGTCTCGGGCGCCACTGTGGCAGTGTCCACACGGGGACACACAGCACCCGCGTGATGTGATCGTGGTGGCTAGGGACACAAGGGGTCAGCTCTCCCGGTTTTGCGGTCCCAGGGACCAGCGTGGTGCTGGGTGCCATGTAAGTCACGTGCGTTGAACATACCGAATGGGATGTGACAGGGAGCAAAGTGCCCGACACAGCCAAAGACACAAAGTAGCATCTGAGAATAGGATGATAAATAGCAGGATGGAGGCAGCTTTACCATCCCTGGCTTCCCGCAGAGTGTGAACCCCGTGCCTTAGGGCTCTCCAGACCATCTCGGAACAAAATCCTGTCCTGGGCAGGATGGAGCCCGTGTTCATGTCTCAGCTTGATCAAGAGGTTCACTGAGCTTCAGTGTTCTCCTCTATAAAATGAGAGGAAAAGGTGAGGTAATTTGGGGGGCACAATTTTTCATATTGCTGCTTGAAGAATATTTTCTAATTTTTCCTTTTCTGATGCCTACTGTTTTTGAAAGACAGGAAGCTGCATGGGTAAAACCAGTGGGAACTCCTGCCTTTTCCTGCCCTCTTTTCCCACTTCCCAGGCGAGAGAAGCTTGTTTAAGGTCTGCATGCGGGGACCCCAGGGGGCTAGAGCTGGGGCTCCCTGAGTTCTTCTCGAGGACTCATTCTGCAGGAGGACACCTACCATGCCTCCTCCAATTGCTGCAGACATACCCCGGGAAAACATTAAATGGAGTGTCCCGAAGATGCTTAGCTTAGCTATGCATTTAATTTGATGGTAATTGAAATTTGCCAACAAAGATTTGCATGTAATCTGTGATTTCATTTTTCAATTAAAATTGCTTTCTTCCTGTGGATGGGAAGTGCTTGGTTCTTTTCTTCCTCACAGCACTTTGCAAACACGAATCCCTCACTTCCTTGGGGCTGGAGTGAGGGGAGGGGTGTGGGACAGGGAGCTGATAGCTGAGGCCAAGAGGGATGCTCCTGCAGGATGGCAGGGCCACTCAGCAGAGGTGCTGGGGGCATGGCTCCTTTATTCCTGGTGGGTTTGGCAAGGAGCCTCCAGCCAGGACCTTTGGAACCTCAGTTTCTAGGGAGCCGGCAGTGTGTGGGGAGTAGAAGATTTAGAGAGGTGAGAAGAGCCCACCGGTTCTCCAATGGCCAAGGCAAGCAAGCAGCGAGAAGCCGGCACAAGACAATAGGCTCAGGTACTAGGGAGCAGGCAGGTGGGCTGATAGGAACGAGATCTTCTCTACAGGGTGAGCGTGGCCTTCGATAAAGGCGGAAGCAGCACAGCTCCCTGGAGAAGAGAAGTTAAGAGAGTGTGTTCTAGAGATGGAGGGAGGAGTGAGGCAAACACGAGAAGCAGAGCCTCTGGAGAACTGCATCAGAGGGTGGGGAGCCTCCAGGATGTAGACTCCGGTGAGCTGGCCTCCAGGTGCGGATTTTTCCTTTGTGGGCTCTGTGGCCTTGGGTTAGTGCCCAGTCTCTGGGAATTCTGGTTTCTTCAACTATTCCCCGGGTATGCAAGTAATGTCTACCCAAGTGGGGGCTGGGGGAAGCAGCCCGTGGGTCTGTGGGCATTGTCCCAAGGTCAGGGGCTCCATCTTCATGCCCTTCATACGCCCAGTGCCTAGCACACAGCAAGAGTTTAGTAAAATCAGTTAAAATGGAAAATCGGTCGACCAGGATGATGTGAGTGGAAGAGCATCTTGTATCTTCCAATCAGCCATTTGTGGTACTCTTAGGGCCTTCCCGTTCGTGAAATGAGATTAGGTATTTGACTTAAGGCCGGGCTGGTTCTGGGCTGAGCCCCAGGGAAAGGGTAGGGAAGGGTCAGGGCAGAGGTTCTAGTACAGATTTGGTGCTTCTCTGGGAGCCCAGGACGCCGGCAGTAATCAGCTTTCCCAGACGCAGGTCCCCTGTGTGACCCAGCCAGGGGCTGCCTTCAGGCAAGGGCCCATCGCCAGTATGCACCAGGCCGGCAATTTCTGCCACCGTGGCACGGGCATGGAGAGGTTGCCCCCGAAAGGTCCGGGGACAGTGTCTGTGAGAGAGACAGTCTGGTTTCCCGCAACCAGACTGGGGACGGGATTAAGAACCGTTTGAAGAATGAATAGCAATTTTGGCTGCAACAGAAGGCCCACAGCTTTGGGCAGAGCAGGGGTCCTTCCCTCAGCCCGTGCAAGTCATTTTTGGTCTGGTTTCTTTCACGTAGAGATGATCCCTTCTACCTGGCCAGACAGCTGAACTGTTTTCTTTCCTTCTTCTTCTTCTTCTTTTTTTTTTATTCAGTAATAAATCTGCCAACCCCGCAGGGCTCAAGCCAAGGGCTTCGCTGCAGCATCTCCACAGAGGTCTCGTAAAAATAGTGTGAAATGAAAGAGAAAAATGCATATTTCACACTTTGTCTGCTCTGGGTTATGGTGATTCTCAACTCATCCTCATTCCAAACAGCCGACCTTCCCACAGAGTTCAAGTACCTTCCGCCGGCCTGTCTCCCTCCCCCGCCGAACCTCCCTCTTTCCCCAAACACACACATTTTGCCGGGCTGTTGGGAGGCATCCTTGGCTGCTTCAGTGTTTTCCGGGAGGAAGGGGCATGCAAGAGCCCCCCGGGCACACTGGTAGTGAGTATATACACACAGGCTGCAGACAGAGGCATCCACCCTTGTCCACACCCACCTCCTGGCATCTGCTCACCTTCCCGAGAAGCAAATGTATGTAAAATAGACGAATATGGGTCTTTCCTTCTACTGAAGGCTGCCTTGTGTTCATTACAGGCGATTTTTTTTAACATGACCCGATCTCTAACATCAGCTTGGTTGGTGTTCAGTAGAAAGAAGCTTTTACCTGCCTCTGTTCTCCTGTGGAGAAATCTCCTACAGAGGCATATCCGCTTATCTGTCAAAGTGGCCACTTTCGACTTCCCGAACATGCCATGTTTGTTCCCACCTCCTGGCCTTTACCCCCACACAATCCTCCTGCATCCATGCTGCTTCTCCCTCTGTTCTGCCCAGCTGAGTCCTGTCTACCTTCAAAGCCCACCGCCTCCTTGAAGCCCTCCTGGCTCACCCAGCCTATAGGGCTCTCTCGTCACTTGGGACGCCGGCAGCACTTACAGCCCGTATCACTGTCTCCCTTGGTCATCGACCGCACACTGCTTTTTGGATTTTTTTTTTTTCCTGAAAAGCATTGTCATTTTCTTATATCATCATGCTTTTCTTATTTAATGTTTTCTTATTTAACGTTTCTTATTCTCCTGTGAGACCACAGGGTCTCACAGACATTTCTGTCCTATCCAGCGCCAAACATACAGCAGGTGCTTAGCAAATGCATGTCAGGAAAATGAATGAGTGGAAATTCCCACATGGGGTGTGGGTGAGGCTCTGGTGTTGTGGCGTTATCTTTCTCAATTGGAGGAGTGAGACAAGGCAGTTCACACCTCCAAGGGAGGAGAGTCTTGGCTTGCGTGCGAGCTGCCCATTCAATATTTCCCCTTGTCTGGACGGTGCTGCATAATCGGGTAGCTGTGGAATGTCAGGACAGCTCCCGTGCTCCACGTAGACCCTAAGATCCCCTTGTCTATGATCACATGGACTGTTGAGATTTTTTGGGGGGGAGTGAGAACAACTTAGTGCTTCTCACTGTGTCCCCCTCCCCCCCATACCTTCCTTGTGCCTTTTTACCTCCCCGTGTGCTCCCCACATGCAGCCTGTGTTTTATGTGGAGCTGGGAATTGCGAATTCAGTTTGCTTTCCTCTGTGTGGAGTGCGGCCACCGCCCACCACCTTGTTTACGTCTGCGCTTTGTGCTTCCCACCTCAAGGCCACTTTATGGATTTGTTTGATTTGTGGCTGTGGTTTGTAGTTGTTACTGATTTCTTTGTTGTTGTTGTGCTCCTGCCTCTGTTCCCTTACAGCTCGATTTTTAGCTGAGTGTTTGAGTAGTAAATATGGTTTACACCAACTCTGCTGGAAATAATGGCATTTGTGTGCTGAAGTTATTTCCAAAACTGAGGGCATGTGTGTACAAATAGATCCACGGCAGGGCCCCTAGACTGCGGAGAGCAGACTCGATAGAGCCTTCGCCACGAGTATAAACAGGTGTCTGAGACTAGGGCTAGGCCAGGCGGTTCAGAACAAAACGACCTCCCACCCCTGCTGTTGGCTCGAATTGAAGCTGTACTTGCTTAGCGTGGGGGGATGTAGGAGATATTTCTGTGATCCTATTTGTCTGCTAAATGTGCCCTTACATCCTTTAGTGCATCTCACACGAAACTTCTCACTTTTCTATTCGCTCGCCCTCAATGGCTTTAAACCTTAACTACCCTGGATCCTGGCGGGGCAAAAAAATGTACCAAGAAATATCATGGGATTGGCTGATCAAACTGGCTGCCCTCTGCTTCCAAACAGCTGCTAGTTTGAGGGGGATCTTCAGCGTATGGGGTAAATCTAACCTCTTCAGCTCTGTCTTGGAGCCCTACTAATCCCAACCGTGGGCAGGAAATAGAGGCTGGAACTCTCCAAGGGGAAAGCCAGGCTCCTCTGAGCAGCTGTGGCTCTGGCCTCTGAATTTGGGTGGTATGGATTTCCTCAATGCCCAGATTCTTGACCTCCCTCTCTGCCCTCATCTCTGGGAGAAGCACCAGTCCCCGAATCTGACGTATGTCTGTGAGCAGAGGCTGCACACAAACCTAATGTGAAGGTCACGTTCACCTAGGGGTCAGGAGCCATCTCAGAGCCTTCTTGGCTCTCTGTGCGGAAGGCCTTGTGACAAAGGCATAGGAAAGGTGTTCGATTGTTCTCCAACTTGTAAATGCCAAGCAGAAATCTTGTTGCAGTTCCTAAATGCCACATTTCGGCGTGTTTATTGTTTCCCCCCCTAACGGGGAAAGATGGTGAATGGACTAATAATTCAGGAGCCGAGAACATGTTTATTTGATTTTTAGAGCTTTAGCAAATACAGTGTGTACAAAACCCGGTGCCAACAGCATGCATAATTCCTCCAGGAATGGGGCTGATAGAAACACAAAGCTTGCATGCTTCAAAACTGTAACCAATATTTACACATCTGAGTGACTAATTCTCTACTCTGAGCAGGAGAACAATAGGCATAATAGTCAGGTACATTAAAGCAGAGCATGCTCGTCTGGTGGCTTGGATATTTGACACATAAACAAAGTTGGGGGGGGTGCCATGGGGGGAGAAGCGGAGGCTTTTTATCTACCTGTGTAACCATACACCAAACAGCAGGTAATAGACGCACTTGGAAAATGCTGACCCAATGCCGTTCTTGTACCTCACATGCAGGATTGGCACCTGATTTGCAGCGCTGCGGGAGTTCTGTAGCTGACCTCATTAGCGGCGCATTTCCTGGCTTGTTAGCATCATATTTGTATAATTTACAGCACCTTCGTTTTTATGGAATGTGTTTCTTGTAGAGTGTAATGGCAGCAATATATTTAACCTATCGTATTTAGGAATGCTTTTGCTGGAGGCAGCCTGCAGATATAAAGGGGACATTTTCTCCTCTCCTGCGTGGGCCTTTTTTTTTTTTTTTTTGCATTTTGGCTCATGTGGTGGCCACATATGTGCGTGTGTGTGTTTGCATGTGTGTGCATGCTTCTGCGTGTATAAATATATGCGTGCAAATGCCTGGGAGACATAAAAGGGCCCTGGAGGTGCACCTCTTTCTTCCGAGGATTATCTTTGCTCCTTGGCCATCTCTGAGGCATGGTTGTGGACCGGGTGGCCCTGGAAGGCCCAGATGCCTTGCTTTGAGGGGATGAATTTATGAATATATGAAATGGAATAGGGAGCCCAGGCAGGTTAGATATTTGGGAATATTTTATGATGGGGGGGACGAAGGTGGTATGAAGATGCTGAGAAGTAAGGCGGCGCATGAAGGTGGGTTTTCAAGTCTCTGTGACCTCTTGGAGGCTTTTGCAGAAAACAAGAGGCTGGAGAATGGAAAGCATATGTCCCTCAGGGACTGATCTGGCCCCCAGCGATTTCTTATCCTAGAAAACATAGAGCATATGGACAGAGAGGCATATATTTTTCTCCTTCCTGACCGGTATAAAAAAGATAGGAATGGCTGGGAGTAGATGTCTGCAAAGGGGACAGTGTCTTAATTTGGGTGTCTCTCAGGGAAACCCTGGGCCAGGAGCCTGGAGATCAGATCCTAGTCCGAGCCCGCAGCTCACCAAGGCTGATGACCTCGGACAAATTGCTTCACATCCTAGGGGGGCCTTCTCACCCACAAATGAAGGGATGGAACTGGCTCGCCTCTCTCCGGAGTGCGTTTCTCTGTCCCCAGTCACTCCAGGCAGATAAAGACTGAAGGCAGGGGTTCTCATCCACCCAATCGTCCGCGCTGTGTTCTTGAGGGTTACTTGCATGACCCAGAAGAAAAGAAACACAGCTCTCCAGGAACTGTCAGTATGTCTTAGTTACATCTGACAGGGGGCAAAGAGGGTGAATAGACTACTAATTCCGAAACCAAGGACATGGTAGGGTGAGTTTTAGAGCTTTAGGAAAACCCGGTACCAGAGCATGTGTAGCTGCATATCTCCTTCCCATAATCACCTCTCCGCCTCAACGAGAAACTCACCTCAGGGGCAAGATAAATAGGTAGGCCCTGGACTTTGTCAACCCATGATAGAATGAGAAGAAATGAAGGAAATCTACTAAAATGACCTGAGGCACAAAGTTGATCCAACTGGCAAGTCAGGTTAGGGTCCTCTGTATTCTCCTTTCCCCACTCACCACCTCCTAGCTTTTGAAATTTCAGAAATTTTTCTGCCACTGATCTCTTCTCCCATTGCTATAACCTCTTCTCACTGATTTAAGAGGTTTTGGGGTTCTTTTTTTTTTTTAAACTTGATGCTTTTATTTTTTTTAAAGATTATATTTATTTATTTGAGAGAGAGAGAATGAGAGAGAGAGAGCATGAGAGGGAAGAGGGTCAGAGGGAGAAGCAGACTCCCTGCTGAGCAGGGAGCCGGATGTGGGACTCGATCCCGGGACTCCAGGATCATGACCTGAGCCGAAGGCGGTCGCTTAACCAACTGAGCCACCCAGGCGCCCCGGTTTTGGGGTTCTTGATTTTACTTAATAGATATGTCCCTAACATACTGGAGTGGCTAGATTCGATGGTAATAATTCAAAATACTAAAGGTATTTATAGCCAGAACTCAAATATAAGTTTTTATTCAAAGTTTAAATGCATCAGGGTTACTGGCTAATTCGAACGTACCTGGTGGTAAAATCGTTGGTAAAGAAAAATAACTGTTTTGTGAAACCTAGTCTTAACCGCATCCTTGAAATATTTATTGAGCATGTGCTGGGGACACAAACAAAAATTGTCTAAAATTCCTGCCTTCAAGAGGCTCTTATTCTAACTTTCTAACTGGGATTTGCCTGTATTTTGTATACACATATTCATGCACATAATAAAATGTGGACAGTTTTGGTATCCACCATCTACTAATTAGGTTGGCCTCAAAATTCTGCAAGAAAGAGACCGTTATTATAAATGTTAATTCCAAAATTCTTTATTCGTGCCACTTGACTGATTTGGTAATGCTTGTCTAATGTGATGACAGAAAGGGGTTGTGAGCCTCGACTCAGTTTGGTGGAACAGATGTGTGCTTGCAAAATGCTTCCCTTTTTTTTTATAAGATTTTTTTTTTATTTGAGAGAGAGACAGAGATAGCGACAGAGATAACGAGAGAGAACTTGAACAGGGAGGAGAGGGAGATGCAGGCTCCCCACTGAGCAGGGAGCCTGACGTGGGGCTCCATCCCAGGACCCTGGGATCACGACCTGAGCCGAAGGCAGACGCTTAACGACTGAGCCACCCAGGTGTCCCAAAATGCTTCCCTTCTGATAAAATAGAAGCCCTATCTTTTCCTTCTCTCTTTGGCCATTCCACCACTTTACTCTAAATCATCCCATTATTCCTCACCTTCTTATGACCCAGAGCTACGACTTATATTTGTGCTTCCCTTTATCTTTAGCACCGACACATATCTGAATCTCTTCCATCTTAAAAATAATGCCGCCCCTGCCATAATCTCTAGATTAACTAGCTACCTCGCCCCTGTTCTCTCCAGCCACACTTTCTGAACAACCATGCTATACTCATCACTTCTGTTACCTCTCAGTTTCCTTGGGCATTGCTTCTGCTCCCTTCTATGTCCTTGAAGTTTCTCCCCAAGGTCACCAGTGAGCTCCAAGCCACTGACACGAACAAATGCTAATGTTGCGTGCTTCCTCCCAGCACCGCCTGCTCCCTTGTGGAGGACCACATCCTCCCGGAGTCTGCTCCCTTTACTGGCCATTGGTAGGTGGCTTCATCAGCTGGGGTTTTAGCACCTGACGCTTCTGTTGGCGTCCTGAGGGTTTTGACCAAGTCTCTGCTTTCTCACCCTCTTTCCTCTCTTGCCAAGGCTATTTATCTCTTTGCCATGGTTTCAATAGCCTTTTATGTTCTAAGATTCTCCAATTCTCCTGAGACGCTCTCTCCACCTTTTTACCAAGCATTTCACTGGGCTATTCTGCTAAAACAGAGTGGCTCAAATAAGACTGTCATTTATTTCTCTTTCACACCATAGTCCAGAGTTTCTGGGCATTCCAGGGAGGGCAAGTGGTTCTGTTTCGTGAAGTTGTCCAGGGACGTAGGTTTTTTTCCATCCTGTTACTCCACCATCTAGAGCACTATCCACTCTTCCACAAGGTGAAAAATGCCTCAATAGCACTGTGTTCCAGCATGCATGAAGGGGGAAGAGGAAGCTGAGGGCACCTAGCTCCCTTTCCAGAAAGTGAGCCAGTAGTTGTATATGGAGCTTACATGCCCAACCCATGGGGCCATACCTAGTTGCGAGCTAAGCTAGGAAACGGGGTATCACCTGGGCAGCCTTGTATCAGTGAAGACCCGGGACACTCTGTTGTGAAAATAAGAAATAGAAGATCCTGGACGTCATCACCAACCCACCCCCCAGTATAGAATGATAGGAAATTAAGCACATTTATTAAAATGACCTAAGGCACAAGGACAAATTTTATCCAACTGACTAGTCAGATCAAGTTTCTTTTTACCTTCCCTTCATCCCCTAGCTCCCCAGAATGAAGGCTGGGAGGATGATTAGCAGTCTCTGCCATAGGCACCTCGAACTTAATATTTCCCAAACCCCTTCATTATCTTCCCCTTCCACCCTGCTCCTTCAGTTACCTCTCTGGGCGAGCATCATTGTCATACCCAGTTGCTCAAAGCAGAAACCTGGAATCAGTCTTGAGTTCTCTCTTTCTCTTTCACTGCTGCACATCAGTATTTCTCGAACTCTAGCCGTTTATTATCTCTTACATATTTTAGATCTAGACACTTCTCTACCCCACTGCCACCAGCTTAGTATGAGGCACCATTATCTCTTCCTTGGATCATTGCAATAGGCTCTTAACTGGCCTTCCTACACTTACTCCTGCCCCTTCAGATCTATTTCCCATTCCATTGTCAAAGTTACATTATACAAATGAAAATACGATAATATTACTCCTGCTTAAGATCCTCCAATGGCTTTTCATGAACCCAAATTTGTAATGTGCTCTAGAAGACCCTGTTGATGTGGTCTCTGCCTGAGTCACCAGGTTGATTTCATGCCTCTTTGATCTTGGTTCTCTCCAGGCCCGACATATCGGTTTGTTTTGACACCTTTTTTTCTTTTTAAAGATTTATTTATTTTAGAGAAAGAGAGAAAGTGCGTGAGCAGGGGGGAGGGGCGGAGGTAGAGGGAGAGAATCCCAAGCAGACTCCCCACTGAGTGCGGAGCCCTGTCCTGTGACCTTGCCAAGATCATGACCTAAGCAGAAACTGAATTGGACACTTAACCAACTGGACCACCCAGGCACCCCTGTTTTGACACCTTTTAAAATCAGCTATGCTATCCCTTGATTCTTGTCTTTCGAACATACTACTCTCTTTGTGGGAGTGCTCCTTCTACTTCCCTCCCTGCTTGGTTAACTATTCCTTATCTCCCAGAGCTCAGCTTTGGGATTATTTTCTTACTAAGGCCCTCTCCTTATTCTGTGCTCCTATGGCACCTCTTAATTCTTTTTTACTAACACTAATCAAACCAATAATTAAATGGCCAGTATCTGTACTTGTGACTATATTGTAAGCTCCAAGAAGGCTGGGCTGCCTTCTTTATTTGATGAAGAAAACAAATGAAAGCATTTGGCAAAAATACACTATCTTCGAAAAATTTCCTCACCCTCTACTGCTCTAGGCAAAGCCTTTCTTTGTATAATGATGTAGTGCTTACCTATTATAACAATAGTAATACCTCAGCTCATGAAAATTATTAGGAATGTACAGTGAAGAAAACATAAAGCAATAAATTAAATGATATGTAATATTTAATTAGGATGATAGCTTATATTAATATATGCTTTTACAATTTTAATGCTTTTGTTTATATAAGTTTATTCGAACTTCACAAGACCCTGTTAGTTAGAGATGTCAGGCAAATTATTCCCACTTTACAGATGTGCAAATTGAGAGTCCATGAAGTTAAATGACTTAACTGAGGTCTTTCATTTGGTAAATAAAGGAGATAGAGCTTGAGTCTGGATCTCTGGCTCAGGACCAGGGTGCTGTCCACTGTATCGGGCTGTGATAGAGATCATGAAACATCACTGTGCATATCTCTCATTTCTGTGTCTGACACAGGCAGGCATTTGAGAATCATTTGTTGAACAGATAAATGCATGAATAGATATACCAGTAGGTCTGACAATGTGACTGAGAATTAACATCAACCTGGAAGTCAACAATGTGGGATAATGAACAGAAACGATAAAACATGCTATGCTATACAGGAGAGACGTGAGATCTGGCCACCCACTAGATAATTGTTTTTGAGTGAATTCAGTGATCATTTTAAATAACTGTGTGGGTGTGGAAAGTCTGTATATACTCATCAAGAATCTTGAACCCACTAATGATGGCTTGACAAAGGAAATCTTATTGTAGCTCAGAATTTGATTGAAATGCAAGATATAAAATGAGTGAATGATACCCAGGTTGACTCTCCTATGCACAGAAAGGAGCAGAGGGCTGTTGACTGTGTCATTGGCTTGAGGGGGCCTTAAATATTTTTCTGTCCAAACTTCATTCTCTCCCCACCCCCCTGAGCCATTTAAATGTATTCTTGAATAAAGGGGGTACCAGGTAGCCATTTAGAGGGCCTCTGCCTCTCTAGCTGAGTAGCCAGTGTGTCTTATTCTGGGATTTTGGGGTAGACAGCAACTCCATCAAGGGAAGGTGCTTCCTCTAAGGGAAGACCTTAACTCTGGGTTAGTAAGAGATACCATAAGGATCTAATAATTCTGATGATTCCATAAGGGGAAAAAGTGACAAGATCCAAGGGTCTTATTATTATTTTTTTATCTTTTGGTTAGTTTCAGGTCTATCTCTGTGTATGTTAAGCACCTAAGTAGTTCTTGGACATAATAGGTCCTCAATAATTGGTGGTTATTCTGGAGATAATTCAGCCAGCTATCAAGGAAGTGCACAGGCATGAGGTTGAAGCCCAGTTATGACACTTATTAGGTGGCAAGATATCTTCCTGTTACAGAGCAAGATAACTTCCTCACAGAGCAAGTTATTTAAACTTCCTAATCTTAAGTATCCTTGTCTGTAAAAAGAATGGTAGCTAGATGAGCCAGGTTCCATGTTAGGTGTTCTATTCCTGCTATTTCTTATCATTACGACAACTTTGAATGCTCAGTTTATAGGTAAGTTAACTGAGGCTTGTAGATGTTAAGCAATTGGCCTTAGGCTGTGGCCATTTAGTTAGTGTCAAATGAAGATCGAAACCTACGCTTATCTAACTCTGACACCTGAGTGTTTTCCACCTCACAGCATTGCTCGTATAAAATAGAGATGACAAAGGTGCAGGATTCTTGTGATGGTTAGAGCCAGTGCATGGCACACATTTGACACTCAGAATAGTAACTATTATTGTTAATTGTGCCGCACGTGGTACAGGACAACCTATATATTCATATTAATCAGTGTTGGAAGAGCTTTGGGGTACCCTAAGCATTAAGAGCCCTGGTTGAAATTTCCCTGTTTGGCACACAGCACATGCCCAGTAAATGCTTGTTGATGTGTTGAAGACACATGTAATGATGCATGTTAAAAAGCCAGTCATGTCTGAATTTTTAGTTGGATTCTGTTCCTTTCACATCCCCACCACAAGCACACCTCTTTCACCTTTGAAAGTTTGGGAAAGTTTTATGACATACAGTAGGACAAGGAACTATAAGGGGTGGTCTTATCAGAACAGCTGGCCTTTCCCCCCCCCCCTCAAAATACACTGGGAGGGTTCTACTTCTGGCACGGTCAAGTAGGAGCCTATCAGATGATCCCCCTCCAAACAGACAATAACTGTAAGCTCTAGACAAAATTCAAGAAGTAGCCACCTGAAGGCACAGTTGACACCGGGGAGAAGGGGATAGTGTAGGATAACTTTCCCATTATTGTAGCCTTTAGCTGCAATCCATCCTATGTGGGGCAGCTAAAACTCCTCTAGGAAACCTGCAATTTTCCTGGCCTAAAGAATCAGATGACAGAGTTTTGGGCAACTGTGGCTGCTAAATATAAACTGTACCCAAATCTCAGGTTTCAGCGTGCATGGGGTAGAATCCAAGCAGCTCAGCTAAAAATAGAAGAATTGGATTGAGATTTAAGCTGCCACCCAAGAGACAGAACTGACAATTTCAGCCCAACCAATCTAATCGCCTTGATTGTTGTTATAACAACCACAACTGCAACAGTAGCAATTTCACACTCTTCAGCAGAATGTAACAGAATTCAGAGTACCCACAACACAACATTCACCATGTCCAGAATATAATCCATAGCTACCCAGTACAGAAAGATCTAGAAAAATGTGACTTGTTTTCAAGAGAAAGCACAATCAGTGAAGACTGATCCCTACGTGACCCAAATGTTGGAATTAGTAGAAAAAGAATTTTAAATTAGTTGTTATTACTATACTCATTAACACATGAAAAAATATGCCTGAAATAAATGAAAAAATATATAACCTTAAAGAAGAAATAGAAACTGTTAAAAAAAGACCAAAAGAAGTTGAAAATAAAATATTTGAAGTAAAAATTCACTCAATGGACTTAAAAGCAGAAGAGATGATGAAGAAATAGTCTGTGAAGTGGAAGATAGATTAATATAAATTATCTATTCTTAAGAAAGAACGGAAAGGAAAAAGAAAAACAAAAAGAATAGAAAGAAATAATGTGAAGAAATAATGAAAAAATATTTCCCAAATGTGATAAAAGACAAATTTACAGATTCAAGAATATCAGCAGGGGCTCCTGGGTGGCTCATTCGGTTAAGTGACCGACTCTTGATTTTGGCTCAGGTCTTGATCTCAGGGTCATGAGCCTACTTTAAAAAAAAAAAAAAGTCTCAGCAAACCCCAAACAAGACAAATGTGGAGAAAACCATGACTTGGCACATCATAGGCAAATTATGAAAAACCAGAGGAGGGAGAGAAAATTTTGAGAGCAGTCAGAGCAAAAGGATGCTTTATTTATTTATTTAAAGTTTTTTTTTTATTAGAGAGAGAAAGAGAGAGAGAGAGAGAGAGAGAGAGACAGCATGCTGGGAGGGCCAGAGGGAGAGGGAGAGAAGCAGACTCGGCTAAGTGCAGAGCCTGATGTGGGGCTCAACTTGGGGCTCCATCTCATGGCCCTGAGATCATGACCTGAGCTGAAATCAAGGGTAGGTTGCTTAACCGAATGAGCCACCCAGGTGCCCCTAAAGGACGCTTTATATATAGGAAATCAGTGAGTTGACAGAGGCAAGAAAATCATGGAACACCATCTTTAAAGTGCCTAAAAGAAGCCTCTGTCCACCCAAAATTTATATCCGGTGAAAATATTTTCCAAGAACAAAGGCAAAATAAAGACATTTTTAGCTAAAAGAAAGCCAAGTGAGTTCACTGTCAGCTGACTCGCATGACAACAAATGCAGGACGTTCTTTGGAACGAAATGATACCAAATGGAAAAGCAGATTTTCAGGAAGGAGTGAAGAACATCAAAAAATGGTAAGTATCTGGAGTAAATTAAAAAAATACTATTTTTCGTTTCTTAATTTCTCTAAAATACACATGACATTTACAGCCATGTTCTAAGGTTGTCTTGTGGGCTTTATAACATGAGCAGTTGTGATAAATAGGGCCACCAACCATGGCAGAAAAGATGGGGAGAGATGGTAAACTGACCTATCCAGTGGCAAAGTTTTTACATTTTGCATGAAAAGATACAATGTGAGTTCTAAACAGATTGTGAAAAGTTAAGAATATGCATTATAATTACTAGAAAAAACACAAAAAAGATAATACAATAAGTTATGGCTCAAAAACAGAAAGAAATAAAAGACTTATTTTTTCTTTTTCCCCTTTCTGCCTGAAATTCTTCTTGATTACTAGTTCTTGCTGGGAAAATGGGGAATGCATTCATTTACTCATTCATACATACATCTGTCTAATAGATGTTTATTGCACAGCCCTTAGATTTTCAGGTACAATATGAAGCCTTGAGGATATAAAAAAAATAGTACACAATCTTTGCCTTTGAGGAGTTTTGTCCTTCTCCCCTGTGACTTGAGGGAGACTCTTCTGACCTCCATATTGGTGGGGTCTTCAATTTTTTCAAATTTAGGAATAGGGAGAGCAGGGTCCTCAAAAGACCCATATTTCTAGATTCAGGTAATAGGTAAGAGGTGCTCTAAGCAGTCTTTCTGCATGGAGAGTATGTTGATCTCTGATAGCATTTCCAGCTCTGGTGTGAAAACCTCAATGAGGTGGGAGGGGTGGAGAGCTGAGGACTGTGCCCTTGACTTGGAGTGAGAAGACTAGGTTGTAGTCCTGCCCGTGGCCCACTTAGCTGTGCGACTTTAAGTAAATCACTTAGCCTCTCTGAGCCTCAGTGTCATCATTTGCAAATTGGGTAGTAATCTCTGTCATTGCTCTTAAAGGAGATGAATCTAGCTTCAGCTTCCTGAGTTCTGGGTCCAGTATGGCTCAGGGTCCACATGTCAGACTTTAAGAGCTCTTAGAACTAGGTGTTCTAAAACCAATTCTCCAACTTGAGTCTTGGGGAAGTTGATGGACTATTTTCTTGGAAGTTTATGTGCTGATTTTCTTTTCCTGTATAGTTTAATCTGGTGGAGTGGAATAAGCATAGGCTTTGGTGTAAGACATACCTGGATTTAAATTTAGCTCTGACATTATACTCTGTTTCCTCATGTGTAAAATGCTTAGATGGTGTGGCAGAGATGACCAGCTGTCCATCAGTAGGTCAGATTCTTGGTTCTTCCTATAGTACAGAGGATTTCTTGCTGGGAGCTGCCCAGCTAGGGCCAAGCCATGGTATCTAAAAGTCCATCTATAGGGGCGCTTGGCTGGCTCACTCAGTAGAGCATGTGACTCTAGATCTCAGGCTTGTGAGTTCAAGCCCCATATTGAGGGCAGAGCTTACTTAAAAAAAATAGTCCATCTATGAATACCATCTATAAATAGTTCTTATAGATCCAACATGAGTAGGAGTGACATAGGCTACTTCCAGGCCTGGCCCATAAGAAACCTCTCATGGGCAAACCTCCATGTTCTTTCCCTTTCAGACTTGAGGCAGGACTTAGCACAAAGAGCTTGGAGCCACACGGTGAAGATGAGAGCCACAAGACAGAAGGGTGCTGGGCCCCCACTACCTGCTTGGAGGAGCACTACCCCACTTGTTAGGGATGATATTCTAGCCTCGTGTAAGTGGGGCACAAACTTCTATTGTGTTGGAGCTATCATACATTTTGGAGTCTGTTTTTACAAATTAATTTAGACAGTGTGAGCTACATAAAGTGTTATCTGTTACACGGTAGGGTTAAAGGAATAAAGGTGCCCTTCTGCCAGACGACAATATTTTTATCAGGTTGGATGAAGAGTCAACATCATTCTTGCTTATGTCGTATTTTTGTCATCTATGCATGTGACCCTCATTTTCCAAATAAACCCAAACAGTAATAGCAGCCTCCCTCCTGGAATCCCCGAGGGATAAGTTAGTCCTAAGCAGGAATGGGAAAACATGCGGCTGTTTCAGAAGTATCAGATGGCAATGGGACGGGCAGGTAAGATGAAACTCAAAGCAAGTCCTTCCGTTAAAGCAGCAAATGTTCTTGGGTCATTATCAGACAAAGAGGCCCAGGACATGTGTGGGGAAGCTGTTTTCCCTCAAAAAACTTTCAGTTAAGTGAAGTCCTCATTGCTGTCTCTGAGAAATGTATGTTCAGTCACTTGCCCAGGAAGGACAGCCTTTGACCGTGACGTCAGCGCAAGTACGGAACTGGGAGGATGGAGGACTGTGCGGCATACTCCAGACTCCCAAACCCGCTAATCGCCTCCATCCGGGGGCTCCCCTGCAGCCTATCTAGGCTGAGGCCCATGCGTTGCAGGTGAACGTAGTGCTTCTACACTCACCGCTGTTTGCCTAGGCTCTGGCGCCAGCCTGGTCAATACCCCCCGCCCCCCCCCCAACGGAGCTTTGCTCTCCCTAAGCTCATGAGGTTACCCATGACCGCTCCAGAGGGGGTTTCATGGCCCCTGGGCCTGGGGACCTCCCCGGGCTAGTTAGGTGAGTGGTGGTTACTGCCCCTTGGGGCTGGGCCTTCTTCTATTCCAGCACACAAGGTGAGCCTCTGAAAACGTGGAATTTGATTCCACAGATGCCAAATGGCGGGCAGGCGGCATTCCACCGCCAGGCCAGGAGCGGGCTCTGTGGTAGAATTCAGAGGGGTCGTGAAGAGGCCTGGAGAAGTGGGGATCTTCCTGGTGCAAGAAGACAGGGCACTGGATGGGAGAAAGTGCAAAAGGGAAAGAGGAGCTGACTGTTGAGGATAGTGAAGGGGATGGATCTGACTGGGGTGAGGGGCGGTGGTGAGGAGCAGGGGGTTGTGGTGGCCGAGGTGAGTGGCGCCCGATTCCGGAGGATTCTGAAAGCCAGGCAGAGAAGACAAGGGGTCAGCATGCTTCTCAGGCTGGCACACGAAGGGCACCTTGGAGGCAGGCTTCTTTCCCAGCCCAGCAAACTCCCACCTCCCCCAGGATGCTGAGGACGGAGATGTGTTGAGTGCTCATGGGGCCCGGGGCTGGCCCCTCGGTGGGGGGAGCCGGTCAGCTCATCCTGCCATGCCTGCCCACGGTGGCCAGTGCAGCCGGGGCGCGCATTCCGCTCAGCAGGCTCCTCCCCAGCTCTGCTCAGCTCAGCTCCCCGGCCCTCCCCCGCGCCCAGGCCAGCGCAAACCATTTCTCCAGGCGGAGAGGAGGATGGGGTTCGGGTCTGCTCCTCTCGGTGCTGCTTCCCAACACAGCCCTGCCTCTCTGGCTTGCAGCCCTCCAAGCAGAGCTTTTCCCTCCCTCCCCGTCTCTCCCACCGAGTGGACCCGCCCAGCTCGCGCTCCGGAGCCTCCCTGTGCTGTGCTTTATTTAGTTCGGTCCTGCTTAAGAGGACTCGGGGCTTCCTCCACGCCTCCTTGTTCTAGCTCAGTTCTGCTTGACTACCTTGCTTTTGTTACCCCAAGTCTCTCTCTCTCTCTCCCTCTCCCTTTCTCAATCTCTCTTTCTCTCTCTCGCCCCTTACAAATGGCTTTGCTGCAGCCCGGGGAGTGCACGGCCGCACCAATAATGTCTCCATGGTTCCTTGTTAGCTGCACTCTAAGCAGGAAAGTGACTAGGCCTGACAATATAATTTACATCGCTGTATAAAACTATCTGTGGAAGCCAAGCTAATTTGTGCCAGATTAGGCTATTTGTCTCAGCCACTGTCTAGCAACACAATCTATCAGAGGGCTGTTTTCAAATATCGCTTTTCAAGCGTGCCCTTGAGAGGCAGAAATTGATTGGGATCTTAGAGAGCAAAATTACAGCAATAACTTAAAAGAAACAATAATTACTGAATCATACCAGTGTCAGCACTCTGCAAAACACGAAATAGCCATCAAACCCCAATCCAATATATTCTGGAGCGAATTTATTGAATGGAAAAAGCAGTTGAGTGAGGGTTTTTCTCCCCCTCCTCCCCTTCCGCTGTACATATGGTTATCTCAAAACCGCAAGTGAATGAGTCGATAATTCTTGTCATTGACTGCTCCATTTTCACGGAGTCAGAGGAGATCCATTAGCTGCCTCCTGCTGCACGGGCTCCCTCTCCGCTCTCGCTCCTCCATCGCCTCTATTCATTTGCTAGTCTCTGCTCTTCAAGCAAACAAACATGTATAACTAATCATCTGTTAAAATGCAGAGGCCCCCTAATAAATCTCCGCAGCTGAAATACTTTAATGGGTAATTAATTGATCCTGTTCCAGAGGAGTAATAAGATAATAAATTAGACAATATTTCACTCAGTCGTGTCAGGCTCCTGGCTAATGGCGCTGTAGGGCTAAGCTGAAGGATAATAAATTAGCCAGAAATTAACTGCTAAGAGCTTTCTGCAGAGAAATCGGCTGACAAGTGAGTCACGCGTGATTCAGGGCCCGTCGGGGTTGTGGCGATCTCCAAGAAGGCGAACCTGGGCTTTGGGTGGGGGACCCGGGGAGTGGGGGGGGGGTTAGCTTCCCCACTGGAGAGAGCCTGCCGCACAGAGCTGAGAGTTTGCCCTGCTGACCCAGGACCTTTCCTCGCACACCCAGCGGGTCCCTAGCAGCTGGAAACTCACGCACCTGCCCATGCGCACTCTTGAAAATAGTTTTCTCCCACGCCCTTTGACTCCTCGAGTTTTTATGGGTTTCGCTCACTCTGACCAGTATGGGGTCAGAACACCCGTAGCCCCCATGCTGTGTCAGCGGCTCCCTAAGCAAATAGGGAATGAGTCTTTGTGGAAAAGAGACTCATGGTCTGTCCAGGGTTTCACAAAAATTAAGTAGAAAAGGGCATAGGGAGAAGTGGCAAGAATTACATTTTGCAACCCGTAAGAAGTATTTGTTAGGGGGCAGGATGGAGAACAGGCCTTGGTTTTGTTAAGGAAGTCAAGTGAAGTGATGCCGATTAATAGGCAAGATAAGAAAGAACTTGACCTGGAAGGTCAGGGGGCCCTTTGCTTGAGAAAATGGGAGGTCAATTTGTTCGTTAGGAAGGGCGGGGTCCGAAGTGGGAGGTTGGAGGGGAAGTCAGTATATAATAAAGCACTGGGGATATGAGGTCTTTTGAAGTCTCCCCTGGTCTTACAAGCTATGTGACCTTGTGGAGGTTACTTAACTACCCCGAGCTTTGGTTTGCTCATCAGTAAAGCACTGTTAGGATGAATAAATGAAATACATATGAGATGCTTCTGGTTCTGTATCTCGCCCATAGGGTGTGCTCTATTATTGTTAGTTATTATACCGTGGGCAGTGGGGGAGGTTATAATGGACAAGCAAGGGAGTCAGCACCCAAGGAAATGAGGGGGCTAGGCAGTGAGAGACAGCAGGCTGGTCCTCCTGGAATAAGGACCAGGTGCCCTTCCCCTCCACCAGTACTCACCTCCTGCCAGAACTTTCCTGATTGCTGTGGCACACAGGGGCGGATTAATCTTCTGAGTCATGGTGAATATGGCAGGATGGGTGGAAGGCATATGCAGAGTTTGATTATTTAAATGAGAAAATGTATGCAGAACACATGGTCAGGGCTCATCAGCATTACATTACCAATAGCAGCATTACTGGTATTTCTTGCCTGGCGTCTCTCGGCTCTTCATTTTTCTGGGTGGTGATCCACCTGGGAATGGGTCTGGAAGACAAGCCCTTGTAGAATCTCAGATGGAAACGTCTCGGGCAGCCCCAGTGCTGTTCTCCTGAGGAGACGCTGGGCATCCCCAAGGACCCAGAGCCCAGAGGGCCACCAGTAGAACAGGGTCAGCTAAAAACTGCACTCTGCCTATGTACAAGCAGCAGGTGCTTTGAAGGAGACGCGGCAGGGTGAATTTGCTCCCACGGCAAGGATCCATGAACTGACATTTGTTTTAAAAATAAACATGTGCTCTTTCATTCTTTGTTCTTTTATTGCTGGCTCCCATCAGCCTTTGCTCCCCCTACTTCCTTTGTCCCTGAGACCTCAGAGCTGGAAGACAGGTTGAGACCCCCTGGCCTGCCCTCCGTCCCACGCCACTCACCCCGGCCTTGGATTGCACAGGCCCAGGAACGGCTGAGCCCGGAGGCCCATTTCATGTGTTTGAATCATTAGCAAATTCTTTCTCTCAAAGGTCCTAGCTGGGCCCTGTGGGGCAGCTCTTAGATGATCGATAATCATTATATGACCCCTAAAGCCTCTCTTTTTCAGGCCAAACTTGCTTATTTCCTTTAACCATTACGTACATCCCATTTTCCCTTATTTTTGTTGTGAAATATAACACGCACAAAGTACCTCAAATGTCTATGTATAGCTTTATTAATAATTATAAAGTGAACACCCATGGATGGTAAAATTTTGGTAACTTTCCCGAGCATGCTATTCTAATCAGTGCACCCCCTCCCCTCCCTCCAGAGTAACCACTATCCTGACTTCTGTGAAACCCATTTCACCACGTTACTTCCTAGATCTATAATTTATATATTCATTCCCAAACCATAGGGTTTAGCTTTGCCAATTTGAAGTCTTTGTATGAAGGAAATCATGCTGGAGGTATTCTTTTGTGCCTTCTTTTTGCTCGACATTATGTCAGTGAGATTCACCTTTGTGACTTGTTGCTATATCTCGTTCATTCTTGGCGATATATACGTTGTATACATTTTATATGTATATATTGATATAAAATAATTTATTGATGAGTTCACTCTATGACTATATTGTAATTTACAGAATGAATTTTAGAGTTGTCTCCAGTTTGGGGCTATTACAGACAGTGCTGTGATGAGCATTTATCTCAGGATGCACGGGAATGCATTTCATGAGGCTACACCCCGGGGACAGAATGTTGGATCATCGGGCATGCACATCTTCAGCTTGATCACACTGGTGTCCAAAATGGTTGTATTAAGTCACAACACCATCAGTAGAATGTGCTTGTTCCCATGGTAGACCTGAAGGTGGGCTGCACAGACCCTTCTTCCAGGGTGACTTGCTGACCTGCTCAGCTTCTGCAGGGACTGTCTCCATTGCAGAGCCGCCTTTACCCACGGACCTGCCTCTTCCGGGACAGCCTGGATCCCAGGATAGGAGAAAAAAGGCCGGGCCATTCTGCATCACTGTGGGGCCACTCTGATGAGCAACACTCACTCCCGATCGCCCCATCAGAGCTTTGTCAGGCCTGTGCCTTAGCAACTTTTCTTTTCCTGTTTCTTCCACCATCCTTTTATTATGAACTTCTCCCACACCGGGCTCCACCTCAGAGCCTGCTTCCTGACAGCCCAGTCTGCGACTGTTCCTGCGGCTCCTCATCCTTGCCAAAATTTGATATCAACAGACCTGGTATTTTGCCAGTTTGGTCTGTATTGAAGGCAATCTCATTGTGCCTTTTTTCTTTAATTACAATTTCAAAAATTAGATTTATTGAGGTACAAGTTACATACCATAGAATTCATTCTTTCGGAGTGGAGTCTGATGACTTTTGACAACTGTATACCATCATGGGTCACCACCACCATCAAGACATAGAACATTTTCATCACCCTCAAAACTTTGCCCTCAGTCCCCTCCCCCCATCATGGATCTGTTTTCTGTCACTTTAGGTTTGTCTCTTCCAGATATTTGGTAAATGGAATGATCCAGAAAATACTCTTTTCTGCCTGGTTTCTTTTAGTTACTTAGCAGAACGCTTTTGCAATTCATCTGTGTTGTTGGATGTTAGTAGTTCCTTTTTACTACTGAGTGGTATTCTGTGTATAAACAGATCACAATTTGTCCATTCTTCTGTGGATGGGCATTTGGAATGTTTCCAGTTTTCAGCAGTTATTTTTTTTTTTAAAGATTTACTTATTTATTTTAGAGAGAGAGCACATGAGTGGGGGAAGGGGCAGAGAGAGAGAGAGAATCATCAAGCAGACTCCCCTCTGAGCGTGAAGCCTGATGCGGGGTTCGATCCCAGGACCCCAAGATCACGAGCTAAGCTGAAATCAAGAGTCAGCTGCTCAACTGACTGAGCCACCCAGGCACCCCTGGCAATTACTAACAAAGCTTCCAAGACATATGCTAAATTATGTGGGAGTGGCATTGCTGGGTCATACAGTAGGTATAATTTTGACTTTATAAGTCAAACCACCAACCAGCTTTATAGACAAAAACCACAGGAACCACAGGAATAATTCAGGATGGATTAAAGAAACCACCAAACAGCTTTCTAAAGTGGTTTTACCGTTTTGCACTTTTCATACCATTAGCCTGTGAGGGTTCTGGTTGTTTTACATCCTTGTGAGCACTTGGTATATTCTGTCTTTTTATTATTAACCATTGTAGTGTATGCTGTGATACCTTGTATTTTAATTTATATTTCCCTGGTGGCTAATGATGTTGAGCATATTTTCATATTGGTCATGTGTGGGCAAATTCATTCATTTCTCATTGATCTACAATGATATCTCTGTCATCTCTCAAAAATCCATACATGGAGGTCTATCCCTGCATTGATATTATAAAACCTTAATAACTGAAGATTTATGATGTCTTACTATCTGGTAGAGCAGGTCCTCTCACCTTTTCTTCCTCATCTGGAGTGTTTTGCTTAATCTTGTCTTTTTGCATTTTTGTATAAATTTTAGAATCAACTTGTCAAGTTCTAAAAAAATTTTGTTGGAAGTTTGATTTAAATATTACCAAATCTACAAAACAATTTGGGATTATTTAAACCTTTATAATATTGACTCTTACAGTTAATGAATACAGTATAACTCTCAATTTAGATCCTCTTTGAAGTATCTTGACAAAGTTTTATAATTGTCCCCATAAAGACTCATTCTTAGATACTTTGCTATAAATGGTCATCTTTTAAAATATTTCATTTCCTGTTGCTGGTATATGGGATACTTTGAAAAAATTTTGTTATAATTTTAAAATTACAGACAAGTTGTAAGGATGGTACAAGGAATTTCCGTATATCTTTATACCAGATTCATCAGTTGTTTACACTTTGCTCCATTTGCTTTATCCCATAAAATATATGCATATTTATAAATATGCATGTATGTATGTGTATGTATATGTACATACATATATATATGTATAGACTCCAAAATTATTATATTAAATTACAATACAATGGTGATGTATTCACATTCCTGTGCTAGACCTGAAGGTATGCTGCTGCACAAATTCCCCTTCAAGTTTTTGAAATTGAGCCTTGGTTTATTTTGGTGAATGTTCCACGTGGCCTTGGAAAACTGTATATTTTTCTGTCATTGGTGGAGTGTTCTATAAATGATAATGAGATGAAGGCGGTTGATAGTGTTGTTCAGATCTCCTATATTTCTATTATTTTGCCTAAGTATTATGGTTACTTAGAGAATGGTGTTAACCTTCAATTTTCATGGATATATCTATTTCTTCCTTTATTTTGTGTGTTTTTGCTTAATGTATTTTAAAATTCTGTTCTTAAGTGCATAGGGATTTATGATTGTCATCTCTTCCTGATTGATCTTTTAATGATTATGAAATGTCACTTTTTATTTCTGGTAATACTTCTCTTGAAATCCATTTTGTCTGTTATTAATATATCTAGCTTTCTTATGATTAGTGTCTACACGGTATATCTTTTTCTGTCATCTTACTTTCAACCTATCTGTGTCTTTTCATTTAGAACACATCTCTTATGCACATCAGATAGTTGAAACTTACTTTCAAAATCTAGACTGTCAATCTCTGTCTTTTAATTGGAGTGTTTAGTCAATTAACATTTAATGTAATTATTGATATGGTTTAATTTAGCACCACCATTTGTCATTTGTTGTCTATTTATTCTACCTGCTTTTGTTTTCTTTGTTTTTCCTTTCCTGCCTTCTTTTGGGAAAATCAAAGCCAAGACTCCCTCCCTCCTTTGTTCCTTTCTTCTGTCCTTTCTTCCTTCCTTCGTGTCTGCCTTCCTCTCTCCCTTTTTCTTCCTCCTCCTTCCCCATTCCTTTTTCCTTGCCTCCCTTTCCCACTTTTCTTTCTTTTGTATCCTTAGAGGTTTCTATAAGGATTAAAATATGCATCCTCAACTTATCAGAGTATTTTTGGAGTTAATATTTTATCCCTTCACATAAAATTTGCGTCTTGCAAGAGTATATATTAATTCTTGCTCCTGAGTCCTTTGTGCTATTGATGCTTTATATATATATTACATCTGCATATGTTAAGAATCCCATAATACAGTGTCATATTTTGTTTTAAAAACAGTTATATACTTTTAAAAGGATTTTAAAAGAAAGAAACAAAAATATACTCTGTTATGTTAATCCACTATTAACCTTTTTTGGTGCTTTTATTCTCTCCAGTAAATCCTAGTTTCATATGGTATCATTTCCTTCCAATCTAAAGAACTTTTTACATTTCTTATAGTTCAAGTTCATTGCTGGTTAATTCTTTCAGTTTTCTTCATCCTAAAAATTTTAGCAGTTTTCAGTTTTGAAAGGTATTTTCATCTGATAGAGTTCTGGGATGATAGATTTTTTTTTTTTCCTTTTGAACATTTAAAGATGACTTTACATGGTCTTCTGGCTTACTTTGCTTTTTTTATGAGAAACTCAGCCATAATTCCTATTGTTTGTTCTCTGTATGCAATATATCATTTCCTTCTGCTTTCAAGATTATCAATTTATCATTAGTTTTCAACATTTTTACTATAATTCACCTACATGTGGTTTTCATAGGAATTATCCTTCATAGGATTTGCTGACCTCCTTAGTAGATGTGTAGATTTGTATTTAACATAAATTTGGGAAGTTTGCCTCCTCTTTCTTTAAATATTTATTCTTCTCCAGGCTTTTCCCCCTCTCCTTCTGGGACTCTCATTACATGAATGTTAGATTTCTTGATAGTTTCCTGCTGGTCACTGAAGTCTTAGTCCTTTCTCAAAAATGTTTTCTTCTTTTTTTCTTCAGATTTGATACTTTCTAATGATTTATCAATAAGCTTGTCAGGCCTATCTTCTACTGTCTCCAATATGCTGTTAAGACTACCTAGTCATCTTTTCATTTTAGATACTGTAATTTTAATTTTAAATTTCCATTTGGTCCTTTTCTATGGTTTCCATTTCTCTGCTGAGATTCCTATCTGTTTATTCATTATGAAGTTAGCTCCCTAAAGTCTTTGATTATATTTATAATAATTTCTTTAAGTTTTTTTTCTGTTAATGCTAACATCTGGGACATGTAGAGTTTGGCTTATATAGACAACATTTTTTTTTCTTGACTTAGGTCACATTCTTTTGTTTATTCCTCCACCCCCCCAATGTCTAGTAATTTTTTTATTGTACACTAGACTTTGTTAATGATAAGTTGTACAGACTGTGTATCCTTTATCTTCCTTTGAAGAATGTTTATTTTTTTCTAGCAAGTAGTAACTTGGCTGGACTGAAACTCCAAACTGTTTCTTCTGGAATAGGCAATATTGAAACCCTTGCTCAGGCTCAGTTCTTTCAGCCATGCAGCTGTTGTTTCCCCCTGGTCTCCTGAGATTCTCCCCCATATATGTGAAGTTCAGGGGTTGGTCAAGGATTTAGGTGGAATTATGTGTAGATTTGGAGGCTTTCCTCATGCTCCACTCTTTTCCAGAAGTTTCATTTTATTTTTCAGCTGCTGTGGAAGCCCAATTCCTGACTCTTTAAACCAGTAAGCCAGAAGCTTTCTGTTTGACATCTAGATGTCTCACGTTATATAGACCATAGAGTATCCTCAGGCAAAAACAGACTGAGGGCAATTTCCTTATTTCGAAGTTTGATTCTTCACCAGTTTCTGACTGCTTTTGGTTGCCCTCTATACCCTTAAATAGTTGATTTTTAAGTATTTTATAAATGTTATCTGTGGGAATGTTAGTCAAAAGAAACTACTGTCTTATTTCAGAGTGGTTTGTGTCATTGATTTTTGTACCTTGATTATATATATATATATATCAAGGTGTATATATATATATATATATCTATATATTTTCTTATTAATTCAAAGAATTAATTTGCAGATTCTTCAAGATTTTTTAATGTATGCAATCATACTTACATACATTTCTTTTCCTTCAGTATCCCTTTTATTTCTCTGTTTTGCCTCACTGCATGGGCTGGCACCTCTAATACAATATTGAAAAGAAATGGTGATAGAAAAATCTTTCATTTGGTACATATCTCAAAGGGAAAACTTTCAGAGTTTAACCCGTATGTACTGTATTATCTAAAATTTTTTAAATAGATAAACTTTATCATACCAGGAAAATTACTTCTAAGCACTCAAAGTATTTTAAAAAAATTATGAATGGACATTAAATTTTATCAAGTACTTTTTTTATTCATCTATTGAGATTTTTGGATTATATTTTCTTTAACATGTTATTGTGTTGGGTTGTACTAATTGATTTTCTAACATGTAATCAACTTTGCATTTTTGGAATAAATCCAATTTGGCAAGATTTATTATCCATTTTTATATGTTGCTGGATTCATCTTACTAGCATTTTGTTTAGGATTTTTGTATCTATGTTCATGAATGAAATAGAAATATACTTTTCTCTATCCTATCCTTGTTGAGTTTGATATAAAAGTTATACTAGCTTCATATAATGAGTTAGGAAAAGGTTGTGTATAATTGGAATTATTTTTTCCTTGACTAATTGGTAGCACCTGCCAATGAAACCATCTGGGTTTGTGGGTTGCTTTATAGGAAGACTTTTGACTTGTGCTCAAATTTATTCAATGGTCAGAACATAAAGGTTTTCTATTTTTCTTGTGTCAGTTTTAGTAAGACGTATTTGTACGAGTCATTAAGCTGCTGCCTTTGATTTCTAAGTATACCCTTGTAGTTTCTGCTCTGTAAGGCCAGTGTTATCACTCTGCTTAACCACCTTTGTTCTTTGTCATCTATATAGGTTCTGCAGTAGGGAATTCTAGAAGGAGATTGGGAGGTAATTTTGCTTTGTAACTTACTTCTGTACCTATCAGCAGTGCTCAACGAGAACATTTCACTCTGGAGGCAGCAATTAGTTCAGTCCTTCAGCTCCTTTCAGTATTGCTAGATCCAGCCTTAGAGTGACCCTTCAGAGATACCGCCAGTAGTTGGGCAGGGTCAGCCGCAGCAAACCTCTTCTGAGGTCCGAGTTCCAGTGCTCTAGGTTCTTGTTATGAACTCAGCAGCTTTCAATTATGCCCTCCCCTCAGTGGTATGAGCCCAGCTTCTTGGGGGTCCCCCTTCACACTTCTCTTCTGACAACGTCAGCCCCTTCCCTTTGTCCCCCAACCCCTAGCTGTGGTGGCTGCTTCCTTTAGTTAATAGTGACGTGATAGCTCCATGTTTTCTTTTTGCTTTCTCAGCCCTCTAGTACTTGTGTTATTAATTAATTTTTTCTTCTGTTGTTATTCTTACTGTGATCTGCTTTCCTGATTGGACACTGGCTGGTATAATATTGGTAATGGAAGTGTTTAGAAGAAAAAGACCCTCAAAAATTTGTGGGCCTGCTGTGTTTTGTTTTGTTTTTTCACTAGCTTTGAACACAATGTTGAACTCCTTGCCGATGGCAAGTGGATTACTACTAATCCACAGCATGCAGTGATAATATGATAAAATTGTCACCTATGACTGACTGTGATCGAGTGCTTATTGTACCAAGTGTCTTGGGGACCAAGTAGCTACTGGGCTTGAGAAATATGGCAATAATAATAACTATAAGAACTGTAACATGGAATAGATGCTGCTAACTGCACTGCAGAACTCACATATAGACAATGATAAGGTTAAATTTGTAACTCAGATGTTCATACAACCAGGGTGTTTTCATAGTGAGCCTAAAAGAATCTCTTTCCATGTACAAGGCAAATAATGGTAAATATTATGCTTGGAATTTAGTCGTGTTGTAGAATCATAATGTAAATTGAAATCACAGACACACCAAGTTTCCGTTTGGGTTGACTTGTTTGAAACTGAGATCTGAACTCCCAAGTCTCTTTAAGCCTCGTTAAAGGAAGCAGCCTGCTCTTCTGGGGCTGATGAAATCAGCTGTCTCTTTGTAGAAGACCCACTACTAACCTCACCTAGAACAGGTGCCTGGTGAAGGTGCTTATTCTCAAGTTTCCCAGCCCCCATTCCTGTTTATCCTCCATCATAAATGTGAGATGGTGCTAATTTATATCAGCATAAAAGTGCATGGAACACATGTGGGAATGAATTCTAAGGGTGTCAGAATAAGGAGGACAGAGAATAAAACTGGATCAAACCAAATTCATTATACAGGTGCAGAGATGATTGATCTAATGTTAGAAGTGGCTCGGGAAATGAGTTTACCTGATTGGTGGGCTGAAATTTTGACTAAAAAATGGACTATATTGAGTGATGTTAAAGCATAAGGTAGAAGAATGACTCCAAATGTTTGATGAGATAGGAATATGGGAATGAATTTCTCATATGCAACCTGCATACCCTTCCTCCATACTCTCACGCTAGGCCCCAAGAGGCCCTAGACATTCTTTTTATTTCTTCCCTTTGTTAAGAGGAGAGATTGGGAAACACATTAGTGACAAGAACACCAGCATCTTTGAAAAGCATTCTGGTGTCTTCCTCTGTACACATGAGGGGATGCAGCTCTCTAGATATGCTCCCTGATTTCCATGGGGATCCTGGAAAATTTGTGGCTAAGGAGTAGCTCTTAACTGCTAGAGACAAGGTAGCCACAATCACTATAATGGGCAGGAGGGACAAAGAGGTAAACTGAATAACCTGCTGAGCTCTTTGACCATGACTAATTGATTACTGTGTCCTTAGGAATGAAATAGATGGGTAGGCTACTAAAATATTATTTCCTCTATATACAGAAACACTCTAGATCTGAAGTCCAGAACTTAATTTGACCAGGCACAATAGAGCCTTAGCTTCTTACTGTTCAGGCATAAGCCAGGTCACAGAACCTGAGAATCTTGAATGAAGGGGAGGCTGGCCTCCCTTGAGGATGAACATGTAACCCTGCTACAACCATATTCTGTAAATATTCCTCTAAGCCTTTCCCAAAGGGGCCTTTGGCCATTTACTAGACTTAGTGTGCACTAGGTAAATGGAAATCTTCAGACTTTTCAAGGATTTACTACACACAGAATTGGCTCTGAATTGACACTGGTAACTGGGTCCCCAAATGCCACTGTGATTCACTATTCAAAGTGGGAACTTATTGTGATCAAGTGATAAATGAAGTTTTGGCATAAATCCATCTCACATGAGTGCATTTCTCAGTGCACCCGTGGATCCTCTCTGTAGTTTTCCTTCTTGTTGCTGAATATATAAAAAGAGTAGACATATTCGGCAACTTGGCAGAAATACCGCCTTGGCTCCCCAAACTCTGGAATGAGGGCTATTGTTTGCTGCTGCTCTCTAGTAGCTTAGTCTTACCTTCCACATAAACTGTAAGGTCCTGAATATAGTAAATCACGGGTAGCTGACTCTATCCTGCCGTGCCACCCCCATTCCCTGTCAATGCTTGGGAGTGTACTTTAGTATTAGGTACTCAGTATGAATGTATTGATAGTAGCTATGTGACATCATGGCAGTATCTTGAAGTATTTAATAGGAGCAAACTAACTTGGGGGGTGGGTGGAAGAGAGACTGATGTTCCAGATAGAAGGCAAAATAACTAGCTTTAGGAAAGAGGTATGAGTCCTTCCTCTGGTATTTGCTCTTCCAGGATCTGAGTCAGGTTCAAAAGTGTATTTATAGATACCTACTCTAATATGAGACATGTTATTTATATTTACAGTTTGAAATCTCATTCAATCTTTATGACATCATTCTGAAGTGGATTTTATAATTCCTCTTTTACTCGTTCTCAGGAAGCTTAAGTAGCTGGTTCTGAGTCGGTAAGTGGCTGGACAGAGGTCCAAACCCAGATTTTTTGATCAAAATATTAGGTGTTTTCCACCATACCCTAGTTAGTTCTTTAGCAGGCAATTTTGTCTTATTTTTCTTATGCTATAGATTGTCACCTTTCCTTGGAAAAGTAAATACTTCTTGTTTCCTCAGCAATGATAATTTCAGCTACTTCCTTCACCTGGGGGGATGGGAAGGAGGAAGAAGAAACTATTTGTACTTTCACCCCTGGGTCATGTATTGACCTGAGATTTCTTTCTTTATACTGTAGATCCCACGAAGATAAAGTCATTAAACATGCCTTTACAAAAGGATTGAGTATAATAAATAAAGGGGAGATTAACCTAGAAATTGATATAAAATCTGATAATCTGCCTCGCAAGAAGTGTTCTGCCCTTCATTGTTTCAGGTTGTCTTACCAGAGAATTTCTCCTTCTTGCTTTTGGGCCTTTCTTCATGGGATGTTTGTAGCAAGCCCTCATCACTGTGTCTATCACCCCTGCCCCCACCCCTGCTATACGCCACCTCTAAGATATGACACTGAGGGACAAGTAGGGACCTTCTGGTCCAGAAGGGCTCAGGGAAAGAAGACTTGTGTCCCAATTGCTTTTTCCTGACTGAAGTTTTCCCAGTTCCTTGGTGATCTGTCGCAACCATGGAGGTGTGGCCTTGAAGGCCCAGCTGGGAGAAGCTATTCAAGGTGACACAAGAACACCCATAACTCATGTAAAATCTACATGCACTCTGCAAAGGATGCAGCATTTTTTTTTTTTTGGTACCTTGACACACTTTTTGTCACGATATCCTATAAGGGAAACTGTCATTTCTCAAGGTCAAGGACATTGAAATGGCATAGTTTGGACCAGATTCTCCTGGAGCATTAAGTTCTTTCCTAAGAATAAGTTAAGACATATTGGGAGCTGTACTGAGGTTTTAGGCCCACTAGTGACCCATTTCTGGCTTTGAAACTTTGATATAATGGATTTAGGATCAGGATACTCTTTGGCCTTATAGACCATCAGTGGAACTCCATGGTGACCCACCTTTGATGCCCCTGGCAGGCCCAAGGAACAGGCAAGGGAATGACAGAAAGAAAGATATGGAAAGAAAAATGGGCAGCAAGGAAGAGGAAGGCGGGAAAAGGAGAGAAATAATAGGAATACATAAATTGACCGGCAGTTAGTATAGCACAGGATGTATTCTTATTCTGGTTAGCTCAGTAAAGACAGAAGAACAAGGAATATGAAAAGTACTGCAATAAGCAAAAACAGAGAGTAAGGGTAGGGGAACAGAGTGGTAGATAAGGAAAATTTTCTTCAGGTAGCATAGCAGTGGTGTTTCAAAGAAACACTAGAGTTAGCTAGAACGGGCAGAAAATCCTTCAGGCTGGTGATGGGCCTGGGAAAAGGTGCAAAGGCAGGAGGGTATGGGATCCTCATTTAATGTGGGATCCATGTGTGGGTGGCTTCCATCTCCATGTGCCTGAATGGTGGCTTCTAGCACTTTGGCAGAGATCACTGGTGGTCCACTCAAACATCTATTCTCCCCTTCCTCCCTCATAGCAAGTCCTCACTTTTAAAAGGACATGTTGCTACCTTTCCTGCAGTGATGTGTGGCTCTGTAATGGAGTGCTAGCCAGTGAGATGTAGGTGGCACTTCTGGAAGGGGGTCTTGAAGGGGAGTGACTCAGTCTGGAAGAGCCCCTCGTTTACCTTCTGCTTTTCCTCCTTGGCTGTAACACAGATGTGATGGCTAGAACTCCACAGCCACCTCAAACCCTGAGGCAGCCTTGAGGATGGGAGCCATTAGCTGGGACAGTGAAACAGGGAGATTGAAACTTCTGTTTTGCTGAACATGATATGCAAGCTGAGCCAGAGCTGAATTTCTTGGGATGACAGGGTTTTAAAAGGCTATATGAGACAAAGAAACAGAAAGCTCCTAGGAAATAGCTTGGGACCATTCACTGTTACTCAAGAATGCCCCTAAGAGGACTCATGAAGTGGCTTATTGAGAAATATACTCAAGAAAACAAGATCTGTCTCTGGGAATATACAGTAGGTGGGAGAGATTGTGCAGTGATTAAAAAAAAAAAAAACAGTTAAGACAATTAAACCTAAAAACAAGTTTCTGTACCACAGAGAGCTGGGATTTAAACCCAGGTCTGTCTGACTCCAAAAACCATGCTTTCCATAGAAAATACAGGAGGAGGCCCATGTTGATTCAGAGGATGGATGAAAGGTGAGCTAGTACAGTCACATCAGTGTCTTAGACCTTCCTAGATGACATTAGGGGGACCCAGCTGAGTTCCAGAAACAGATTAATCTCAGGGAATTGCTAGCTAATTTGATAGAATTATTTTCCATAGCTTTTTTGGTTGTTTGTTTTAGTGGTAGGATTTCATACTGTGTGTATTCAAACAGCTCTTCCCCCAACCTGCCAACCAAGTTCCTTGGCCTTGCTATATTCCCCCCATAAGTAACCTGGTGAAATCATGGAAGTCCTAAGAGTTTGATTCAAAACTTCCAAAAGCAGTGAGGGAGTGTCTTGTCAGATACTGATGTGTGTGCATGGCTATGTGTGTGTGCATGCACACGTGTGTGTGTGTGTGTGTGTAGTGTGTGTGAAATCTATATGAGAGAGAAAGAATCCAAGGAATTTAAAGGTCTGCTATGAAAGCAGGAAGTCCTGGTCCTTAAAGCCTCTATTTCTGGGGCGCTGGGTGGCTCAGTCATTAAGTATCTGCCTTCGGCTCAGGTCGTGATCTCAGGGTCCTGGGATCAAGCCCCGCATCGGGCTCCCTGCTCGGCAGGAAGCCTGCTTCTCCCTCTCCCATTCCCCCTGCTTGTGTTCCCTGTCTTGCTATATCTCTGTCAAATAAATAAATGAAATCTTTAAAAAAAAATAAAGCCTCTATTTCTGTTGTTTACTTCCTGGGAGGCAGGATTTGCTATCTTCCACCTCAGCTTGCTAATCAGTTCTGCCAGACCTGTGACTTCTTCACCTTGCAGAAGAGTCTTGCCTGCTCTCTGTCCTTGTTATCTTCTTGGGTCCAGGAAAAACCAAGGAATCAGGACTGGAAGGCTATCCAAGAGCTCCTGGTAACTCACTTTGCAATCATTCTTTCTACTTTCTTTCATTCTTCCCTTATTCCTGCTTCCATTCTTTGGGTGCTTGTGTTCAAAGGTTGTCTTCTCAGGTAAACTTTCTCTGCTCACCCTGAGATGTCCATCTTGACCTCCTGACACTGCTAATGCCCTTTCCTCTAGTTTTCTGCATAGCATGCATCAACATTGGACATGAAATATATTTGACCTGTTTACTTTATTGTCAAGACTCCCTTACCTAGAACGTCCCTAGCACCTAGGACAATGCCTGCCACATAAGCACTCAGTAAATATTTGCTGAATGAATAAATGGATAATGAATGAACATCCCATAGTTCTCAAGTATCTATTGGCAAAGGTATTAGTTAATTGCTGTTTTATCACGAATCTCTTTATGAGGTTTCAGAAGAGAAAAGAACCTTATAACTTCTCAGATCACATAAATGAGCACATTGGGAAATGAGAAGAGCACTGGAATGAGAGTCAAGGGACTTAGGTTTACATTCTGACCATGTAAAGAACCAGCTGTGGACCTTGAAGACCTAAGTCAACTCAGTACACCCTTGCCATTCATATATTTGTTGTCTGTGAAGAATCTTAAAGATAATTTGTAATTTTTGTTGAGGTATGAACTTGAGTTGGCCTGAGTCTTGGGCAGACATTTCTTAATGAGGACTGTTTGCCCTCAAGGAGTTCACTGGCTAGTTAGGAGATGAGACTTCCACCCACATTAAACACCAAGAGTGTGTGGCAGACAGAGTTCACTAGTCTCAGAAGTATTTCATGTTTTTGAGAGATCCCTGTGTCCTGGGGTAAATTCAGGAAGGCTTCATGTAGGGGAAATGTTTTATTTTTTATTTTTTTCCAGGAACTATAGAGTTTGCATTGTAGATAGAAGAAAAGATGAAGAGGACAAAATAAGCAAAGTCTTGGAGATGTGAATTAATCTGGTAGTGTCAATGAAGAGCAGAAGGATGGCAATAGGGAACTTCCTCTAGAGGAAGGAACCTATATTGGGCAGGAGTGAGAGAGAAGTTGTACCCAACTGGGGAAAGGCTTAAAATGCCAGGCTGATGAGTTTGAACTTAATGGAACAATATGGAGCCACTGTTGATCCTTTTTGAAATTTTAAAACTTTTAATGAAATATTTCATTTATACAAATACACACGTGTGTGTAATTATAAGGTATAAAGAACAAAATAAAATCTGTGTACCCTCTATTCTACTTAAAAATTAGAGCAAAATCAATACCCCTGAAGCCCTCTGTGTTCTCCTTCCCTGTAGTTATCTTCCTCGTTCCCCAAGAGTGACCATTATTTTGAATTTTATATTCAGAGTATATTGCTTTTGGGGTTAATTTTATTACATACATATTATGCTTTAAATTTGTATATTATATTTTCTATTGTATAAGACCATATACAATATGTTTATATTATATTTAAACTATATTTAATTTATACACATATTATCATTTGCATTGCCTACAGTTCCTTCTTTCATTGCAGTGGTTTCTGGGATTATTTTATTTCTTAAATTAAATCCTTCAGTGAGGATATCTTGGCAGAAAACTAATTTTTTTAATCTGAAAGGAACTTGAAATACAAATCTTTTGGATACACTGTTCAAGATTGACAGTCCCCCCCCCCCACACACATTGACTATATTCCATTATACTCTGACTTCCATTGTCACAAGTGAGGAGTCTGTTGCTAGTCTAATTATTGATTTCTTCTTTTGATTTTTATTTTTGGTAATCAGTCTTTTGGATGTTTAAAAAGATGTTTTAATTGGCTTTGCTGTTCTGTAGTTTCACTACAAGGTGCATAGGTATGCATTTCATTTCATTTATACTGTGTATAGTTGTGCTTCCTTTGTGTATAGATTTATGTCTCACATATTCTGGAAAAATCTTAGTCATTATCACTCGATATTGTCTCTCTTTCAATTTGTGTTTCTATAACTTTAATTGAACATGTGCTATGCCTTCTAATTCCATCCTTTATGTTTCTTGACCTCTTTTTCTTTTTTTTTTTAAAGATTTTATTTATTTATTTGAGAGAGAGAGAATGAGAGATAGAGAGCACGAGAGGGAAGAGGGTCAGAGGGAGAAGCAGACTCCCTGCCGAGCAGGGAGCCCGATGCGGGACTCGATCCCGGGACTCCAGGATCATGACCTGAGCCGAAGGCAGTCCCTTAACCAACTGAGCCACCCAGGTGCCCTCTTGACCTTTTTTTTCATTCATATTTTCCATCTCCTAACTGTATGCTAGGTTCTGCATAAATTATCAGCTTTCTTCCACTTAAAGAATTTATTCTTCAGGGATGTCTAGTCTGATGTTAACCTTTGCATTGAGTTTTTAATTTCAATGATTGTATTTTGAATTTCAATTAAAATTTTTTTCCTTGTCATTTTTGAACTTTCTTGTATTTTGTTCATTCTCCCAATTTTATCTATTTTCTTTACACACTACATAGTTATATCATATTCACTCTCTGATAACCCAATATTCAAATTTTGAGGGGGTCATTTTTCATTTGCTGATGTAGGCTTAAGGTAGCTTGTTTCTCCTTTTGTTTGATAATTTTTTGCTTGAGCTCTTATTTGCTTGAACATAATCTATGGAGTCTGTGTTGAGGACTTTTTTTCCAGAAGGGTTTATATTTGCTTCTGTTTGGCATTGGGTCACTACCAAACTTGGACAACTTTAATTTAATTTATCAGCTTAACATTTCTTTTACATGTGGGTAGTATGAATCCAAACGTCTGACCCCAGTGAAAATAGATCTAGGTTATGAATTCTAAGGGAATATTATTTTATATATATAAAAAATATATAAAGCCACCACAGAGACATTTTTCCTTTGCTAGAAGGCTGTATTTTTTTCTTCAGTTTGTCCTTTCATTGAGGATATAGCTTTATGTGGAAGTCTTGGGTTTAGCGCCACAACCTTGAATAAGGTCAAGGCCTAGCATCCCATTTCCTATTCATAACAAAGCCACATTAATTAATTAATTTAGGGTTAGAAGGTATTATACTTTTAACTTAATTTAATTTTGTATTTAAGTATAGTTGACGCACAATATTATATTAGTGTCAGGTGTACAACATAGTGATTCAACAGCACTATATGCTATACTATGCTCACCACAAATGTAGCTACCTTCTGTTACCATATAATAATATTACGATATTACTGACTATATCCCTGTGACTTACTCATTCCATAACTGGAAGCCTGTACCTCCCACTCCCTTCACTCATTCTGCCCATCCCTCCACATCCTCCACTCTGGCAACCATCAGTTTGTTCTCTGTATTTATAGGTCTAATTCTGCTTTTGGTTAGTTTGTTTATTCATTTATTTTGTGTTTTAGATTCCATATGTAAGTGCAATCATATGGTTTTTATATTTCTGTCTGACTCACTTCACTTAGCATAACACACCCCCTAGGTCCAATCGTGTTGTCACAAATGGCAAGATCTCATCCATTTTTATGGCTGAGTAATACAGAAGATATTTTTAGAATGCTTAGTCTGTCATGTTGTCAGAAGTAAAAGTGCCATTGTAGACTCTTATGAAGGGAGATAAAATGAGAAGAAAGTGTCCTGAATTAGGAGACATCTTAGTTTAGTCCCAGACACAAAGATCCTAGGAAGCGACCAAGGGGGTGGAGAAAATGTGACAGCAGTGGGAGAAAATGTGACAGCAGTGGGAGCAGTGGGAAAGCCAATGAAGGTAAGTTGATTGATGGGTTACTGCTGTGGGCAATTGGCTCTCAATAGGACCCTCTGTGGATCCATACAGAATGCACCTCAGAACTGTCTTCCCAAGGGATGGGCAAGTCTTACATTTATATACCAATTCACTTCTCATTGGTGAGGTTGTTCTTTGGGGTGTTAAAGGCCCAGTATCTCTCCTTCTTTGCACACAACCTAAGCAAGCTCCCAGAACACTACAGAACACCCTTGGGCAGTGAAGCAGAGAGAGGTGGACTCAGCGGGGGTGATATCAGTGTTCCCAAGAGCTGTCATCTGAGGCTGTAGGTACTCAGAGGTGGAAAGGAAATAGGAGGCAGGCCATCAACAATGTCTGCTACAGAAGACTAGAACTGCAGTCTTATTTCTAGACATAATTATACTTTTGCAAAATACCGAGAACTACAGTGTTTAAGGAAGATTAATACAACAGCAATATAAAATATGGCTTGGCAAACCACAGCCCATAGGGCAAATCTAGCCTGGCATTGTTTTGTAAATAAAGTTTTATTAGAACACAGCCACTCCCATTCATTCATATTTGTCTATGGCCACTCTTACAGTACAACAGAAGAGTTGAGTAGTTACAATAGAGACGGTATGGCCCACAAAGCCTAAAATATTTATTACCTTGCCCTTCATGGAAGAGGTTTGCTGTCTTTGATTTAGAAGGATTGACTAGGAAGAACTCCATTGTTAAAGAGACAAATTTGGGAACTCCTGTAGATTCAAATCTGAAATGAGAAGGGCCATGACCAAAGTCTACATCTAGTGCCTTATTTATACCTATACTTAGTACTCTCTGAATTTGGAGAATTAGAGTAAAAGAACTTAAGAACAACTGCAGGGTCTTGAGTCTGGGAGACCCTGAGAATGCTGGGATCATTGTTACATATGAGGAATTTAAGACATTTTTGGTCGGGGTAGGGAGATGGTGAGGAGAGGATGGTAACGGGTTCAGTTCAAGAAGAAGTCATAAGGGCAATGGAAATGTCCAGTTTCTAAGGCAAAATAGAGCGCTAGTTGAAAGTTGGACAATGACTGGGCCACCCATGGGCCTAAGCATAGGGAGAGCTCACCAGAGCACTGGGAAGCAACCCAGGTCAACCTGTTTCAGGGACTCCACCCTCAAGGCCTATAGCCATCCGCCATCTGTGTTTTGGGGGTCCAGATGTGGGGACTCTCCAGAGAGGAGACTGTCTAATTTTAGCTAGACAGCATAACAGCAACCAGATCTGAGACTCTCAAGTAAGCTTGTTTTTTTCCAAGCTTCTGTGACTTGAGAACTTGCCACACCACACAGGGACACACAAGCAGCCATTAGGATAAAAGGGGCCCTCTGCTGTGTCTGAGGCCTGCCCTAACGCTGCCGATTATTCCTGTTCTTTAGGAGATGCCTTGGAGATGGCCAAGGGCCCTGTGAAGACGCCCAAGGGATGTAGAAAATCTGGTCCGCTCTCAGCCTCCTGGCCTGTATTTGTCAGTCACCACAGAGCAAGCGGGTTAGTGTTCTGATCTGGGGCATTGAAAACCAGGGCATCTTATCAGTATGACTAGAAAGGGTCACACAGGCAGGACATGGAAGGAACTAGAATGTGCTGCCACAATTTCAAAATTTCAAAAATAGTTTTTTTTTTTAAGATTTCATTTATTTATTTGATAGAGAATGAGAGTGAGAGCAGGAACACAAGCAGGGGGAGTGGGAGAGGGGGAAGCAGGCTTCCCACCGAGCAGGGAGCCCGACGTGGGACTCAATCCCAGGACCCCGGGATCATGACCCGAGCTGAAGGTAGACGCTTAATGACTGAGCCACCCAGATGCCCCCTAAAATAGTTTTAAAGTTTAATTAAACAAACAGTAGGTTTTTGTTTGTTTGTTTGTTTGATATTTATCAGATGGGCAGATATTTTATAAGGAAAGGACACAACTTGGAGGACGACCTGGGTATGAGTCCCAGCTTTGTCATTTGCAAACTGTGTGACCTTATGAAAGTGACTCTGTTCCTTCCCAGTTTCCTTCTCTGTTAGATGGGGACGGTTGTCAGCGAGAAGTACGATAACGCATGTGAAAGGGTTTTGTGAATGTCAAGTATTTTTCAGACTGTTGTAAGAATGAGAAAGTATGGCAAGGTAGAATGATGATTAACTGTTCTGAGAGGTAACAGTTATCGTGCAAGGCTTTGGTCTAGGTCTTTCCATTCATTCTCCCATCTAGTCCTCAGGGTCACCCATGGGATGTGAGTGCTACTATATTGTCCCTGTTTTACAGATAAAAACTGAAGTGTGGAGATTTTAACCAGCTTGCAGAAAGAAGTAAAACGAGTCTAAAATCTGATCTGGCTTGCAAAGCCTTGCTGGCAGCCGGGACAGAGCCCCAAGTTGGTGGTTCCCTGGTATGGTTGCCAAGATGCAGGACCTCGGCCCCAGAAACTTGATTGCTAGTATATTCAGGTGTGAACTGGATTTAGGGATCTATTTAACCTAGCCTGACTCATAAGAGATTGATAGATAACATTTAGGAGGTCAACTTAATGATTTGCAAAGAGAAACGTATCTAATACACAGACTGATTCTCACGTTAGCCAACAGATTGGTGAGACTTTTCTTGTTGGGAAGCCAAATTACAATTATATAATCAACAGGTTGCAGGGTAGGGATGAAATCAGAGCACAACAAATTGCTAATAGTAATAATTATGGCAAAGACGACAATAATAAAAGACACATTGATCACCTACTAAGTGCCAGGCCCAATGCTGAGTGCTTTTTACAATTTAATGGATTTGGTTTTTATAAGGAACTCAGGTCTGTCCTATTTGGTTCCCATTCTACAGGTGTGGAAACTAAGATATAGCAAGATTAAAGAGTTTAGCTGAGCTCACGCATGTCGTAAGCGATAGAGCTGGGTTTTGATAGAGCCACGCACTCTGCTGCACTGAGGAATGATCTGCTTCCTAGAAAGAGTGCCTCAAGGGAAGAGTTCTATCCCACGCCCAGAAGGAAAGCCAGGATGCGATGTCATTGTGGAAGGGAGTTGATGATAAGGCCCGCATCGGAGGCCAAACAGGGAGAGAGCAGGGAGGGCTCCTGTGATCAGGAAAGGCTGCATGGAATGGGGAGTGGGGTGGATGGGGCTTGAGACTGGCCTGGAAGGGTGAGCAGGAAGGGCAAGATTCATCAGAAAAGAGCAAGCGGAGTGGGCAAGAATATGGTCATGGGATGTGTAAAGCCCATCTGGATGGAGGACTTGTGTTGGGGAGCAGTGGGAGGAAATACTAGAAGTATTCATGGGGAGAGGCTGTGGGAGAACTTTGAATGCTGACGTGCGCTTTTATCCTGATCTGGGCAAACGTAGATGGCTCCGTGCTTGCCCACATTCCATATTGAACACCAGCTCCCTGCCAAGCATCCCACGGAGTGTCAGGGGTAGAAAGGTTGCTGAGGTCCATGCCCTACCTACAGGGGCTCACAGTTTAGCAGCACAGCGGGCAGGACCCATCAGAAGAGAACAGGAATGCGGGGCAATGGGGGCATCACAGAGCGAGACTTGGGCAGCTGGGGGGTCCAGACAGTCTGATAATGGGTGCTGTTCACATGGCCACCTGTGAACCAGGGCTTGAAGAATAAGGAGCCACAGACGGTCAGGGAGCAAGGCTGGAAGGGTGTTTTAGAGTCAGTGACAGCAAGAACAGAGGCGTAACATTCAGAATGGGGCTACGTGCCCATGGAATGGGGACGGTGTGGCGTGGCAGGCTCCAGGGCCCGGGCAGAGAGAGACCAGATGTGTGGGCGGAGAAGTGGGATTCTTAATCACTCGTCCCAACATTGCCTGGGCTTCCGTGGGTGCAGAGCACAGGGCTAGATGGGGTGGGGGCACACAGATAAAGAAGTGAGAGTCCTTGCCCCCAGGGCCCATCGGTCCAGGAGGGCCAGAAGACCAGATGCGGGCTTCTCAGGGGAGGAGCATCACGTCTGGCTCGTTTTGTTTTCTTCTCTGAGGGCAGTGAGCAGCATGCCTGGCACATACTAAGTGCTCATCTGTTGTTTGCTGAATGAATCAATGGACATAAATAATTTTCACGCAATGCAGAAATGAATACGTGCTAACCATTGGTGCACACAAGGGGAACAGTGGTCAGCTCTGACAACGGGAGTCTGAGATCTCAGATTTAGGGGTGACAGGGAGAGGACCCGGTCTGTCTGGGGGAGGCCCCCCATCTGAGTGCTCCTTGCCGCTTGCCCTTTGCTTCTCTTCACTCTGTCGTCCCTCCCTTTACTGCCCAACTGGCCTGGGACTGAAAATCAGCCTGGGCAGCACCAGAAGAGCTTTGCAGATGAGATTAAAAGCAAATCAAAGAAGAAAAATTGTGGCTCGGTTTATGTCTTCCTAATTAAAACCCCGCCAGTCTCGCTTCTTTTTCTTTCCAGCTAATGTTACACTAACGAGCTGAGTTTAGTGGCATTTATGTAGATAAAAGTCCCAATGATTGATCTCAATGGCTTGTTAAAATTAGTTTCAGTCCACCATATTGATTTAATTCCATTGCTTGAAAGTGCTAATTAATAATGATAATAAAAGTGTCTCGGCCCATTATTATCAGTGGGCAGGAGGGGCGCGGAGTGGGGGGGAGAATTGCTGTTTTTAGTGTCACTTACTCTGTCTAAGGGTGGCCTTTGAGAGCTGGCAGAGGGGACAGGAGGCTGGGGGTGGGGGCAGAAAGGGGTGGTTCTGTCTCTGGTGTCTGGCAGGTTCCCTGCGGTGGTATTCCAGGCTGCGGGAAGGGGTGAGGGAAGGGTGGGTGCGCAGTTTCCTGGGGGGCATTGAGCTGCTCATCCTCTGCCTTCTCTACCCCTCCAGAGGTGGGGGTGCTGCTTGCCTGGGTGCTTCTTGAAGGAGGTCAAGGGTTCAAACTTTAGACTGTTCTGGAGGGTGACGAAGCTGGAAGGGATCAGGTCAGGGGCTTGTTGTTTAGTTACCGTTGAGCAGCAGAAGCTTGGGTCCAGGAACCTCCGTCACCCCAGACTCTGCACTGCGGAACCCCGAGGAGGGGAAGGAGGGATCTGGGGGCAAGAAGGTCAACTGATGAAGAGTCCCACGGTGGGGGGAGGGGAGAGGGATTTTGGAGAGCAAAGACAGAAAGCGTCCAGGGAAAAGGGAGAATTACAAGTGTCTTCCAAATTAATTAATTAATTTAATTTTAAAGAAGTCTATCTGGCTGAGATAATGCCCTATGCCCCTGGAAAGCATCCTTCCAACCACTCTGCGGAATAGGGTGTAGGGGTGAGGAGAGGGTGGTGCTGGGAATGAAAACAGTGCCTGGAGGAATGAACAGCTCTTCCAAGACAGGGGCAGAGGCTTTGTGGCAAGAAACACCTCCCCAGTGCTGGTGGGGAACGAGAGGAAGGGAGAATGGCCCCTGCGATTTGGCTACCCCTGCCCCCACGCAGCCTCCAATCCTCTGGGGTTCACCTGGAGACCACTTACCAGACCTCTCTTTCCCTCTCTCTCTCTCTCTCTCTCTCTCTCTCCACCCCCCCCAACCACCCCACACCCCCATACACAAACATCATGGAGAGGTTCAAGTTTCATTAACTATGCATGATTTGCATTCTGGAACAGGTGAAAGCCTGCTCTTCTTCCTCTGTTGAACTTTATGACCATCAGGGGTCCATGGATTACACTCTGAGAAGCAGGAAGGGAGGGAAAGAGCTTTCGGGTCCAGAGGGTGTGGGGGAGTAAGTGGGATGAGAGTGAGACATGCAGCCTCTAGAGGTGAGGGGCCAGGGACCCACAGAACTGCCCACGGAGCCCACATGAGGCCCAAGACACCTGACGACCAAGAGGTAACCTTAATTTTGAGGCAGGTTTTGGATCAGCCAGTAGCTGCTCCTTTTTTGGGCTGGCCTGTGGGGTAGGAATACGTCTGTTTTTGACAGAAGTCTGTAGGAGATGCAGCTGCTGGTTCTGGCAATTCTGAACATCAGAGTCTTGAACGTAATATCCAAAGATCCACCCAATACACATATATCCCTGGAGACATTCTTTATTGAAGGACCTATGAAGCACCCTCCTTACCCGCAAAAAGATGAATTGAAAACTCACACTATAGAATCAAGCTATATATGATTTTACTCTACAGTTAACTCAAGCATAATTATATGCAATAATTATACTGCATAGTTCTGATATTAATTACAATCCATCCTCATTAAGGAATTAACCAAACCATGTGTGGCTGGGGGCAGGGAGGAGGAGATAGTTTTTATTATGCTTTACGCTCAATTTTCCTTCTTTTAGGTTATGCTATTCCCCTGACTCCTGTGCCCCAGTGGTTTGGGTTGGGATATTGTGTTTCTTGTATCAAGGTCCTCATTACTAACCACAGAAAATCATCTGTCTCTGTTTATGTGATTCTTCCAGGTTCACTTAAGTAAAGAATCTTTACCAGCCGTGCTCCTTAGGAAGGGTGCTTCCTCCAATATAATCAGCCAAATGCCAACTACTAGCTTTACTTTATATGGGATTTCTATTTGAATGATCCTAGCTTTCTGTTTCTCCCTGCCTCCTCCCGCCTGCTTCTCCTGTCTTCAGCACAGTGCCCTGCACAGTGATAGGGTGAAGGGGTTTGAGCTTGACTCATTTTGGGGGAAGAGTAACTTCCAGATTGAGTCCGAGCTTAGAATAGATTGCCTTTGGTAAAAAATATGGGGATCCATATGCTTCCTTGTAACACTGTTAAGCACCCTCCCTGCTTCAACTCAGGAATATTACTGTTAACTATTTCATACACATGTTTGGATGGGGTAACAATCCTCACAGTTGGAATGTGGATCCTGGTTGGGAATCTTAAAAGTAATTCATCCATTTTGTTTTGTTTTGTTTTTAAGTAGAAGCCATTATTTATGTTTCCTAGGTCTGGAAATCCCAATGGAATTTTGGAGAACATGACGCATTCTGTTACCCCTGGTACCTTACTGTTCCTTTAGATATTCTTTTTTTTTCCTTTTTCCTTTTCCTTGTCCTCTTGTGTTTTTCACTTTCTCTTTCTTCCTCTGCACTCCTAGCCTACTCATCCTAGCTGTGGCTGACACATGAGAACTATCGGGTGGTCCGAGTGGACCACGGGAGCGAAAGCTAGCAGTAGGGCTGGGGGAGCCTTATTCGGGGCACAATGTATGCCGTGGTGGGGAGGGTGTTTTCTCGTTAAGACTCCTGACATTAGGAATGGCCGGCTCTACTTGTCCCTCGTGGCAGCAGCTGGGGCTTCTCAAGGGGACTCAGTGATTTCCAGTGGTAAGTTTGGACTGGGCAGTTAGGGGTTATCTAATCAGATGGATGGGACATAGAGCAAGATTTTCCAACTAAGAGTCTAGCTCGGAAGTCTGATGGCCTCAAGCCTGGAAGTTAAGCATCCCTGACCATACTGAGTGGAGGACACGGTGGATGGCGCCTGGTCCTGGGGGTGGACGGTTGGAAAAATACCAGGGCCTCCTCATGGGGTGGAGGGACTGTTTAATCCTCAGTGGGTGTGTACATGTTCAAGGGATTTGGTGGAGGGGGAGGGGTTGGTGAAGGGGTTGGCAACAGCCAGAGAGAATGATTTCTCTGGAAATCATTCTAGATATTCTCAAAAATATCTAATTGTTTATGAGGGTGGAAACTGAATTTGTCACCAGATCCATGTAGTAAATCCTGGGTGGGAAACTGGAGGCAAAGAAGGTGAGGAGCATGGTTACTACGGAAGTAGAGTGGGAGGCAAGGAGCCGACAGGGGGTGAGTGTGAGATGGGCCAAGACTTCATGGCCAGAGCAGAGTGATGGGGGGGCGGACAGGGGCACAGTGGTGTCAGCCTGAGTGGATGGCATAGAGTGGAGGTATCTATGGGCTAGGGTACTTGGCAGTTGAACTCCACGGACGTGTGTAGTGAATCTAGTTGAGCCATAGTCTGGGATGTGTGTAGAGGGGATTGCAGCTCAGGGGCTGTGTGAGCCCCAGGGGCTCCTGTGGATCCTGGGTGTGGTTGGACATGGAGGGGAATGCAGACAGCGGTGGGGAGGAGCCACGTAGGGATGAGGCAAGAAGGAAGTTCAGTGGGCTAGCAACCGTGGCTGGGCAGTGGGGTCTGGAGCCCGCCCTACCGACTCACAAGAGCCTCCGAGGCACACCTCTTCGGAGTTCCAAGCCCAGCGACATTATGTTCACGGCTTGTTAGCTTGAAATCAGCCGTGGGGAGAGTATGAATACTGTGAGTGGCAAATGTCACCAATCAGGGCCTTTTCTCCCCTGGCGAGTTGGTGTTCCATATTTACCAGCACCCTACTGGGACTAGAACCTCTTTCATGCCTCCTTAGTGTTAGAGGTGAGGGTATTGGTGTGGGCTTTATTCTGTGCAGTTAGCTCAGACACTGCCCAGACTGGAGCCTGTGTCTGAGGAGCTGGAAGAGAGAGAAGCAGGGGAAAGGGTCGAGGGGCTGGCACCAGATCTGACACCTGCAAAAGTTGTCACCCGAGGGGGTGCTAATGAAGGCTGATGAAAGTAGCCATCAGCAGCCCCACTTTTTTTAGCCTTTTGACCAATCGCCTGGCTCTGGGTGTGGCGTGTGGGCACCGTCACCCTGTGCTGGGTAGTGAAAATAGATACAGACCTGTTGAAAAACAAATTGGCACCAGGCACCATGAACTTACAACATGAATACCCTCTGACCCAGTAATTCTCCTTCTGGGAATCTGTCCTAAGAAATTAATCCTAAACACATTCTCATTTTTCTCAAACCTACAGTTCAAAAAAACAGCTTTATTTATATTAGCAAAATTGGAAATTAATTTGAAATTCATCTGAATGTCTCACTGTAGCAAAATGGTTAAGTAATCTATGGCATATAGATTACTTAGTAGATTATTATGCAGTGATTTAAAAGGATGTGAAGAACGTGTATGAAAAATGTGGAAATGCTTATGAGAAGTGGAATACAAAATTGTAGAGTAGCGGTTTTCCAGAGTGTGTTTTTTTAGAATCTTACTGCCATGTCAAATATATTTGGGAAATGCTTGGTATCATATGCCCCACTCAGGACTTCCCGACGCACATCAACAGAGAAGGTTCTGAGAAGTTCTGTGGTTTGACCTATTGCTTCTGAACTTATTTCACCCCGTAGTCCTTTATCCAACCAACATCTACTATCATCCCCGAGCATGAGAGTTCTGCAGAATGGAGTTTTGGGAAATGATGACATGCTGAAGGGTTATAATGGCATTAAAATTTCCATCAGAATACAGAGAAAAGACTGGAAGAAAAAAGTGACAAAATGCAAGTAGGGGCCATGGGTAAGCAGTGAATGGGACAGATTTTTAAAAAAATCTTTTGTGTGTACATTTGCTAAAAATTCTTTAATATGCATATATTATTCTATCAAAAAATTATAAAGGCCTCTCTCTAAGCAAGACTGTGTCTTTCTACAGTTTTTAACTGCAGATTGAGCATTTGTGCTTTCTGCCTGGTGAATAAAATATCCATATAAGCCAGTAGGATATCTGATAAATAAAGAGGCCTATGGCTGGTATTTATGATAGCATAATGACAATCTCAGGGTGTGAATGTGGGTTTGAGATCAACCTCGTTAATCACAATGAAAAAGCAACAGTCTTTAAACAATTAGCAAACATCTACCTAGTAGCTGAAGGTGTCTTGCTTGATTCAGAGCACTTGACCCATATTACTTACTTAATCTTCGTGTCGACCCCACAAGGTAGGTACTACTATTGTCCCCATTCTACAGATAAGTAAACTAAGCCACAGAGAGGTTAGGTAACTTACCTGTGGTTCCAAGTCTTCTGTTTCCAGAGACCAGATTCTTTCTCAATACCCAGAGCTGTCTCCTGCGAGGGACCAGTGAAGACGGACAAGATCCCACTGCTGCTGATTTAACTTAGACACGAAACCATTCCTGCTGGTGAAAGGGCTGAGGCCCTGTTCGGTTGGGTTGGGAAGCAGGAATCACACAGGCCCTTCCCTCCCTCTGGTTATATTCTCAACTATCTGAGGGTGGGGAAGATGCAGACACAAGAAAGAGGGTATTTCGACCATCAGGTGTCTGAGGAGTGTGGCGGATACAAGTTGCCATCTACAGTCCAGTGATGTCCTGGATGTGAGAGACGGAGGGAGGTAAGGCAAGGAAGCAGGAGAAAAGAAACCTGTTCCACACAGGTTTAAAAGCCAGTGATCTCAAGGAGATGACTGTGGGGTTGGTGAGTCTTTGATGGAGTTAATCAAAGCCCATCCCTGGCTCTTTCCCCCTCTGAAGAATGGGGAGGACAGGCTGGGCACTGTGTCTGCCAGAAAGAGCCTCTCATTGGCTTGGAGCTTATTGTTAAATCAGCTCAGTGCCACTCACCTGCTTCGTCCTAGATTTTCCACTCTGGACTCCAGAATTCAAGGCCCTACTCTCTTCCCCTTGATATTCCGGCCCTTTTCCCATTTCCCTTCAGCTGGTCAGCTCCAAATGGGTTGCAGGCCCAGTTGGGGCCAACTCCAGGTTCTCATAGGATGGCTGCTAGCTGGTCCTGTGTTGTTCTACCAAATATTGTCTCATTCTGCATTCACACTTACTGTTCTCAACGGATTGGTAACACACAGCGGGCACGATCCCACCACCCAGCAAAGCATTAGACTTGCCTGCTGATTCACACTTGCCTGTTAGGCACTCTGCATCTGCTGTTCTCTTCTTATTAGCTTTTATTCTTTCCCACATTTTCCACTTTTTTATTCTAACCTATTTATTTATTATAAAGACTTTATTTATGTATTGGTCAGAGACAGAGAGAGCACAGCAGGGGGAGCGGCCGGCAGAGGGAGAAGCAGGCTCCCCGCTGAGCAAGGAGACCGATGTGGGACTCGATCCCAGGACCCCAGGATCATGACCTGAGCTGAAGGCAGACGCTTAACTGACTGAGCCACCCAGGCGCCCCTTACCTATTTATTTAATGGTATCACTTCCCCCGCTTCTAATAGGTTTAAAACTTTACACTAATTACCACTGAATTTCATTGGGTTTGCTTTGGACCGAGTACCGAGTTTGTCAAATCAACCTTTGTATTAACTTAAAATTGTGTTCCCTATTTACAGCTCCTGGGCCATTGATCAGTGTTGCTTTCACAGAAGGGTCTTTCCTAGAGCAAAATTTCTCTGCAAGCAATGCATTCTCCGAATTGTTGGTGACTAGATTGACAAGAAAAATGGAGCCAATATCGCAGTAAAGGGGCATCAGAAACATCCTCCAAGTCCTCATGATACAATGCACTTGAAGAATAATGAGGGTGTCAACTCCCCAGTCCACCACCCTAGAGAGAAGAAAGCTCGTTGAGATTGGAGAGATACCATTGGGTGGCGTGGCTTCTGCATGTGAAAACACTTTGGTGAGGAGTCTTGGCCGCCCATTCCTTGAAGACAGGAGTCATAATTTCGGGGTCTGGCCTGGATGTTGCTTATTACTGTCATCCTGATTTTTAAAAACAATATCGTTGAGGAAGGAGTCTGAAGACCAATTATTGTTGCTTTGGTCACTAAAAAAAAAAAAAAAAAAATTACATGTCCGTCATTCCTTAGTTCCTCAGTGGCTCTCCTAGCTATGTAATAATATAACAGAACTATCCTGGACAATCCCATAGGAACAGTGAGAAGATAAAATAGGACAAAATACTAATACTAATAATAGCAACAAAAGCCAATAGTCACGAGTGCTTGCCCTGTGCCAGGCCCCATGTGCTGTGTTTTGAGTGCTCTGTAGTAGACCCAGAGTGAACATGTCTATGAAATAATGTGAGTTACCAGGTATTCCATCTCTTACTCTCTCACTCCTTTTCCTTACCAAGTCCTCTGGATTCTCTTTTCGGTATTCTTCCTTCCAATTCCTGCTGTCCCATCTGAGAGAAGCCCCCATCTCCACTCACTGCAGCAATGGTTCGCTGGCCCCTGCCTCTCCCTGTCTCCCCCTCCTGCAGGTGCTCCCACACTGACCAGCTAACGAAGTCATGTCCATTAAACCACCCCCCACCACTTCCCAGTTACAATTTTTCCATGTTGCCCTATCAGCTGCTCTGGTATTCGGGACTCTCCGTATTCTGACTCCAAATGACCTTTCCTGTCTCCTACTCCCCCTATCCAGGGCTGCTTCGCCTAGTTTGCTGGATTCCCTTACTGTCCTAGACCACACTCTGTGTGTTCCTCCCGCCTGTGCTCCCCCTTCCCCACCTGCACGTGCTCACCTCTACACATCCTTTGAGTCCAGCCCAAACTCTTGCTCCTACACTCCAACTTCCCCGAACATGCCTGCCATCTCTTCTTCCACGGATGCGCGCACCAGCCGGCACTCCATTTCCCATCTTTGGTGTTGTCGTTTTGGGTTATTTAATTCCTCTCCTTTTTTGAACATGTGGGCATCTGTATTCCTCCTTCAACTAGATTATAAATTCCTTGATGATAGGAGTCATGGGGAGATATATATATATATATATGTATGTATTTTTTTACATATATATATGTAAAATTCCTCACAGTATCTAGTCTGTGGTAGACCATTAGTAGCCCATTCAATAATGCTTTGACCAATGAAGGAATGCCAATATATAAATGTAGTGCCAAGCTCCAAAGGTATTAATTTCCTTCTCAGATTTATTAAAAAAAAAGAAGAATCTTCCGTATAAAGTGGAATGGGAGAGAAAGTGGGTAAATGAGGCACATGGGCGCGAGAGACAGGAAAGTGGCCCGGAAGAGTCTTGAACGGAAACTTGAATAAAACCCAGGGCTTTGGTGCTCTATCTAAGATGTTCTGGGCTTTGCTTAAATAACCTAGAGTCTGGACTCCCCAGATAGTTAGAAGAGCTAGCCAGTAGCAGGGTAGCTGGAGCATGCTGCAAAGAAATTGCACAGTGCTCATTACAGTACGGAACAATAATAACAATTATGATAATAATGATGATGGCGATGGAGATGCTGATGATCGGGCAGTAGCCCCAGCAAAGCCTCCCTCGCGGGAGGAGGAATCAGTTTCCTTCTCCTGGTGGAGAGAGGTGTGTGGCCACCGAGGTGGCGCAGGGCCCCGGGCTCCCTGGGCCGAAGGGGCAGGGAGGGCCGGGTCAGGGAGGCTGGCCAACAGGCTTCGGGCTGGCTGAGGGGAGGGAAGTCATTTCTAGTCCCTTTGGTCTTGACTGAAAACAAAGTGAGGGTCCCTGAGTTCTCCTATAAACGGTAATGATAACACAATTATCATACAAAACAAAAATTAAGTTTAATGGTGCAAAGCCAGGGTGTACTGGGGAGGTAATTCATATTAATTATGTTTGGATTAAAAGCTTATTTCTTTTGTTAGCATCTGCAAGTAGAAACTTAGCTGTTAGAAAAAAATCCGCATATAATTACGGTCTCTTATGGAGGAGCAGTGTTGGACTTAATGGAGCATCCCTGCTCTCTTCAAGCTCCCGGAGAATGGTAATATTTCACATTTTATGAAACACAGAAGAAATAAATTACAGGTTTAATGATAAGAACTACTTGGACTCATAATGAAATCTGATTGGCCAGTTAATCCACCGAGACTCTCAGATGCGAACCATCCAAAAGGGGTAAAAATGATGAAAAATGAAATTAAATGGAAAAACCTTCACCCGTAGCCTCTTTTGTGAAGGCTGGGGAAGCGCCGAGCAGCAGGAGAGGAGCCCCAGGGCGGAGGAGAAAAATCGCTTTCTGGGGTTGTGGGGGGAGAGCAGAACAAGGAAGGGGTTTCCCTCCTGCCCTCCACAGATTTCCTGTGGGAATGAAGCCTGGAGATTTTCTGTGGGAAGAAAGGGAAGGGGACCGGAGGAGGAAGGGAGGAAGGCCGGTTTCCCTGGTGAGAAAGCTGTCCGGACCCCCAGCCGGGCCTCGCCTGGAGTGGGAAAAGCCAAGTCTGCATGAAGGGTAACTGGAGCTGGGCTGAGTTGATTGCATTTTCCACCAACAAGGAAATATTTTGCTAGGGGAGGAAGCTGAAGGTGTCCTCTAAGTGCAGGGGGCACTTCTGGGCCTGAAGCATGTTCCCCTGAGGGACTCAAGTCCTCCCTGCAGGCCCAGCTGGGATCCTGCGTGCCTCTCCTGGCTCTGCTTTTGTTGTTGGCAGTCTCCTCGGCACCTTGGGAGTGAGCCCACCTCAGTTTGGTTAGAGCTGTGAGGACTGTCCATTTCTTTCTTTCTTTCTTTTTCTTTCTTTCTTTCTTTCTTTCTTTCTTTCTTTCTTTCTTTCTTTCTTCTTTCTTTCTTTCTTTCTTTTTATTATTTTTTCTTTTTTAAAAGATTTTATTTGAGAGAGACTGCACAAGTTGAAGCGGGGAGGGGCAGAGTGAGAAGCAGGCTCTCCACTGAGCGGGGAGCCCGATACTGGGACTCAATCCCTGGAACCTGGGATCATGACTTGAGCTGAAGGCAGACACTTAGCTGATTGAGCCACCCAGGCTCCCCAGGACTGCCCCTTTCACTTTGAGAGACAGCAGGGCACAGCAGAAAGAATTTGGGCTTTGGAATCAGACAGTCCTGGGTTTCAATTTTTGCTCTGACAATTATTTGCTGTGTGACCTTGGACAGGATATTTCACTTCTCAGTCTCAGGTTCCTCATCTGGAGACTGGGAGTGTTGTGAAGCTTCAATACGAATGAGAATTATATGTGTGTAGGGCTTGAGACGTGGTAGGTGCTCGGAAAATAATCATGGCCACTCCCACTATTACTGTTGTAAATATGAGAAAAACTTCTCATCCAGGGTAAGGCCTGCAAATCAGCACATGCCCACAAACCCATAGGATAATCAGAGAAATAACTTTATAAGAATTTAAATGATTGTCCCAAGCGCTCTGAATCCTCAGATCACCAACAGTACCATCTCCTATGGTACGGCCTATGGTAGATTCCATACGTGTAGGACGTCCTTAAAGGACTCATTTTTAAAAAAAGATTTTATTTATTTAAAGAGAGTGGGAGGGCAGGGGCAGAGGGAGAAGCAGGCTACCCGCTGAGCACGGAGTCTGATGCGGGGCTCGATCCCAGGGCCCTGCGATCACGACTTGAGCCAAAATCAAGTCGGAGGCTTAACCTACTGAGCCACCCAGGCGCCCTGAGTCTCGGTTTTGATATCAGGGACTGTATGGAACTGTATGATTTGATGGAACCATGTGGAAACTGGAGCTAAATAAGACTTCTTCCATCCTCAGCTCTCCGGTTGCAAACTGTCCTTACCACCAAGCTCACCGCTGATGATGAAGTCCATGGGTATGGATGGGGGTAACTGTGCAAGGAGAGGGGAGCACTCATGGCGCTAAGTCCCCCTGGTCTTTGCCATCTGGTCATAATGTGGAGACCATGCACAGGGCCAAGGTGGTTGCAGTAAATTCCGAGGACTAGAAGCCATGGTTCCACATCAGGGTGTCGGGTGGGGCATACTGGGTAGGAGGTGAGGGTGTGGAATAGAAACTGCTGGGGAAAACAGACAAGTGAATTCCTGGAGCGTCATATTATTGGACAAGGCAAATCCCAGCCCAAAATGTGGCTGTTGCACCGTGACACAGCACTGAGCTCCAGGAGTCTCTGAGAGGCTCTGAAGGGCCCTGTGGATTTCTGGAAAGTTCTTGTAGGGCCCCAGTCTCAGGCCCTCCCTGGTGCTGCCTTGTTCCGGGTCTCCCCTGGCTTGGTGGTCTGAGCACAGCCCCTCTTAATGGTAGATGCCCAAGCTGGATCTCAGGGATCACCTGATCCTGTCCCCTCACTGAACAAATGGGGAAGCAGACATAACCCATGAGCAGTGCTTAGAGCAGGACCTGCCACATGTAGATAATAAATGATAGCTGTCCCTTTCCCTTAGGGAACTTACCCAAGGTTATTTAATGCCCAGGTTGGAGATACCATTTGCCCCAGTGTTTTGTTATGTTTTTTTTCTCTTAAGACTTTATTTTTTAAAAGCAATGTTAGGGGGCGCCTGGGTGGCTCTGTTGGTTGAGCGACTGCCTTCGGCTCAGGTCATGATCCTGGAGTCCCAGCATCGAGTCCAGCATCGGGCTCCCTGCTCGGCGGGGGGTCTGCTTCTCCCTCTGACCCTCTTCCCTCTCATGCTCTCTGTCTCTCATTCTCTCTCTCTCAAATAAATGGATAAAATCTTAAAAATATAAAAAAAAAATAAAAGCAGTGTTAGTTTCATAGCCAAGCTGAGAGACAGGCACTAATATTTTTCATATACCCCCTGTCCCCATACAGGCATAGCTTCCCCCATCAACAACCCCCACCAGCTTGGTACATTTGTTACAATTGATGAACCTGTGTGAGCACATCATCACACAAAGATTTACATTAGGGTTCACTCTTGGCGTTGTACATTCTATGCATTTAGACAAATGTATAAGGATATATTTCAATTATCATAGTATCACACAGAATATTTTCACTGCCCTAAAAATCCTTTCTCCAATCCTGGCAACCACTGATTTTTTACTGTCTCCATAGTTTTGCCTTTTCCAGAATGTCACATAGTTGGAATCATATAGTATATAACCTTTTGAGATTGGCTTCTTTCATTTAGTAATATGCATTTAAAATTCATCCATGTCTTTTCATTGCTTGGTAGCTCATTTCTTTTCATACTGAATTGTATTCCATTGTCCAGATGTACCAGTGTTTATTTATCCATTCACCTACTGAAGGACATCTTGGCTGCTTCCAGGTTTTGGAGATTGCATATAAAACTGACACAAACACCTGTGTGTGGGTTTTTATGTGGAAACGGTTTCAACTCCTTTGGGTAAATATCAAGATATGTGACTGCTGGATCACATGGTAAGAGTATGTTTGGCTTTGTAAGAAACCACCAAGCTCTTTTCCAAAGAAGCCATGACATGTTGCATCCCCACCAGCAATGGACGAGAGGTCTTCTTGCTCCAGCTTTTGGTGTTGTCCGTGTTTTGGGTCTTGGCCGTTCTCATAGGTGCATGGTATATCTTGTATGTAACTCTCAGTTTTTGACCACTTAATGTGCCTAACAACATGCTGGTACTTTTACGCACACTGTCACATTTAATTCTCCCCGAAACCCTTAAAGGAGGTGTCATTTTCAAAGGAGGCAAGAATATCCAATGGGGGGCGCCTGGGTGGCTCAGTTGGTTAAGCGACTGCCTTTGGCTCAGGTCATGATCCTGGAGTCCCGGGATCGAGTCCCACATCGGGCTCCCTGCTCAGCAGGGAGTCTGCTTCTCCCTCTGACCTTCTTCCCTCTCGTGCTCTCCATCTCTCATTCTCTCTCTCTCAAATAAATAAATAAAATCTTAAAAAAAAAAGAATATCCAATGGGAAAAAGACAGTCTCTTCAACAAAAGGTGTTGGGAAAACTGGACAGTTACATGCAAAAGAATGAAACTGGACCACTTTCCTACGCCATACATAGAATAAACTCAAAATGGATTAAAGACCTAAATGTGTGGCCTGAAACCATAAAACTCTTGAAGAAAACATAGGCAGTAAGCATCTTGACATCGGTTGTAGTGATATTTTGGGGGGATCTGACTCCAAGGGCAAGGGAAACAAAACCAAAAATAAAGAAATGGGACAACATCAAACCAAAAAGCTTCTGCACAGTGAAGGAAACCATCAATAAATGAAAAGGCAACTTACTAAAAGAGAGAAGATATTTGCAAGTCATGTATCTGATAAGGCGCTAATATTTAAAGTATATAAAGAACTCATACAGGTCAGTAACATCACTCTCATCAGGGCGATGCAGATCAAAACTGCAATGAAATATCACTTTACACCTATCAGAATGGCTAATATCAAAAGACAAGAGATAGCAAGTGTTGGTGAGGATGTGGAGGAAAGGGAACCCTTGTGCACTGTTGGGGAATGTAAATTGGTACAGCCACTATGGAAAGAAAATAGTTTGGAGGTTCCTCAAAAAATTAAAAATAAGTCATTTAAAAAAATTAAAAATAAGTCAGCCATATGATACCAGCAACACTGGTATCTACGTGAAGAAAAGGAAACACTAATTCTAAAAGATATAGTACTCCTGTGTTCATTGCAGTATTATTTACAATAGCCAAGATATGGAAACAATCTTATGTCCATTGATAGATGAAGGGATAAAGAAGATGCGGTAAACACACACACACACACACACACACACACACACACACACACACAACACTGGAATATTATACAACCCTAAAAATGAATGAAATCTTGCCATTTGTGACAACATAGATGGAACTTTGGGTATTATTCTAAGTGAAATAAGTGAGACAGAGAAAGACAAATCCTGCATGATTTCACTTATATGTGGAATCTAAAAAAACAAAACCAACCAACCAACCAAAACAAAACTTAGACTCACAGATACAGAGAATGGATGGGTGATTGCCAGAGGAAAGGGGGTTGGAGGGGGTGAAATGGGTGAAAAGGATTAAGAGTTACAAATGTTCAGTTATAAGATGAATAAGTCAAAAAAATATAACTAAATCATGGGGATGTGATGTACAGCATAGGGAATACAGTCAATGATATTGTAGAACTTTATATGGTGACAGATGGTAAGCAGACTTCTTATGGTGAGCATTTCACAATGTACACAAATGTCAAATCATATGTACACCTGAAACTAACATGATGTTGTATGTCAATTATACCTTCATAAAAAACATAATATATATTTTAAAAAGTAGGTATCATTTTTCCACTTTACTGATACGGAAAGGAAGACTCAAAGAAGTGAACTGATCTGATCAGGTAACTCGAGGTCTTCTGACTCTGAGTTTGGAATTCTCTCTACCTCACGGCTGGAGACAACTGTGTTCTCTTTCTTTTTCTTTTCTTTTTTTTTAAAGATTTATTTTTTTAGAGAGAGAGAGTGCACGCATGTGAGTGGGGGGAGGGGCAGAGGGAGAAAGTCTTGCAGCAGATTCCCAGCTGAGTGGGGAGCCTGAGGTGGGGCTCGATCTCATGACCCATGAGACCACAACCTGAGTTGTGGTCGGTCAAGAGTCGAATGCTCAGCCAACTGAGCCACCCTGGCACCTCTCTTATTTTTCAATATCAACAATTTACTAACTGGCAAATGATTTTCTTATTGTTTGTTCTTATTGCCTTTAATAAATATGGATTATAAGACATTATAATAAAGTTATAAGAAAATTATAAATAAATAACTTTTTAAAAAGAAAAAAGGTTGGGATGCCTGGGTGGCTCAGTCGATTAAGCACCCGCCTTCGGCTCGGGTCGTGGTCCCGGGTCCTGGGATCGAGTTCCGCATCGGGCTCCCTGCTCGATGGGGAGCCTGCTTCTCCCTCTCCCTCTGCTGCTCCTCCTGCTCGTGCTCTTTCTCTCTCTCTCTTTCAAATAAATAAATAAAATATATATATAAAAAGAAAAAAGTTACCAGTTGGCACCTCCCCACCAAAAGGCCTTTGATGGCTTCTCTAAGTGGACCTTTGATCTTCTGGTCTATGACATCCCCCCATTCACTAAAATACTGTTAGGGTGACCACGGTGCTTCTCCTAACTCTTCCCAATCTAGCTGGCCATGCCTTGCCCTTGCACTTGGGGTGTTTGTGCTTGCATTTCCCCCTTTCTGCCTTGCTCTTCCCCCTAGTACCGCTCCCGTTATGGTCTGTCTCAATGCTTAGCTTCATTTTCTGCCCGGTACTTATCACTCGGCAAAATTTTCTTATTTGTTTAAGAGTATAAACTTCAAGAAGGCAAGGGCTGTGTTCTTTTTTTTTTTTAAGGTTTATTCATTGGAGAGAGAGAGAGAGAGAGCTCGAGTGAGCAGGGGGAGGGGTAGAAGGAGAGAATCCTCAAGCAGATTCCCCACTGAGCGCAGAGCCCCATGTGGGGCTCGATCTCACAACCCTGAGATCATGACCCGAGCTGAAATCTAGAGTCGGAGGCTTAACCTACTGAGCCACCAGACGCCCCAGGACTGTGTTCTATTAACTGCCATGTCCACAGGGTTGGCTGAGGGCCTGGCATGAGGTAGAGACTCAATAAATCTTTGTAGAAGGAGTGAATAAATGAATGAGAGAAATCCAATTCTGTCTCCATGTCCATTTTCAGCTGTGCTTCACGGGTCCTCCTCTTGAATTCATTCCTCTTCTTGCAGCCACCAAGCCCTCTGTGCATGTGGTGCTCATGTCTTTGCATGGAGCGGGGGTGCCCCGCCGAACAGAAACACGCGGTGCCACCCTGCCCGTCCCGAAAGGCGGAAGCTGGGGGAAATCATCTTTGGCAGCAGTAAGAAGCAATGACCTTCCTGCCTGTGACAAATACTTTTCCAGGTACAGTTCAGGTGTTGATGGGCCTCAGTCATTTGCTCCAAGCTGAGCTCTGGCTGAGAAGGGAAGAAGAAGGGCTGGGGGGCTGGCACACCCTTTCTCCCCGTCTTACCCCTGCCCAGGCAGCCCATCCGGCTGTGGTGTCCCAGCAGCACCCCCGGGAGGGGGGCCTAGTTTTCCCCTGGCAGATTGCTCTGCAGGGGCTGGAAGACAGGGTAAGGGTGAGGAGGAGGTCTCCCTTGAAGAAGTAACCTTCATTTCTGAACCTCCCACTGGGACTCAGATCCCTGGCTCACTCAAGCAGTCCCTTCTCTGGTGCCGGTGGAGGTGGAGGGAGAAAATGCTGGGAACTGAAGAGACTCTGAGTACCCCAGGATATCGGCCACATGGCTGAGGGCAGCAGAGAACTTTGGGTCGGAGCACAGACTCCAGGAGCCTAGCTGCCTGGGTTGGATCTCAGCTCTGCTTTTTGCTAACCATGTGAACTTGGACAAATACCTTGAGCTCTCTAGGCTGGGCTCCTCTCCTGTAAAAAGGGCCGAAGAGAAGAACTTACCTCAGGGTTGTTGTGGAAAGGAAAGAAGTTAATATTTATAAAATACGTGAAACATTGACTGGCATGTGGTGCGCTCTGTATTGTAAGTGTATTCTAGTGGTTAAATAAGTAAAAATTATCACTATTACAGCTTCCGTGCAGATGCTATTACACAGTGTGTACCACGCTCTCCCACAGAGGATGCCATTTGATCCTGTCTCTGTAATGGTGGGGAGTTTATTCCTTTTTCTATTCCTTCTTTCTCTCTTTCTGATTTCTTTCCTCCTCCCTCCCTTCCTTTTTCTCTTTCTTTCATCCCCTCTCTCTTTTTCCCTCAGATGAAGAAACAAATGGGAAGTGAACTGGTTTGTCCTGAACACCTACGTTTGATAAGTCCCTTATGTATTTCTTTAGTCCTCTTAAGAACTGTTTAGAATAAATAGTATCCCATTTTACAGATTTGAAAAGCGCGGCTTCTGCTTCTGAGTTCCATCCTAATTAAAGTAGAATCTGAGAGGGAAGAAAATCTAGTCTGCCCCAACTCCAGGCCGGACAGCTCCTCTCCTTGGGGTGTGTTGTGTCTTATGTCCCCGGCAGAGCTGTTAATTCTGTTCATCTAACCTATCATAAAACCCAAACAATTCAATTGTTTTCAAACTACCAAGCTCTTGGAGAATGGGACCTGCAAACGGGAGAAAGAAACTCTAAGTACAATTACGATTTACATTTCTCTAAACACTGGCATAGCAAGGCCTTGGCTGATTTAATGAAGAGACTCCTGTCTGGTTCATGAAGGGCAATCCCTTGGCCATGGCATTGTAGGGAACGGCATGGGAAGAGATGGCTTCAAGGGGTGTGGGAAGACGACGCTAGGATAAGAAGATAGAAGGAAATGTTTAGAAGCAATCTGCTGTTAATGGAAATAGCCACATACAGTTTACATAGTCTGCTATAGAAATTTTTCCTTAACTAATGGGTTTGACATAAATTTGGGGGGAAGCAGAATGGGAGCTGATCTCAACATGATAGAGTTTGCATAGAAATGGACTTTTTTTTTAAAGATTTATTTATTTTTTGACAGAGAGAGAGGCAGCGAGAGGGGGAACACAAGCAGGGGGAGTGGGAGAGGGAGAAGCAGGCTTCCCGCGGAGCAGGGAGCCCGATGTGGGGCTCGATCCCAGGACCCTGGGACCATGACCTGAGCCGAAGGCAGACGCTAAACGACTGAGCCACCCAGGCACCCAGAAATGGACTTCTTGATCAAAGACAATGACTCCTACATTTGTTAAAAGCTGGGACAACCCTGAATTAGTTCGTTCAGGCTGAATCCCACAGATGGGGGCTTAAACAACAAGAATTTAATTTCTCACAGTTCTCGAAGCTAGAGGTCTAAGATCGAGCTGTTGGCAGGATTGGGTCCTCTGAGGCCTCTCTCCTTGGCTTGCCGATGGCTGTCTTCCCCCAGTGTCTCTTCCTCCTCATATAAGGACACCAGTCACCAATATGACACCAGTCATATTGGATTAGGGCCTACCCATAGGGTCATATTTATTTTACTTCTTTAAAGGCCTTATCTCCAACGCAGTTCAGCCCACAACCCCTTTTGTTTAATTCTGATTGTCTGGTTTCATGCCTTCCTTCTCCTAAAAAGCAGAAACAAACACCCTTATTTTTTTTAAGTGAAAGGAACGAAAGCACCTTTTAGTAAAACATTTTTGAGACTTTCACGGCAAATTTTGAATCAATCAAAGATATAACTGGGAATGCTGCAAAATCCTGGCTGGGAATCATGGCTTTCTGGACAGTAAGGAAGGAAATAGACAGTACAGATGTTAGGAGAGGTATATTTGAAACTGTTGAGGGCTTATTATCTGCCAAGTTAAATATATTGCTCAAGAGAATAACAAATACTCAAGTATCCTTGTTAACTGTATTGTCTAAGGTCACACTGTTCTTGAACAACAGTATTAGGATTTGAACCTGGAGTCTGAAACACAAGTCCAGCTTCTGTCCACTACACCGGGCCGAAGCATGGCTGGTTTTCATAACACATGGCTATGTCTCTGGACCCATTTGCTAATCATTGTTCTGATGTGTGCAAAACTTACTGGGCAGTCATCCAACACAAACCCTATTAGGTGATCCACATAACAAGGGGGAACTATCACTCTCCTTTGGAGGAGCTGCTCATGTGATTTTAGTGGTCGGCTGACAATTAGACCCTGCCCTCCAGCCACAGGAGTGGGTCCATAGTAGATTAGGCCAATGATAATACCTTATCTCCATGACTACCATGACTGGTTCAGGCGGTGAGCATGTGACATGCACTGGTCCAACCACAGTCCTTCTTGAGGATTTTAAAAACTGAAGCTGGGAGAGAGAAATTCTCTCTTTCCTCTGGGAGTGGGAGGGCAGGGCTGCTGGGATGTGGATCTGGGACCCTGGAGGCCATGCACTCACTTTTCCATGTGGAGAAAAGAATCTGCGGAAGGAGAGAATGAATCCAACACACAGAGGAGCAGAAGCCCGAGATGGAGCAAGAAAACCCTGAAAACGCTGTGATCTCTGGCTCCAGCCATTGTTGTGGTCATGTGCTACCTTCTTCCCGTTGTAGAAATTGTCTCTTTGGTCTGTTAGCTTGGACCAGGCTTCTGTCCCTTGTAACTGGAAACCCTGACCAGCATGCCGCCGCTGAGTAGATCCCTATGAAAGGAAGTGGTAGCGTGGTGTAAAGAGCATGGAATACGCAGTCGGGTGGTCTGCTATGAGTTTGGATCTGATGGTTCGTTAAGTCCTTGATTTTGGAAAAGACGGTTTTTCAGAATTTTAGTTAACTGAGTTGTAAAATGTAGATAACAATACACATTCTCTCAACCACCTAGAGTTCTTCCAAAGAGAAACTGAGGTAAAATAGGCGAGAGCGAAATGTTGTAGAATTCTAAGCAGGAGGTGATTAAAGAGTGACTTTTCCTCAAGACCTCAGAGGGGAGCTCCCACCCTGGCTACTTGTAAGCAACATCTGCCACTCTGAAAAATTATGAAACACATAAAGAAAGCCTTCAAAATGAACAAGAGATGATAAACAAGTTCTTACGCAAAAGGAAACAAACAATAGAGCCAGCAGCACAGGCTTTTGCTTATTTATTTCATTTATTTTTAACTTTTTTAGAGAGAGTGAGAGAGCTTGAGTGGGGGAGGGGCAGAGGGAGAGGGAGAGAGGGAATCTCAAGCAGACTCCCCACTGAGCCCAGAGCCCACAACCCTGAGATCATGACCTGAGCTGAAATCAAGAATCAGACATTTAACCAACTGAGCCAGCCAAGCACAGGCTTTTAAAACAATTATATTTAATATCCTTCAGAAGACAAAAGAAGCCATTATATCCATGGAACAAGAACAGGAAATTATGAAACAAGGACAAATTGTTTCTACAAAGGACCAGTCAAGGCCCTTAGAAATTAACAATCTGATTGCTGGAGACAGAATGGATACAGCCAGATATTCATTAAGAGACCACCAGGTGCTGGGGCTGGGATACCTGATGAACAAAAGCAGATAGGAGGGCGCCTGGGTGGCTCAGATGGTTAAGCGTCTGCCTTCGGCTCAGGTCATGGTCCCAGGGTCCTGGGATCGAGTCCTGCATTGGGCTCCCTGCTCCTTGGGAGCCTGCTTCTCCCTCTGCTTCTCTCTCTCTCTCTCTCTCTCTCCCTCTCTCTCTCATGAATAAATAAATAAAATCTTAAAAAAAAAAAAAAAGCAGATAGGAGGGAGAAAGTCATTTATAAAATAACCACTCCAACAAATCTAAAAGGGAATGGGATGCCACCAGAGCCTGTGGTGGGTGGGGATGGGGCTTACCTAAGCAGGAAGAGCAGAAAGAGCACCCCCTGGGGGAAGTCATAGCTGCTCTGAGGTCTCAAGCGTGAGTAGGGCTGACCAGTCAAAAAGAGAGGGTGAGTATTGCCTGCAGAGGAAGCAGCCTGTGTAGTTGTGTGAGTAGAACAGAAGGCAGGCGGGCCGGGTGAGCAGGGCCAAGGGAGAGCGTGAGCTGTGGAGAAGTGAGGTTGGGCCTGGGGTGGGGGTGGGGAGAAGGTCATGCCAATGGGGAGCCATTTTAGGTTTGGGCTTGAAACAAACTTCAGTTAGGAAGGTAGGGAAAAAAAAATCTCTTCTGGCCAAAAGGGCTTTAAACCCCTCCTTCATCACCCAGTGTGCAGAACACTGTCGCTCCGAGAGAAAAGGCAGCCTTCAGGTTTGAGGAGGAGAGCTTGATCATCATCCATCCTGCTCACAGTCAGCGTTTTATGGAACCCAGCGGAAGTGAAACCACCCACAGAAATCCAGCGACAGAAACGCCCAGAGACTGGGCAGCTGGGGATGGCAGATGAAGTTAGGCCAGATTGAGGCTGGGCGGCCACCGGAAGTCATGTGCGTGCTGAAGCTAGCCCGAGTCCGGAGCTGGAGGGAGGGCAGTAAAGCACCCTCCTCCTAAAGATGCAGACTGGGCTTAAGCAGTGGGGAGGGAGGCAGGGGACCGGGAGATCGACAGAGAGAGGGCACACTTAATGTACAATGACTTTTTAGTTCTCTGTGAGGCCTTGCCGAGCTTGTATTCTGTTCTTCAGGTTTCTGTGAACTTCCTTCTACGGGGCTGCTTGTATATTTACAACGAATCCCTTTTTAATCTCCTGAGAAAAGAAAGCAAACTAAAGGGCATGGTAACGGTTTCATACTTAAAGCCTGCCCTGCTCGCAGGGAATAAGTCAGGTCTGAGATTTATAACAAGGGCTTTCAAAAGAAGAGGCTTAGGCAATTTCGCCCGAAGCAAGGGGCAGGAGCAGAAACCGGGGGAACTGAGATCTGATAATGCTGTAATCTTGATAGCCAGTTACGTGTCAATATGTCAATATGTTTGGTCCTCTGTGTTGTGTTCAGTTTTCACCACAAAGCATGAGTTCAGTCTTTACCACAACCTTTTCACAGCTTCATGAAGACACGAAAACAAGTTTTTTAAAGAATTACCTCTGCTTGGGGCACCTGGGTGGCTCAGTCGTTAAGCGTCTGCCTTCGGCTCAGGTCATGATCCCAGGGTGCTGGGATAGAGCCCCTCATCAGGCTCTTTGCTCAGCAGGGAGTCTGCTTCTCCCTCTCTCACTCCCCCTGCTTGTGTTCCTGCTCTCACTATGCCTCACTATCTCTCTCTCTCTGTCAAACAAATAAATAAAATCTTAAAAAAAAAAAAAAGAATTGCCTCCGCCTTTCTGTATATCTGTATGTGGAGCGAACCAGAAGGAGGCTAGGACAGCAGGAAGTTTTTGGAATGACAGTGATAGAAGGACTGGTTGCTCACTCAGGATTGGTAGGTTTGTGTATGAGAGACGTGCTCTGGGTGAGTCCATTGCTATTTCTAAGAAAAGGCTAGCCCTGGGAGGGACAGTCTACCCACAGCCAGCAAGCTTTCTAAAATGTCAATGTATGTATGAGGATAAGTGTCATATGGATGTATCTGTATATTTATGACACTGAAGATGTATGTCTGTGACTTAAGATATCTTAAGGTAAATTATATACACACACAACTAAACAATGTGTGAATAAAGACCACTTGGTTAAAAAAATTAGGAAACACTCATAGAAATTCAAAATGTACACTAGTACGTTAATATACAGTAAAGGGGTTGATTGAAATGTACTGAACTCAGCATTCCCCAAATTCATTTGATGCTGAAAACTTTTATTTATTTATTTGAGAGAGAGAGTGTGAGTGAGCACGAGTAGGGGGAGGGGCAGAGGGAGAGGCAGAAGCAGAGGTGGAAGAAAGAGGTGAAAGGAAAGCCTGAACCAGAGCCTGTATTGGGGTTTCTGTAGGAAAGACAAGGCAGGGGAGAACATACAGTGCAGGCTGGGCTGGTTTGCTTATCTGGTGGGCTTCGGCCATAGGGGTGGTCTCTAGATGTCTGGTACCCGGCTCTGGGGTGCATTAGAGCAGAGGACAATTGGCTGTGTGAGGGAGTTAGAGGAAATGTGCTGGTTTGATGTGACAGATGTGCTCTGGGTGAGCTCTTTGCCAGCTAGTTCTGGGGGAGGGGTAGGCTCTCTCGGCCAGCAAGCTTTTATGATGTGAGAACATCATAAAACAGGGGCTCCTGGGTGGCTCAGTTGGTTAAACATCGGACACTTGATTTCAGCTCAGGTCATGATTTCAGGGTCGTGGGATTGAGCCTCGAGTTGGGCTCTGTGCTCAGGGTGGAGTCAGCTTGTCCCTCTCCCTCTGCTTTCTACTCTCCCCCAACTCATGTGACTGTGTGTGCTCTCTCTTTCTCTCAAAAATAAATAAGTGAAATCTTAAAAAAAAAAAAAGAAAACATCATAAAATACAGACAATAAAAAACATGACTAATATAGTCACATAGAGACATTTTGGAAGAGTGTACCTGGATTGACTCCTGAAGTCAAGATTTTGGAGACCAAAGTGGGCAACACCAGCAGTTCCTCATAAAGAATTATCTTTGTCTTGTTCATCAGAGTTTAGTGAGGAAAACAGAAGTCAACCTAGGTATTTCAAAAAGAGGATATTCAATACAGGGTATAGATTACAAAGATCTTGGAAAATCAAAGAGCAAAAGAGAGAGGGAGAGATTAAAGTAATTCGGAGATGGTCTAAGGCCGGAGGACAACAGGGTGCTGCTGGGGTTTCCAGACGCTAAGGTGGGTCATTAGGCGGATCACAGCCTCAGAAGCTGGGCTAATGTAAGAAACACTATCAGAGGAAGGCAGGGGATGAGTGGAGAGACAGAGACAGAGGGAGAGGGGGAGAGAGACAGAGAGAGAGGAACAAAGACGTCTCCCCTCCTCTCAGATCTTGATTTTCCTGCCAGTTTGGCAAAACCTAACAGGAAGCCAGCTGCCTGAGGAAGCCGGAAAAAGTAGTTTGCAGACTTCCAGCCCCATTATCGTAGAGGGCAGTTGTGGGACAGAGAGACTGCCACACTTAACAGAGCTTGATGTTGTCTGGGACAGTTTCGTAGTGATCTTCACAATTACTAGTTTTTATTATGTGGCTAGCGTTCTAGTCTCAGTGAGTCTTTCAAATAATCACTTTGACCCGGACTTCCCTCTAAATTAATCAGTCGTTTGACTCATTGGTGTGATTGTTTATTGCCATGGTACTCTAAAGGAGAACGTGTATAAACAAGCTTTTTTGGACTACTCAAATGAAAGAGAAACGTATGTGTACAAAGAAGTTCTTAGAAGTAAAACTTATCATAGGAAAAGAGAAACACTTGCAAACAATCTAAATGTTTAAGAACAGGTGATGAGCTAAGAGAATTTTAGTATATTATTTTGATTATTATGTAGCTATTACAAATAATAAGTGTGGGCTTTATGCAACGAAGCCCATTCTTCTAACCAAAATATATTGAGCACTTAGTATGTGCCAGGACCCATAATTAATGATAGGCATAAAAAGGCAATGGGACACGGTCCCCTGTTCTTATGGCATCCATAACCCCACGGAGGAGACAGCCTTATAAATATGAAAACGAGTTTACAAATTACATAAGAAATTAGAATGGCAAATTTTTATGTATACAAATTTTCTATAATGAACGTGCCTTATATGTGTAATAAAAGTAGTACATTCTTGTAATATAGTTTTTTTTACAACCATGTAAAAAAATATATATATAGTTATTGGGAGAGAACACAAAAGAGTGAATATTAGAGTAATCCTACTGTGAGGGTTAATTGTCTGTGTCTACTTGATTAGAGTACCCAGTAATTTAGTCCAGCACTGATCTAGGTGTTGCTGTGGAGGTATTTTTAAGATGTGGTTCACTTCTACAATTGACCTTATATAAAGGAGCATACCATTGATAAGGTGGGTGGGCCACATCCAATCAGTTGAAGGCCTTAAGATCAAAGGCTGAGCTTTCCCTGAGAAGTTCTACCTCAAGATGGCAGCAATTAACTCATGCCTGAGTTTCCAGCCTTCTGGCCTGCCTTACAGATTTCGGACTTAAAATTCTCCATGATTATGTGAGCCAATTCCTTAAAATATACCTCTTTATTTCATATATGTGTATGTATATATAAACATGCACACACATGTATCTCCTATTGGCTCTGTTTCTCTGGAGAACCCTGACTGATACACCACTAAACTTTCTCTTTTGAACAGTCCTTAGGTTAAAGTTGGTTTAATCATATAAATTTCGCTAGTGTTTTCTGTCCTTAGTGTAACTAGACTCCTCTTTGACAACCTTTTCTCAACCCTCCAACAGTGTCTTCCTACAGTTAGCCCACAGGGACCACAGGCCACGGTTGGTCTTGTAGAGGCAGAATCTAATGAAGTTGAAGGCCAGACGTATTAGCTCGCACGTTTTCTTTTTCGCCTCTACACTGGCTACTGAGCAATGCAGAGGGCTGCTCTCTGTCTCAAGGCCAGAGCAGCTCATCACGGGACAGCTGGCCATCAAGGACAGCCTCTTAGGTGACAGGGAGCACGGAAGTCCCAGGAGCACTGGTTAGTGTGCCACCTTCGGAGTTCCTTGATCTCATAAAGGGATTGGAGAACGAACTGTTCAATTCTCTAGCTCAAAGCATGGTCTGTATTGCTTGAGAGGTAGCGCCATCGGTAGGGGGCAGGCTCAACTACTTTCTGACTGTGTGACTATACCCAAGTTGACATAACCCCTCCATGACTCAGTTTCCTCATCTGTAAATGGCTGTTTAGTCAAAGCTGCAGGACTGTGGTGAAGATGTATGTTTCCTAGCACACAGCAGTGCTCCCACATGTGGCAGTGGCTTTTACCATAATAAGCTGGAGGGTGAGGGCAGACTTTGGAAAAGACTTCTGGCACATGTCAGCCACCTCAGAAATAGGGATCTGGGTCCACTCCCACCTCCCAGATCTGACTGAGACTAAAGAAACACACAAAGCACAGTGAACCCCTGAAAGAAACATGGATTTTTTCCATCATTTAAAAATCACTACCATGTTAGCAGACAATAATAGATTACCCAACCCTACAAATAAGTAGAGAAAATTTATCATCACCCAGAAATTTTGTTTTTGGGGTCGCCCGGGTGGCTCAGTCAGTTAAGTGTCCACCTTTGGCTCAGGTTATGATCCCGGGGTCCTGGGATTGAGTCCTTTGGTCAGAATTAGGGCTCCCCGCTCAGCAGGGAGTGTGCTTCTCCCTCTCCTTCTGCCCACCCCCCCATTCCTGCTTTCTCTCTCTCAAATAAATAAATAAAATCTTTAAAAAAATAAAAGAAATTTTGTTTTTGCAATTTTCCCTTTTCCCAGAAGGCACGCAGACAGTAAATGGCCCTCCCCCCCTTCCTTCCTTAACTTGGCACTTTGTTTTTAATTATCTTGGGCAGGTGGACAGGTGCTTATTTGCACTGCAGTAACCAGATTCTCCTCCGCCAAGGACTCGACTCTAGTCAGTTTCATGTATCTGCATGTGGATTATCCACTTAATGACGCATCTGCCAGGAAAGTTTTAATCCCAGCCTGGCTTTCTCCTAGCATCCCCCTCTCCCCTCTCCCTCCTCCCCCACTCCCTCAGCCCTCACCCAGCTGATGTGTGCTTAGGAAATGCAAACTAATTTTAAAATTCGCTGGAGCAAAACATGATTAGAATGGTTAAGTCTCCTGCCAAAAATAAAATCAGCTAATGCATTCCATATATTTAGATTTCCAAAATTAAGTTGAAATGATGCTTAGTTCATCCAAAGTTTGGGTTTATGCACATCACCCCATATCTCTGTTAGCTGACCCTACTTTTTCTGGCAGCGATGTTGGTTCTCCTGTAAATGGCATCACCTTTTCCATATCCCACGGCAATGTTTTTACTCTTCGATCCTGCTGAACATGAGGGTGGGAGCCCTTTTCAAGATGGTGGAGAAGAGGATCCTCGGAGCTGGGGAGGAGGACTGGAGAAGAGACCCTGCAGCTCCATCTGAACCAAGGCCGTCCCATTCTCTGGTCCCCTCTTCCCAGCCTGGCCAGAAAGTCAGGAGTCTAGCTGGGGCACCGGGCGCGGGCATTGCAGGAGATCCAGTTAAGACTCTGAAGAAGTGTTGCTGCCTTCGAGGAGCTCACAGTCTCTTGGGGGGAGACAAAATCCACATAGCAGCATAGCACACATTACAAAATCGAATTAATTGCCAAAATTTTGTGACATAGACTCTAAGGAGAAACTCAAGGGACAGATGGAGTCATTTTCACGATGGAGGAGGTATCTGAGTTACGAGTAAGCTAGGTCAGGGAGCAAGGGAGGGCGTTTCTTGCCAAAGAAGCAATCTGAGCCAGTTGGAGAATACAAACAGGAGCAAGGCAGATGTGGGATGGCAAAAGAAGCCAGCCTGACTGGACCAGAAGCACCAGGGGAGGGACTTGTGGGAAATCCAGATGTGTCAGGACCCTTAGGTACAAGGAATAGAAAACATCTGGTCTAATTTAAGAAAAAAAATGGGAATTTATTATTTTTTTTAAGAGTATAAGGGAGTCTCATGGGACATGAGATAGAGTCCAGCTTACCACACTTGGAACTTGGACATATTAAAATATCTTACGATGACTTTTTACCCTTGTAGACTTCTCCTCCACAATTCCTAACTTATTTTTTCCATGTCCCTCCACGCATTTTTTTCTCCTTAAGAAAGAGGTCCCTGCTGAACTTCAGTCAGTGGATCCTTACTCCTGGAGAAGTCTTGTGCCCCATACTAATTGAGTGGTGAATGAATGACCATTTATGTGTTCTAAGAGAAAATAGTGTTTAAATATGTTAAAAAAAAGAAAGAGGCCCATTTGGATAACATATTTTCTTTCTTTATATTTTCTTTGTCCTTCTGTTGACTAACTTTGGTACTTCCCCTCTTTTAATACAAAAGAAAAATGCCCCAAGCGTCTTATCTTTTAGTGAAGGCAAGACTTCCTTTACATGAAATTGAAATTCAGCTTTTGTTTGAATAATGGAGAGCTCACGGCTTTGTAAGGCATCCCATTTGATTGTTAGCTTAACTTGTTGGGGAGTTCATTCTAAAATTATAATGATTTAATTGCACGAGTCCCCACTTGTTTATACTCAACATCAACAGAGCTTTGAGTTTGTCATTCCTTTGTTCAAACTCCTCACATGGTGCTCTACCACCTTGTAAATAAAGAAAAAAAGAAGGAAAGAAAAGAAAAGGAGTATTTATTTTAAGGATACAAGGGAGTCTCCTGGAACTCAAGGACCCAAGGGGTGCATGGAAAATCATATCAGGATCCAGGAAGCTCTTCCCGAGTCTCTCCTCTGCACCTCTCTGCAAATGTATCTGCTCTGGCATCTGCGTTTTTGGTTCTTTTTTTGTTTTTTTTTTTTTTTAAAGATTTTATTTATTTTATTTATTTGAGAGAGAGAGAATGAGAGACAGAGAGCATGAGAGGGAGGAGGGTCAGAGGGAGAAGCAGACTCCCTGCTAAGCAGGGAGCCGGATGTGATGTGGGACTCAATCTGGGGACTTGATCTGGGGACTCCAGGATCATGACCTAAGCAGAAGGCTGTCGCTTAACCAACTGAGCCACCCAGGCGCCCCTGAGCTTTTGATTCTTAGGGCGGATGATAGCTGCCTCCAGCAACTTAGCTCTCCTTCCCTCTTCAGCCCTCTGGCTGTTATTCTGCCCCAATTCCAGACCCCTGGAAAATAGAGAACCCAACTGGTCCAGGCCTGGTCCTACCATGCAGGGGGGTGGGGCGTGCTGCTTAGTGCAAGTGAGAACGTAGCTGCCAGTGCCCCTCCTCGGGTGAGGGGTGGGGAGGGCAGTCCTAGAGGGGGAAAGTGCTGATTCCCCGGGTAAGATTAGCGAAGACAGGCTTCCAGCCCTGTGGTTCTTTCAGAGTCTTTGAGGAAAACCAGGTGAAAATATTTCAGTTGGCTGGGATTCTTGGGGGTCACCTTGCTTCCAGCAAACATCGAAAAATCCAGATTTTTTTTAAAGCCGAGAAATGGAGTTGTGATCACTCACTTCATAAAAAGGATTATTCACTTTTGGGAAGATGTACAAGGATTCCTTTCAACTTCAGATGATACTTTCCCATTATACTCGAATTATGCTCATCTTCTCTGCAGTGAATCTGCTTCCCTTGATTTTGGGACCTTCCCTCAGCGGGATCCAGGGTCCCTCCCTTGGCACCCTCCGTGCAGGGAGGACCTGGGAGGGAGTGATGCGTCCGGCGTTTGGCTGCCGGCTGCCCTTTGGCTAGAATGAGAGCCTCCTGAGGGCAGGGAGATGCCCTCAGTTCACCTCTGCATCCATCCAGAGTCTGACACTGTGCCTGTCATGTAGCCATGCCAATGAATGCTTATGGAGCTGAATGCACAAAGCCAGTTTCCAGATATAAGCAATCCGTCGCCAAGGAGTAGCTTAAGGAGACTAGAGCTTTGTTGTAAGTAAGGGGAATAATAATATTATGTCCCTTCCTACAGAAACATTCCATATGGCACTGCTTCTTTCGGTCCCGCCAGCAGTGTCTCCTAGAGGCTGGGTGACCCCACCTCCCGTTTAGTCTCAGGACACACTCTGATGATTTGATCTACCTCAAATAATGCCCGTGACCTTAGTTCCCTTCCCTTCCCACGGGGTTGGGGGGGGGCGGGGCAAGCAGCCCCAGGGGCTGTTGCCTCCTCGGGTAGGGGCAGGAACCCGGCTAAGGTCACAGAGAGAAAAACCTCGCCCCTTTCGAGGAGGCCGGGTGGAGGCTGGGTAGCCAGGAGGAGGACCCGCCACCCTCCACCTGCTAGTTCCCAGGCACCGCCCAGCAGACCGGCCCGGGAGGAAAGGCTGTCCAGAGGACGGCCCACCCTGGCCAACTCCTTGCCTTGGCTGAGGAGAAGGCGACAAATGAGACAAAATGAAAAATATAATGATGCATATTATATTAATCATCCTCCCTTTTTCTGACACAATAAATCTTCTCTTTAAACTCATGGTGGCGATTGCATCATCTCCCTCTCTCCTCGAAACAGCACAGATTAAGATAAAGTGATAGTGCTGTGTCAAAGAGAGCTTTACCACCACACTTGGGATACAAAGAGAGAGGTTAATTTATCATCGCTGGGGAGAACTGACAGAAGAGAGATATACTACCGAAAGGGGATTTAGCACAGGGCCAAGAAACTTCACACTATTTTTACCATCTGTCACATGCTCTAATAAAGCAGGGCAAAATATGAAGAAAGGAAAAATGAACTATCAAACACTGATGTAATGCAGCCCATAAATCTAATTTAATTACTTTGCATGGAGACAGGTCCTCGAGTCTGTGTGAATATACTGGATTTTCTTGGCAACTTAACAACTAAGTGTTTTAATAACATCACACTATAATTTATTCTGCTTGAAACACAAAACCCCTTTTGTGAGAGTTTCATTTTTGAGAACTGTTAATTTTTTCGGCTAATGTCAAAACTGGCATAAATTCACATGTGAACTTGAAGCCTGACTGTGAAAAAGGCTTAGGTTACTGCATGCCTTTTTATTGTTTGGCACTTTTTCCCCCTTCTGCATGCATTAGAAATAATTGGGCTTTGTTGATGACTTAGGTGAGGAGAGTTGTCTTGCAATTAGATTTTAATATAATGACAAAGGGTGGATGAGGGGGAAATCTTTGTAAAATAGAAAGAGGTAAGAAAATGCAATGGGAAAAAAAAAAGCCCCTCAGTTTCCAGCAGAAAAGCAAAACCCGAAGTGCAGTATTCCTGGAACCAGGTTGTTCCCAGGACCATGAGAATTTCACTCTGGAGGATGGAGAGGCTCTCAGGGCAAAAAGGACGCTGGGAATGCAGGTCGGCCCTAGAGGGAGCCACCAGGCACAGAAAATAAATCAAAAATAAAATTAATATTCATCGGGTGTCTTCCCGAATTTGGATGCAGTTACAGAAATTATTGTTAATAATGAAAGCCATATATCAAAGGTTATAAAATTCATCTGTGCTAGGACACTATTTTTTTAGGCTTTGTTCTGAACCATTAAAGATGACATATTGCGTTTGTGTGCCTCTGTGTATAATAAGATACATTTAAGTCTGATTCTAACCTAAACTGGCAATTTTGGCATTGAACTCAAGTTCTTAAATGGGGCCTGTGACACGACTGTCCAGAAGAGGTCGGCTAAACCCATCCATTCTCCCATGACCTCACTCAGTAGGGCAGGATGGATGGGTAATTAATTTGTTAGCTCATCAGTGATTCATGTTGGGAAAATAAAACTCCAAGCCTCTTGACAAATTCAATTGAAATATAACAGGGGATAAGAAGATAAAAAAAAAAAACCCCAAACCAAACAAAACCCTATTCCCCCTCCGCCCGCCCCTTTTCCTGTTCCCAAACCCCAAGCCCTCACGCTAAAAGAAAACCTCACTGTACAGATGTACAGTCTGCTGAAATTCATTTATTTATTCCTTCAGCAACACTCACTAAATCCTTCCTATGTGGAAATCTCTGTAGGACACACTTTGGGGGCATACGCAGTCTGGTCGCAGAGATTCACTGGACAGAAAAATGATTGCAGTTAAGTACATTTTGAGAAAGTTTAACCTGGTGGGCAATCTTGGTGGAGTTCATGCAGAGGGCAGGTATGGAGCTGGTCATGGTAGGGACTCTGGATAAAACAGCAGTGATTCATCTGGAAAACTCTAACAAGTATTAGACCCATCAGGAAACCCACCGCGATATTCATACTGTTGAATATTTATTGAACGCTACTGGTGATTTGGTATCTGGTAACTATCTAGACAGATTCAGGGCCTTGAAGCCAGGAAACTGCGGGGCAAAGTTTTTCAGAGAAGTGCTTTCAAATAAATTTCCCCTCGTGCTTTTTCCTGACGTTCACATTCCCCTATTTAGACTTGGAAAACACTCAATTCTTGTGGTTTCTTGTTCTGTTGAATTTGTGTGGGAGAAAAATGTACAACCTTGAACTCTGAATGAAGCCCAGTGTGAAAAGTAGTGGTTTTCAGCTGTGCTATTTCAAAGGCTCTCATTGGTATTTTAAAAGACTTCCCACATATTCAGTTACTGACCTGGGGCCTGGAAGAGTGCGCATTAAAAATTAAAAAAAGAAAAAAAAATCAAACCGCCAGTATTTACTTATGAAATGACTTGGTTATAGCCCGGCAATCCAACTGCCTTAAAATTAGTGTACAAATTGAAAGTTTGAAGGGTTTCTTTTTTGGCATTTTGATTTCCTCATCTGAAAAATGGGGATATTAATACCTACCTCCTGGGGTTGTCGGGAGGATTAAATGCACCCACATATGTAAAGCATCGAGCACACTAAAATGATGGCTGCAATTATTATTTTATTATTATTATTTTGATTTCGCTACCCCTCCTTCTCTTCCTCTCCACATTTCTAATCACCCCCTCTCCCTTTACCCTCCCCCCACCACCCCATTAGTACTTTTTTTACAGACTTGCAGGAATCCACTTCCTTCAGCCTCCCCCTTCTGGTCCAGCTGCAGACTGCAGTCCTGTCACTTTTTTTTTTTTTTTTTTTTTTTTTACTTTTGAAAAAGAAAACTAATTAAAAAAAAAAAAATTGGACTCAGGCTGTTTTCTGGAAATGAACCTTACTAAGGAAGCAGTGGGGAAAAACAAAAAAAGCACTGAGCTCCATGTGGGCTCTGTGGCAAAAGAAAACATCGAGAGGGAGTCCATGTTCTCAGAAACCTAGGAAAGAGTCTTTCCAGTCAAGGGGATTAGAGAGGGGGGAGTACCCCAGGAGTTAAAAAGCCTGCAAAATTTATGGTATTGTCTCCTTTAATCGGTAACTGTTAACCCAAGTGCCCGACACAAGGTGAACTTGACCTTTCCTATAAAACAGTTGTACTTGAACTCTCCATGCTGCTCCATGGCTCTTCATATTCTTCTTTTAAGAGGTACCTTGCTTTAACCTTGCTGGTCAAGAAGACAGATCATTTACATTAACAGATTATGCCGGAATGCTCCAGGTCTAAGCTGGAAGTGCATTAGCACAGGTGACTTGGGTTGCCAAGGGCAAGGACCTGAGGAGAAGCCCAAACAGCTGACACCGCCATTTGGAAGGAGTGAGGTTTCAAGGAAACATCTTAAAACCACACCGGTCCCTATTGTGGCACCCAAGAGATGCTGAGCCACACTGAATTTTAAACAATGATCTCCCTCTTCTTCCCAGTTGCTTGCTAATGTATGTTTTGTTCATTTATTCACTTAGGCGTCAAACACTGGGTGCATCATTACGGTATGCCAAGCATTATGGCAGGTGCTGAGGATGATTAGAAGGAACAGATTGACCCTGCCCTCAAGATAGATTGAACAGAGGGGAGGATGCAGACACAAACTCCCTTAACTATAATGTAGTGTGAAAACCACTACATCATCAAAGTCTGAGCACAGTTCTGTACAAGACTGGGAGACCCCATACAGAGGAAAGGGGGAAGGTTCCCAAGGGTATCATCTGAGCTGGGGATAGAAGGATGAGTTGCATTTGTCTCGGGTGTAGACGTAGGAGGAATGATGTTTCTGGTGGAGGGCACAGCATAAGCAAAGGTTCAGGAGCATGACTAGCGTATGGGAAAGTTAAACTGCTCTTGATCGCCTAGTGGCCACAATAATAGTCTGTGATTTGCTGCTAGGTAAGGTCACAGGTGGGCAGGAGGTGAATGGAAGAGCAGGTAAATCTCTAGCTGCCCTGTTGTCTAGATCTTGTTCTTCAAATCCCAGGGTCCAACGTGCAGAGAGAATGGGTTCTGTTGGGTTCTGCCTATTGGCACAAGCACTAGCTCCAGAAGGGCTTGTGAATGTCATCTGACCTCCCAAAGGAGACCCCGAGGGTTGGTGGCCAAGCTTGGCAGTGTCCCTTTGGATAAGGAAGAGTCTGTTTTGATGTACCTGGGGAAGGGCTAAAAGTCCTCCCTCATGGCCAGTGTGTTTCCTGCTAACCAGAGCAAAGCACTTTGTTGAAGGATCATCTAGGTACCCCCAGGGAAAGGTCACAGTTACAACTGACCTTTACTGAACACTCTACCCAAGACCGACACTATTCTGAGTGCTTCACTGAAACCTCACAACGAACCTAGAGAGTAGTAGCTCTGTTATCATTTTATCATTTTGCCAGGGAAAAGTCTGTGGACAGACAGGTGGGGTGACTTGCCCAAGGTCACACAACTAAAAAGTGGCCTCGCATCTTTGTCCTCTTCACCAACTTCCTATATCCACCCAAGAGCGTGAGACTGCCATGACACATTTACTAAGCTGGGTGCTTCATTCATGTATATCATCTCATGATATCATCGGTGGTGACAACTCTATGAGACAAATATGACCTTCATGTTACAGATGGGGAAACTGAGGCTCAGAAAGATTAAGTAACTTATTGTCAAACAACCAGTAACTAATGAAGGTGGCATTTGAACTGAATGTACCTGGCCTCGAAGCTAATGTCCTTTCCACTCTACCACGCTGAATTTCCAAGAAAAAAATCTCAGCAGATACTGTTCCTTTTCCTGCCACTCAAGGAGGTAAGCACTGGCAGTGCGTTTCAGTGAGCAACAGCTTCGCTTGTGAACCCCCAGGAAGCCCCTCTCCACTCCGTGCTTGGAATCTTTACTGCTAAGATGGTATATTCTAGACCCCCTTCCCTCTTTATCTTTTTTCCCAGTAGAGTGGAGGCAAATTCCATGCAGTTACTGTGGCTGGGAGTTTGCCTGTGGCTGGGAGTCATACACAGGCACGCTTCAGAAGGACTGTGTGTTTGGTTCCAGACCACCGCAATAAAGCACATATTGCAGCAAAGCAAGTCAAAAGAATTTTCTGGTTTCCTGCTGCATATACAAGTTATGCTTACACTACACTGTAGTCTATTAACTGTGCAATAGCATTGTGTCTAAGAAAACAACGTTCATACCTCAATTAAAAAAATACTTTACTGCTCAAAAATACTAACCATCATCTGAACTTTCAGCAAGTCATAATCACTGATCCCAGATCACCACGACAAAGATAGTAATAACGAAAAAGTTTGCAACATGGCGAGAATTGCCAAAGACGCAGAGTGAGCAAATGCTGTTGGAAAAATGGCGCCCACAGTCTTGCTTGTCCAGGGTTGCCGCAAAGCTTCCATTTGTAAAATATTTGATATCTGTGAAACACAGTAAAACAAAGCACAATAAAATGAGGTACTTTTTCTGGAAAAACAATGCTTTATTCAGTTGAGTCCTCCGAAAATACTTGTAATCTGGAGCATACAGAAAGACAACAGTCATACTCTGTTGAAGATGACTTGACACTTTCCACGAAAATAGACTGAAGACGCATTTTCTTTTTTCTTTTTGTCATTTTTCTTTCTCAAGTTCTTATTTAAATTCTAGTTAGTTAAAATATACTGTAATATTAGTTTCGAAGATGGATTTTCAATGATGTTTGGGAATGCTATTTGCCTCCAAGTGTTTGTTCTATGGACACATTCTGTCTGGCGCGTTCATGACTCTAGATAAAGTGTCATCTGGACAATCTTTAGATTGATTTACAATAGCCCCCTTCGTATCAAACCCTTTGTCTTCTCATTAAGGACCTTGTGGTCATTTTCAAGGTTTTCTTCCACCTTTTTATATCAAGACTGGAAAGATGTCATCTCTGAAAGTCATTAAGTAGCTCTTGGGGGAGGAGAAGCAACTCCTTGGGCCCCCATCAAATAAGGAGCCCCAATACCCAAAGGATCCAGGTCTGGAGATGGCTCCAAGAAAAGGCAAAACTTGGAATTTGGGTGTGCATGTGGGAGAATGGTCCCTCTGAAATGCTCTCCAGTGTCACTTTCTTCTTCCTATCTCTGGCTTGGCCTGATGGTTGGCATGTGCTCTAGAATTCAGTGTAAACTGGAGTCCGGTTTCCATAGCAATGGGGTTGCTGGCTAAGCACTGACCCCCCACCCCCACCCCTCTCATCCGTCTTCACTGCTATTTCCTTATTAAATTAAAAGAGCAGAGAAGTCGAGCTTCTTGGTCTCTGGTGCTCCTGGTAAAGACTTGTTCCTGTCTTGCTGGTATGTGTGCACTGGGCCCAAAGGGGTGAGGGAAGAGCCTTGGAGCCCAGATGCACCCCTCTAAGTCCTGTGTCTGGAGGGCAGAGCTGGCTTGCTGGGACATGGAGAGCAGCGCTTTGCTGCTGGGCAATCAGCCCAGGAAACTTACCTGCATGCCTCATCCCCAAAGGGAAGACCTGTAATTCACTGGCCACAGGTGGAAGGGGTGCCACAGGGGCCTGCTCTCCTGGGCCTTTTGTTACCTCTGTAGGAAACCCAATCTATGCCTTTCGTAAGGATGGGAGCTCGAATTTCCTTCTGCAACCCCCACTGCCCCACCAACCAAGGGAGGGCTGGCTGGGGGATTTACCTCGAGTAAGAACTTGGTTTTGTAACTGGAGGGTCTCTTTTTTCTGGGCCACACTGCTGTCTTTTGCCCCAAAGCTGGACAGTGCTGGGGGACAGGCAGGGGTGGTCTGGTGCCCAGTGATGAAAGGGTCAACCTCTTGGTATAAACTCTGGGGTGCAGCTAACACGGTATGGGAAAGATGAACCCCATTCCCTCGACTTCCTTTGGTTTTGCGCTGTATTTTGGAGACATGCACGTCGATTGGGGTGGAGGTGGGGATACCTAAAGTCCCCAGATTCTGGCTACATATAGGTCAGGGGGCAGATGGTTGTAGCAGAAAATAAAGAAGGAAAGACGGCCTTTTGTTCCCTCCTCCCTACAGTACTTCACCCAGGTGGTAGGTTCTTTCAGGCTGATCCCATCTGTAAGAAAGGGAACTCCACCTTTGGGGTACATTTTGAGAGATACCAGAAGGCTCTCGTATCAGTTAGTCAATGACACAAAAACATTGCATAACAACTACCCAAAAGTCAGTGACTTAAAGGAACAATCATTTATTCTCAGGACTCTGCAGGTCAGCTGGAGTTCACTGGGGCTGGGTGGATCTGAGTTGGGCTTTTGTGGACCTACTTGGCTCTGCTCCACGTGTCTCTCCTCTTCCTCATGGGACCAGCAGACTAGCCTGGACATGCCCCTTTCATGGCAATGCCCAAAGTGCGAGAGCACAAGTGGAAATACTCGAGGTTTATTGGGAAAAGTGAATCATATGGCCAAATCTGAAAACAAGAGCATGGGAAAAAGGACCTGCCCCAAATGGGGAGGGCCCTGCAAAGTTACTGGGCAAAGATCATTGATACAGTAAAAGGATGCAGAATCAGGGCCAAAAACACAATCTATCATATATCCTCCGTCTTCCCAAAATCTCTCCCCACAGACCTTTGACAGGGCTTAAAATCCTGCTTAAGATTCCTCCTTTGCATTCAGATGCTGTCTTGCATAAGGCCCTTGTGAGAGGCAGGACATTTATGCATAACTCCTTAACCCTCCAGCAGTATTGGCGGTTAGCAGACAAAGGGGTTCTGAGAGAATGGGGCCCAGGATCCAGGCATTTTGCAGGGAAAGGTGGACCACAAGAGGCGGGGTGAGCTGGTGTCACCCCGCCCTTCGTCCCGACCCACCCTTTTTTTGCCTGTGTTAGGAGAGAGCTACAGAAATTCTTCATCTGCCCCAAGAAACATTGTATCATTTGAGGTGGCTAGAAAATTCCTAGGTTGGAAACATTCAGAAAACAGCAGTTAACTCTGTAGGAAACACATCCTCGGCTTCTCAGTGATGTCAGAATGTTTGTCTCTTTTTGTTTCTGTTTGGGCACATGGGACACGTGAGGGTGGGTGGGCGGCGAGTGGGAGTTTTGAGGTCTGTGTTTGTATGCATGTGCGTTGTGTTCATGTTTTTGCCAATATGCCTGTCTCAGTCACGCTCAAAAATCTGTCTTTTTCGGCTGGGAACAGGAAGAGGTTTTCATTATTAGACAATATTATCACCAAATAGTTTTTTTTTTTTTTAAACATGCGTTAAGAGGATCGGACTCCTTCCAAAACCACTTAATAAGAGGAGTATGTGTGTGTGCTGTGTGTTGGGGGTAGGGTGTAAGTAGAGAGAGGTCTTTCACCCCACAACCTCTCAGATTCTATTTCTGCTATGA
>NW_027397079.1:34359972-34419972 GCF_003265705.2 Callorhinus ursinus | reverse complement strand
ATGACAAACCACCGACTCGGCATTTGGGAGCAGGACAGCAAATTTGCACTTTATGAAATTACAGGAAAGCTAGGACATAAGGAATAAATAGTTACATCTGTTTGGTGAAAGGGGGAAAAGGGTGGGGAGGAAAAAGAGGGGCTCAAGCAGAAGAGAAAAAGAACAAGTGAGAGATAGTCTCCCAGCACAGGGCCCGAGTCCCAGAATTCCGGAGCCCGGGAGAAGTCCCTCGAGTGCTGTGGGGGGCGCCTTCCATTGTACTCGAGCGGAAAAGTGCTGGCGGAGCGGGACGCACCCAAGTCCAGCACTTGTGTATTACAGACTTTCTGCAAACCAACCGGCCAGAAGCTCAGTTGCCTAGAAGAGATTTGGGGAAGGAGCGCGAGGTAAAGCCAGACAGAACACACCTGCTCAGGGACTTCTCATCTGTGGCAAGCATGTGCAGGGGGCATGGGTCCTGGGTCCTGGGGAGGTTACACGGCAGTCTCCGCTTTCTCCGGAAGCTGGTCTGTACCTATGCAGGGTGAATCAAATGCCCGGCCCATTTGCTTAGCTCTTCAGCTCCCCAAATGAATTCCTGCTTCTGAGTTTGACTCTCATAGCCAATCCGGGCTCCCTTCTTTGCACCAGGCGGGGTATCCTTGGGACTCTGCCTTCTCCTCCCTGACTCTGTTGTCCCTTTCTTCCTTGCAAAGCCTCTCAGGTCTCAAGGGACCGAGATTCCTGTTCACCCCCTGGAGTTCTGCCGTGGTACATGGACTCACACACACTTCATCTCCCCCTGAGCTAGCTTGCTGTCCCCAGATCTCTCTACTGGCACCCAGCCCATGACACCTTCATTTCAGTCTGCATTCACCTCTCCCCACTCAACCAACCTGTATTTACTGAGCACCTATTAGCTATAAAGCACTGTGCTGGGTGTGAGGAGAAAACAGAAATGAATCTAACTTGGGCCCTTGCTTTCAGGAGATTGAAGACTAGAGAAAGCCACATGTATAAGTCACTAATGGTGATGAGTGACACGAGAGAGGCATAAAAGAGCCCGAGGGAATCCACAAGAAGGGAGATCACCTCTGTCTGGAGCACAGGATGCCTGCAGAAAGGGAGGCTCTGATCCCGTGGTGGTGCAGGTGGTGCACTCTCTTTGCCGGCAGAGAAAACAGCAAGAGGAAAATGACGGAGCCAGGGTGGTGCGGATGCGTTTGGGGGAGAAATGGGAGACAGAGCTGGGCCGTCATCCATAGACACATGGTGGAGAATCTTCAACGTCCCCCAGGGAGTTCAGACGTATCCTGCAAGTGTGGGGCATTATTGCATATTTTTGTTTGAGTCCCGAGGGTCAGAATCAGAGCTGAGCTTAGAGAGAGCATGTTGGAGGCAAGGGTGTGCTGGAAGGTAGAGGGCAGAGAGGCGTGGGAATAACCGGAAGCCAGAGATCAGGAGGGCGTCACCCTGGACGTGCAGGGCACGTGGGTGGGACCTGGACAGCCGCAGGGGTCCTGCGCAGGAGCGGGGGTGGATCAGCTCCAGCAGCCGCCCTTTCAAGCTTCTCTTTAGCTCAGACCTGGGGCAGGAGGATTCCTGGAGGAAATTTCTGAGCAGAGCCAACTCATTTATCACCGTTGAAATTTCCTCGGGTGGCAAGCATCCTCAGGTACTTGAAAAGAAGGATTTACATCGAAGATACAGGAACTGCTACCTACTTCTCTTTGGGAAATGGTGCTGCAGAAGGCTCCGTTGGATGGCAGGATTGTTGAGTACAGTTCAATCAACACAAACCCAGTTTATGGATGACGGTTCCCAGGAATCTACTGTTTAACCACGGGAGAGTATCTAGACTTGGTGAGCTATTCTTTGGATGGTCATCGATTCTCCCCCATCCTGCCAAAAGTTACCAACAATTTGCATATAGGAAATACGTTATCCAACACAGGTAGCCACAGGGAAAGAGGGAATTTCTGCTCACGAAGGGACTACTATGGCCAGGGACTTACTCAGTCCACTATTTATTATCGTTTTTACTTTACCACTGAGGAGAGGACATTAAGGCTCAGAAATGTCAAATCGAAGCCCAAGTTTATGTAGCTGGTGAGTGGCAGGCGGAGACAGGTGTAAAAAAGCCCGATTTGTCTGATAGAAAAACTGCTCTCTCTCTTCATCCCTAAGAATTCTTTTCCATTATATGGGAACTTGTTAAACAGTGAGTTTCTTGATCAGGACTAGCTTCTACTCAGGTAGAATGTGTGTTTGTCCTCAAGCTCTGGTAGGAGCCTTCCCTGCCCCTGCCCGCCTTCTCCTACCCCCCAGCACCACGGAACGATGCCGTCTGAAGGGGCATTTAAAAGCATGAGGTCCATGAGTTTTGCAACGTGCCATGATCGAGGAGCTTCAGGCTGGCATATCGAAGGTGTTCCACCACGCCGGCCCCACAACATTTAGGAAGTCTGCACAGAGGTCTTTGCTGTCTTGGCTGGAAGGAGATTGGAGAGGACAGGCCCCCGGAGGTAGACTTCGGCTAACGAGGTCGGACATGTCATTGGTGAGGCTTGTTTCTGTGTTTCCTGTGATTGAGCCACCCTTCTGGGAATGAGCCCCACAGAAAGCACCAGCAAGTCAGGCTGGAAGTAGAGCAGGTGTCTAGAGAAATCGAGAAGGGCCCCCTCTCCAATCACCGGGAAGAATCATCACTCATTTGCCAGATTAGCTGGAGACTCCCAAACCTGCCAGCCTCCATGTGGGGGAGGTTCTGCAGCCTGAGCACTGGGGCCTGCCTGGGAGCTGATGATTTAGACCAGAGGATTTTATGGTCTGAAAATGGCTTTAAAATTTGTTTGGAATTACCCAGAGCACATTTTAAACACTTCAATTGCCGTCTTCATATTTTTTAGTATTTGCAATTTACCTTAATACAATTCTTCTCCCGTCTCCCCCAGTGCGTCCCTCACACCTCTGTCTTTCCTCTTGCCCTCTGGAAAGGCTTTAGGCTTCAGCATTTCCCCGGCCGGCCCACAGGAGATCGGGAAGTGGTTCACCCTGATGCCCGGAGCCACTCCCTCCTGTTTTACCTTCTTTGTTCTGGATTGAATAGTGTTCAACCACTCTCTTTATTATTTATTTCTTTATTCTAGGCCGCATAGTGTTCCCCTGAATATCTGGAACCTCAGAATATGACCTGATTTGGAAATAGGGTCCTTGTAAGTACAATTAGCTAAGATGGGGCCCTCCTGGATGATGGGGGCCCTTCAATCCAGTGCCTGGTATTCTTATAGGAACAGAACAGGACATGGGCTCACAGGGAAGGTGGCCACGTGGAGATGAAGGCAGAGTTGGAGTGACATGGCTACCAGCCAAGGCATGTCAAACCTCGCTGGGAGCCACCAGGAGCCAGAAAAGCGAGGAAAATGTTTCCCTAGGGCCCTCAGAGGGAGCAGGGATGTGTGGACTATCTCCGTTTCAGACTTCTAGCCTCCAGAACTGTGAGACAATACGTTTCCATTGTGTGAAGTCACCCAGTTTGTGGCCATTTGTTACTGCTGTGCTGGGAAGCTAACATGGCCTCTCAGGTGGCTCAGGGCTCTGCCACCTCTTCCGGGGGGCCCAGAGCAAGCTCACAGAGGAAGCCCAGGAAGGTCCCCCGTATCCCACATCCTTGGGGCAGGAGCTGAGGGGTTTGTTAGGTTTAAGATCCATCCATTTCAGCCAATGGCTCCTTTCTTCCTTGACTTTGGTGTCCAGTTCATAGGTCCGAGGTTACGCCCTTCAGCGGGGCTGTGGATAGGGTATCCTGGAGGTATCACCACCAGCAGAACTCTATTGTTTGTGTGAATCGAACATACTCTAAGTTCCAGGCCTTCCTGGGCTATGTTATCATTATTTTTAAGTAAAATAGTCGGTCAACAAATATTGGCTGCTTGTCTCCAAGTTGAGGCCACACCTTGTGTGTGTTGGGAATGGGCGTAGATTGGTTGTGTTTCCAACTGATCCTAGTTTCCCTGCCCATCCTTAACATCGGGGCCAGATGCTCCAGAAAGTTCTCCCCGATCCTCCGGACCCAACGGGACCCCGACCCCTTTTGCCACCAGCAAGCTGGCCTCTTCCACCCTGCATGCCCCCCTTCTCCCTGCCCTGTCCCCCCTTTCTAACTGTGAAGGCCTCGCTCCTGTGGGCTGTCAGAGGGGTTCTGCACATTTTATACCTGACAGGACCTCTCCCAGAAACCCCGGAGGGAGACACCGTTAAAGTGTTTTATGTTGGGGAATAGGTTGGTTTCTGTGCAATAAAAACCAAAGCCATTGAACAAGCAAGCTCCTGGGTGATTATTGGGACGAAGGAGATAGCTTCCATATGCCGGGTGGGTGCTTGGAGGCCAAGCCTGCATCTGTTCCCTTTGTTCTGTCAGAGAACAGAGCCAGGAGGGGGTCTGACCTCCCGATAAACCCTGAACCAGAACCCTCTGCTAGGCTTCAGGGAGGACCGGGGGCTGGGAGTGGAGGAACAGGTCGGAGGGCAACAACATCTGGCAGGAGGAGGGGGTGGGTGGGGAGCTGGGTGATGGTGCGGCGGGGGGAGGGGCAAGAGGGCTGGGGGGCCTGGGCTGCCCCCTCCGTAATCAATAAACCCCGCTACCAGAGGAGATCAGAGAACCATTCATTAACGAGCTCGTTAAGTGATTGATAGGCTTAATTTTCCTGTCAAATGTGGACTTCCCTTGTAAACATGTCAATTGAGGAAAGTTCAAGCTTGTCACTTGGATTTATGGCTGGAATAACATGTAGGCAGAGAAGAGGGGCAGGTCCCCAGTGACCCATGCTGGCTGCTCTGGAATGGTAAGGCCAGTGTCCCCAGGTGCTGGCAGGGCGCTCCTTTTTCCTCCCCACAGCTGAGACAACAATCACGGCCTCGGCCTCTCACTCTCTCGTCCTCCAAGGCATGAAGAAATGGCGATCCCACGTTGCTAGGGTTGTGCCCGCCCCCGCCAGGGCTGTCTTTGGAGGGAGTCACTGCTTCACCTTGAAATCCCTAGAGACAGCCCCCTGGGGGCAGGGGGGAAGGCTCCCCGAAGCCGTGCTCTTGGAAAATAGGTCTCCTTTCCCTTTCTAGTTGTCCTGGACCCTCAAGACTGAGTGAAAATAGAAGCCGAAAGCCCCAGTCGTGTGACCCAAACAAGCCATCAGCTCATCAGTGATCTGGAAAATTGCCGGTGGCACTTGGTGGACAGGTTGGCGGGGAGGTGGGCACAGGCAGAGCGGGCCACTCGGAACGCGTGCAGGGCTGGTGGAGGGCAGCTACAGGCGGCGGCCTAATGGGCGGGCCTGTGGGGAGCCCCTTTCTAACAGGCTTCATGTAATGCTCCGTGTTAAACTAGCCAAGCAGAGTTACACTCCCCAGATGTGTAAGAAATGCAGGCCCGGTATGAGTGAGCATTTTGGGTAATGGAAAATATGGTTCAAAATCTACTCTAATCCATTAGTGTTATTATCGAAAAGCACCAAGCATAGCAGACAGGCTTTCCAGGACTCGGCCCAGACTCGGTCTGCTTAACCAGTGCTGTCTGCCCTCTTCAGCATCAAAGTAGCCTTGGTCTGGTATCATGCTCTTTCCTCTCTAGCAGGTCTGTGGACCACCCAAGCCCAAGACCTCTGTCTTTCTGGCCTTTGCAGCTCCCACGCAACACCTGGTAGAGGTCCGGAGTGCGGGAGTGGCTGTTCCCTGCATGCGGCTGGGCTGGACAGTGCCAGGGACCCCTCTGCACTCACGGCCCTCATCCTGGGGCACCAAGAGCTTCATCACTGAGATCCTCGGTGCAGAGACAGTGAGGGTGGGGGATGGGCTTGGAAGCAGATTATGTCTCCATGAAAACTCTGAAAGTCCTGTCCCAGCAGCACATATCAAGTTGTGTGTGTGTGTGTGTGTGTGTGTGTATGTAGGGGCGCTCAACCAGCTTCTTGCAAACTACAGACCCTCTCTAGGCCTTCCTGGCTTTTCATCCCATAATATATCATTATCGTATGGAAATATGCCACACGCAGAAGCACATACCACAGTACAAATTTCTGCAATGACGCCAAACCTGTCAGGCTCCCCTCTGCGGGTGAGGAATCAGGAGGGACACCGGGCAACTGTGGTCACCAGCTTCCCTTTGATGTTCTACTTTTTCTCTCCAGGGAGGGGCGCATTTGGTGTATTTGTCCAGGCTTGCTTACACTTCGACATTCTCCAAGCGAGTAATGGTCACGAGAATGGCGGAACTCTTGCTTTTTTGAGCACTTGCCTTGTGCCAAGCGCTCTACCGGGGGCTCTGCCAACACCCCCTACTCGGTGACAAACCCCCAGTTCCACCCAAGGCCACACAGGGCGGTGGGGGTGGGCTCCAGGCACGGGTCTGGGCCGCTTCCCTGTTGCGTTACTTCAGGGCAGTCCACAGCCACGTCAGTGTTATGAAATTGCCACATATTTGGTGTATTGGTCAGAAGTCGGGATGTTTGTTTGTATGGTGGCATCTCTGAGCGCCCAATGCGGGGAGTTTTTGAAATATGTTTTAGGTTCAGACCCACAGGCCCATTTTTCTTCCTTATCTAAGTGCTGGTGGATAATAGGAGCTATATTACTGCTATAATGGGCTCTTGAATTGAGCCCCTGGAGAGGTGCCAGGACCAAGTTTGGACACAGCAAAGGCCTGGTTGGAAAGAGTTGCGTGGGGAGCTGGAGGCTCATCAGTCTTGGAGCCGCCTTTTGGCAGGCCTACGGACCCTCACTTTCCTTTAATGCAGTCAAGGCCACTGAACCCAGGCCCAGATGGCCTCCCTCCATATGCTATCGCATTCCAGCCTATAATTATTAATTATTATGATTAAAGTAAGATCTATTATTTGTTGAGCACCTATTCAGTGCCAGGGACAGCCCAAGCTACTTGACACATGCTTGTTCAATAATCATTGCGATGACACTACCCCGTAGGAACCCTTGTTATCTCTGTTTACAGATAAAGAAACTGAGGTAAAGGGTAAATAACTTTCCCCAAGTTGGAGGTAAGCGCCTCTGCTTATTCTACCAAACTCAACTGCCTCCTATTCTCAGACCGCCAGCTTCAAGAACCCTCTTCCATCCCTAGTCCTCTGATCTTACCCTCCTCTGCAGTGATACATTTCCAAATGCAGCAACGAGTATAGATCTCAGCCCCCATGTTGTTTTCATTGTGGTGTCTTCTTCTTTTCTGACCCAGTGTCTGGTCTGAACAGACAGAAGAATCTTTGTGTTATGATAGGACAGGAGGGGCTCTTGGCCCATGCTTGGCCTGTGTGTCTGTGGACTGTTCGTGGCAGTCTTTCCCCAGGGAATTGAGGGATGCCTTCTATTCCAACAGATATGCCTCATTAACAGGTCCCCTTAGCCTGCAAGAAGTGATGGCACATTCTGCGGCTTCCAGACCCCGTAGGCCTGCTGCCCCCAGACTCTGGTCTGCATCTCCCAGGAGCACTGGATGCTGCTTCTGGGTGCCCCCTGATCCCTGCATGTAGCACTCAGTGTGGGGTCCCAGCATCTTCTTTCCCAGGGCTTTCCCTTTTGGAGAAAGAAGCAAGAAAATGTGCCCTCTGTTCATTGAATACATCTTGCAGCCCTTCTCTGCTTGGTATGTCCTTGAACCCAAGCATTTTCATGTAAAGAGGACTTTGATGAACTGCCCCATTTCAAAGAGACAGGGAGGTTCTTTAGCTCATAGGAAGCACACAGAAAGTCTCAAGTTCCCTGGTGCTGGCGCTAGCCCCTGGGAGCCAGCAAGTGAGATGAATTAGAAGCCTAGAGCAAAATATTTGGTTTCATGCAATTTAGTTTCTTTCTACTACTTGCTTAAAATTCTGTGGAACAATTAAATCTTAAAAGTGTCTTGTGAATGCCTTGGGCTTCCTTCTCCTTCAGGTTTATTGATTGTATTTGATATCACTCACAAGAGCGAGATTTTTTTTTTTTTTAACATTTAATAAGACCGCTTGGTTGGAACCCAGAAAGAGAAATTCTGCTGAATCAGAGAGCGCCTGAGCTCTGGCAGTAGGCTCAGCAAGTGGGAAATCTCTCATCATTCTATCAACCTTCTGAGGTTGCCTTTGAATCGAGGGCCTCGGTCATGATAGTCATGAATGGAGGCTTGGTATTTCTGCTTTTGTGGTATAGATTGTCACTGGGAAGAAAGCAGAGAATACTCCAGACAAAAAAGATTAAGGACCCTCTAAGTATATAACACCAACAAATGGATAGAAGGATCCTCTCCCTCCCTCCACCCTAGCAGAACAACGGCTGGCTGTTTTACCAGTAAATATTGGCAGCACACCCTGAATTGGACTTGCAACTTTTTGTACCAGGTGATCAAACCCAGTGTCTTCACTCCAGGTGATTCAGGAGTAAAGGAGTCACAGAAGGTAGAAAACCACCATAAACAAGTATTTATTTCATTTTTGTCTGACCTCCTCTTGGTAAGTGGCTCACTCATGCTTCTTCCAAAGGATGGGCTTTGAGATGCCTGATCTCAGGCAGACTGGAATGAGTTCACAGCCTTGGTGCAGCTGATTCAGCGGGGACTGTAGCCTGAACTTTTTTTTTTTTTTTTTTTAATCCAGGTGAAAATCTGTTTTCGAATAATAAAACATCCAAGCTGCCTCCTGTCGTCTATCCTGGAAGATCAGCTACCTTCCCACTCCATTTCAGCGTGGAGGTGTCCCTAGAAGCTTAAAACACACGGCCCCTGCAAAGATGGGAAAGAATATTCCTCAGCAAAAGAGGAAATGAGGGGGCGAGAAGGTGGGGGGAAGAAGCAGGGTTGTGCTGTGCTTTGATGGCCTTGTATTTTCAAGCCCTGAGAAAGAAGGATTTGGGCTGCCACACTCAGTACAGAGCAGTGAGCTCTGGTCGAAGGAATGCGGCACATCTGCCTTTTATAGGTTTGGAATGAAAAATGTTTTTAATTAAGGAGTGGAATTGGGGCTTTTAGTCTTGCTACATGCTATGTACTTGTCGAACCTGCTGGATGGGAATCAAGTGCTGACCTCTCACCCCCACCTACTTTAACCAAAGGAGTCCTGGGAGCGCTCAGAGAAACGGTGAGCACCTGAGCAAGTCTGAAAGGCTGTTTCTGGGGTCATGTGCATCATCAGACAGGATGCACCCCAGTGCGGAGAGCCCTCCCCTGGCCTCAGCATGGGTGACTTGCAACATGATCCCAGCTGCCTGGTTCGGGAAGGAAGGGTGGGTCCATGTCATTGTTGGCTGTGGACCGAGACCGGGAGCCAGGAAGGCTTAGGGACCCAGTGAAGCCAGAAAAGCAAAGAGGAAAAATCATGACAATAAAAACCTAGAAACACAACATTTTTAAAGGAAAGCAAAACTGGAAAGGTCATGCTCTGTTGCAATATTCTTATTTTGAAACGAGCCTCTTGCCATACCCCACTCTCCTCACCCCCCCATCCCCGCCCCACAGAAAGAAACCTCTGTGAGGGGAAGGAAAATCATTTTGTTGAGGTGACCGCTCTCTGTTGGAGACACTAGGAGGCAGCGAGGCTTGGTAGCATCTTTATGAAATTTCAGAGGCCAGCAAAGGGAAGGAGCTATAGTAAGAAGCCACGGTTCTCTCCTGGTGATCAGCTAGATGGTTACCTGAGCTGTTTCTGGCTTAGTTTCCCACTCTTTTTGTTTGTTTGAAATCTCTGTCAGCTATAAGGTGCTTCCATGTGAGGTATGAATCCTTCTATAAATATGGGAAAGAGCCTTCTGGAATTAGGTCAAGGGCTAGCAATCCTTTTGGATAGTAGGGCAGGAGAATAGCCCAAGTCTCCCTGCTGTTTCAGACCCTAACATTCTACGTAGTTCTGTGGCTTCCCTTTGGTTGACTCACCTTCCTTCCTTTCCTGCCTTGTGAAATGCTGTGGGAATCCTTGAAGATCCGAGGAGGCCTCCATTAATTCCTTTCCAGGCCCTAAGTATTATCTCCCACCCCTTTATAGCTTAATACAAGTTGAAACAAGTTTTGATATAACATTAAGCATATACATGCTGAAATCCACCCCCCACCCCCGATTTTCTAATTCAGTTTTGGGTAAGGTCATCAAAGCTGAACGGCTCTCTCTCCCCCCCTGGCTCCTTGGCCTCTCCCTCCTGTTCTCCCTCTGTGTTTCTGCTCGGCTGCTTCCTGATACAGGTGTTTAGCCCACATTTTGGTTCTAGCTCTGGATACAGTTCGAGCGCCACCTCCTTGGGAAAGGTTCTCCTCTTGCTGGGCAGAAATAATTGCTTCTCTGTTGTGCTTAGGCTTTACAGCCCCCCCCGCCCCCGCCCCGTCCTCCCTTCTCTTGTCGTCCACCCTGCAGGCACGGGGCAGAGGAGGGTATGCTCTTCCCATCTTGTGTCTCATTTAGCTCTTGATGTGTCTGTCTTCCCTGACCAGCCCCTGCTTCAGGGCGGGGATGCCGCTGTGCTCCTCTGTGTCTCCACAGCTTAGCCCCGCTTCTGGCCTATGGAAGATGCTCGGTACCTGTTGAAAGGAGTTGAGTTCAGAGTAGAGGAATGAAAAGAATAAGAGGAAAACTATGGAAGTTTTTTTGGAGTCTTTGTGGAGAAAAGTTTTTTTTTTTTTGTTTTTTTTTTTTTTAGAGCGAGGGCACGAGTGGGGTGGGGGTGGGGCAGATGGGGGCGGGGAGAGAGAGAATCTTAAGCAGACTCCCGGCTCAGCGCAGAGTCCGACGTGGGGCTCAATCTCAGGACCCAGAGATCATGACCTGAGCCCAAATCAAGAGTCAGACACTTAACCGACTGAGCCACCCAGGTGTCCCGAAAAGTGATTCTTGCTTATAGACTGAAGACCTTCTGTGGATCCTGTACCACCGCTGAAGGCAAGGCCAGGAGTGACTGATCAACTATATTCCCCTCATATAAATTATTTGTATACATCTTATCATTGATACATACATGTAGTTTACCCCCATGGTAAACTGTTCACAATTCAGGAAGTGACTGAACTCATTACATTGTATTGGTTTCATTTCAGTTATTAGACTTAGTGTGTTTCTTTTATGATTATGGACAGGAAATTGTGACGGATTTTTTATTGTATTCTGTGTCAAGCATCACATTCTAGCCAGCAGAAATAACTGCTAACATTTATTGAGTCCTTACTATGTGCCAGCCATTCTTCTAAGCACTTTACATATATTAACTTATTTACTTGATACAACAAACCTATATGCAGCTCAAACATGATCTATAATTGATGCTATTATCTTGCATGGCTGCAAATAAAAATTTCATAATATCCTATAAGCATATGGATAGCAATACAGTTGGAATCTGGATAGAAGACACTGAACTCTTGTGATTTAGTGAGAGTGTTCATCTAATCCACATAATCATGAATTCAGTTTGATGGCTTAAGAAACCAATGTTGACATTTGGACTCATAAACATTATAACTTGGGGGAAAATGGGGTCTAATGTCATCACTGCGGTGTCATAGTGTTGGCCAGAGTCTCAGTGAGAGAGCAAGAGAGAGACGAGGGCCCCATCCTTTGCCGTCGGCACATTCTCCTTGGCTGGTGGGAGGGAGCTGTGACAGACCCCGTTGATTCATCTGGCCCCTGATGATGGTGGGTCTATGTGTCTGAAGGACAAGAGAAGGGATAGCTTATGGGAACTTCCTTCACTGAACTCTGCCCCTTGCCATTATCAAGCAGTGATAATTCTTGCTATTAAGTCAAAACTTGGGGTTTGAAGGATTCCCAGATCAAGGAGGCTGTGGCACCTCACTCTCTGTTCTTGCACCAAATTAATTTTTGGCAATGTTGAGTGAAAAAGGAGGTTGCCTCCCCACAAAACAGGGCCTTGATACGTGTTTGTTGAGTGAAGCAGCAGATTTCTCTGTAGCCTACACTGGCACTGTGATAGCAATTTGCTAGCTTATTATGTTAGGTTCAAACCCTGTTAGTATTTATTTTAGTTAATATAATGCAATTAGAGTATAATCATATCAGTAGCTTGTCAAAAAAATAAAAGTTATTGAAATACCAGTGCTAATGTAAAGTGATAGAAAGTAGTGAATGGTTGCAACGCTTGAGTTGAATGAGGCGTGAAAAGAAAGTTGGAGAGTGGGTAGAGTTGGAGAATCAGATCTTTGGCTTCTTCTGAGCTTCCTGTTTAAGTGCTCACGGACACAAGGAAGCTTGTCTCTGTGGTTCTCTTCCTTATGGGGCCGCGATCCTTTTACTGTTTCTTGAGACAAAGTTCTCTGTCTGGATGTGTCTAAGAAGATCGTCTTGAGATCCATAATGTTCGGAAGATGGAGACGGAGCTCTAGTTCCAACTTTTCTTAAGTGGCTGCGTGACTTAGGTCAGCCTTCTACCTTCTCTGGGCCCTTAGTGATTACTGTAAAACAAGGAGGGTGGCCTGGATAATCATAAGGTCCTTGGCTCTGTTTAATGATACCGTGGTATAATGACACTATAACTTCTCAGAGCCTGAGATGAACTGTGAGGCATGTCAGCCGACCCCATTTTTCTTTATCTTTTCTTTTCCTGACTGGAGAAACCCCAAAGCCGCCCAGTGACCACAGAGGTCCCGTACTTCAGCACTGGGCAAACTGTTGAGACCATTCATTGCTTCGTAGCCCTATTCCAACAGCTCTTCTAGGACCTGGGTGGGCAGGTGTAGGTGAATATTTGCCTCAGAGTGTATTAAACCTTTGTGAGGCCTGGGTTTCCCATCCTTCAGCCCTTTCCACAAGCCCCTGGCTGACATTGCTTTTTCCCACCCCTTAAGGGGCTGGATAGATGATTCGGGCAGGTAGAAAATTCTGGAAATGAAGACAAGTGAAGAGGAAAGAGTAGTCTAAGAGCTAGATACTGTTTCCCAAGAGTGGTTTCATTTGCAAGGCCCGAAGACATCCCAGTGGTGGCTCTGGCTCCATCATGGTAGGGGGCGGCGCTATCTTCAGGCCCTTGTCCAACTTTTGGATTCTTTGGTGTCACTCAAGCGTTGCCACAAGAAGCTCATTGTTTGGGGTTTGTTAGATATGGTGTAACTCTAAGGAAATAATTAACACTTATTTCTGAGGAGAAGCTTCCAGCCGGATCCGCACTTGTGGTGGCGCATACATCTAGCAAAGAATTGTTATTTAAGCAATAATCCTTGAGAAATTGGTCGTTACCCACATTAAACGACTCAGCCCATTGCCAAGGATGGTTAACGCTCTAATAAACTGGTCATTAACTGCAGTAACAATGAATTTCGAGGGGATTATTGCTATTATAAACCTTAATCAATGGTTTATAACAGCAATAATGTGGTCCTTTCTCTTAATGGTAAGTAGGGCAGCTTGCACCATTGCCTTGAAAATATTTTTGTGGTGGCTGATAAGTCAGAGGGGAGGCCTTCCAATGCTACCCACTCTTTGGAAACACACCCAGGAAGGCAAAAGATACCTCAGGGGCTCCCGATGGCCCATGCTCTGTTCTCCCGGGATCAGGTGTAGAACAAGGAGCAGTGTGGTGTGTGTGTGTGTGGGGGGGGGGGTTCCTCTTCCAACCCCCATGGTCTTCCCCCATTACAAACCCAGTGAGGCGCTGGGCATGGGACTCCTGGGTGTGCCCAGCCAGCATGAGGCTCAGGAATGAGGACGCAATTCAGTCTGGGCTTCCTCACGAGTGGGGAGTAATAAGGAAGAAGAAGTGGCCATCTGCTTAGTGGGATGGGGTCTGCTATAGGTTCATTTCTGTCACTGTCTTGTGATGAGGCTCCAGATAAATCACATCACTTCTACAATCAATCCTCTGAAAGATGGAGCTTAGAATTGATGACTTCTCAAGTCCCTTTCTGATGTAACGCTCTTTGGTTCTTTTCATAATATTGACATCTTATATTAGAATACCATTATAGGGTAATAATAATAACAATAATAAATAACTTACATAACACTTGGTATTATTCTTAGTTGTTGGCATATATTAAGTCACTGAATCCTTACAACAATGCTGTTTCTACTACAGAGGACCCTGAGGCAGAAGAGACTAAGAAACTTGTCTAAGCCACAGAGCTAACCCAAGGTGGAGTTGGGATTTGCATACAGGGAGTCCAGAATCTACGCTTTTGCTCCTTCCCCTCAGCCCTCTCTCTAGAAGTCCCCCTTCCTTATTTCAGTTCATCCTAACATCCTTTGAAGTAGGCTGGTTGGGCTACCATATTGGTTTTACAAATGAGGCAGCCAAGATTCCAAGAAATGAGGGGACCTGTTCAGGTTGATGCAGCAGGTCTGAGGCCCACTCAGGCAGGCCTTCTGCTTCTGGCTGTGTATGTACCAGGGAGCTGTTTTGGGAGCTTCCAGACCAGGGCCTTCTCTCTCCAATGAAGTGGGCTGCACACAACCCAGTGCTGGACTCCTGGTCACTTGGGACTTCCTCCAACAAAAGGAAGGCAAAAATTCATACCCTCCTACATTACTGAAGCATGTCCCAGGGGGCAGGTGGTCCGATCTGTTTTCCAGTCTAGCATTGCTTAAAATGCATAGGAAAATGGACATTGCAGTAGACTTTGAGGGGCAAGGGGCATTTGAGGATTTTAAAATTATTCTTTATTATGGAAAATTGAACACATATACAGAAGGAGAGTATAATGAACCCCCACGTAACCATCACCAACTCTAGCGGTTATCAACTCATGGTCCATCTTGTTTCCTCCAGCCAGGCCTTCTCCATCCCCTTTCAAAATGTGGATCATTTTGGAGTAAATCACAGATGTCATACCATTTCTTTGGTTATCACTTCAGTATGCATCTGTAACAGTTAAGGGTCCTTTACAAGAATAATCGCAAAACTGCTATTCGCAGTAAAAATTAACAATAATTTCTTAATGTAATCCAATACTGAGTCAGATTTCAAATTTCCCAGATTACCTCATGAGCATATTTTGGTTTCCCGCTTGCTCCAGCTACTCGCATGCTTGGGACCTAAGACAAATTCCTTCCCAGTTTGTTTCTATTTGCTCATCTGCAGAGTGGGAAGTGCAGCAGGGGGCCCCTTCTCTTCCATCACCGATCACTGGGTGGTAGAAGTGAGGTCTCTGAAGTGTTAGTAGACTTTTCAATGCAGTGTCTCTTAATAAGCCACACTGTCATGCCCAGTTCTCCTCTGCAGACCCCTGGAAGGAAACTTCGAGAAGCTGTCCCATAGTGTGCCCTTTTGAGTTTGACCTTCTTTTCGTCTGGCACCCTCCAGAGAGCAGATTTGTTCTGGGAAATGGAAGGAAGGAGAGAGCAATCCTTCATGCCAGGCCTGCCTCCCTGCCAGGCAGCCCGTCTGCAGAGGGAAGAAGAGCATCTTGGTGACCTTTCTCCGGAAGAGGAACAGAGAGGCTGCTGGCTGCGTTTATACCGTTGGTGAGGTGATACTCCCGGCCACAAGCTGCCCTTGGGGTAATCTGGCCATATTGCAGGAAACCACTCCAGTCCCCTCTTTCTTGGGTCTTGTGGGTTATCACCCCAGCTCTGCTGCGGCCCCACTAGGACTCCATTTCCTCACAAGCAAAGTAGGGGAAGGGAACTGGATATGCCCTAGGATGGTGTGGAGAAATATCCGAGGGCTTTTTCAAACTATATTTCTTCTGGAATTTATATATGGCTGGGGGTGGGGGGACATCTTCCCCGTGTTTTGTCTCCCCACCACCCTCCCTCTCCACCCACACTGAATTTTAGATGAAAGTTCAGCCAAGATTGCTTGATGTGTTAACATCCTACAAAGCCAGGGTCTTGCCAAACTTACCAATGTGTTTCCTGTCCTGCAGGACTAAAAGGGACTTGCCTGCTGGAGAGAGCTTGGAATAGTGACTCTTGGAGTGAGAGGTCGCCCCGAATGGCCTTTGGTGGGGCTCATTCTTCAAGGTTTCTCTTGGAGCTCCAGGTTCTTCTCTGTAAGATGTGTTTAACCACAGTGCCTGGTGCCTTGTGGGGGTGGGGGTTGTGAGGGGCTAATCCATAAACATGCCAGCCCAGGGCACAGGAATCAGGATGCTGTAACAATGGGAAAACCCACCAAATACCAGTTTGCCTTTTTTCTGGACTCTTAATTGGGCCACGGGCCAGGACAACTGCCTAGTTTCCTTGCCATTCTCTCAGCCATGGTGCAGCCCAACCCCCCCCCCCCCCCGGAGTCTGATCCATCTGGGCATTGTGGTGGATGCTCGGCTAGGTGATTTGGTCTCAGCACCCAGCCACCAGCGAGTGGGGCTCTCTAGGGGATGTGCAGGTTCAAAAACAGCGTCCTTGCCTCTCACAGATGGGAAACATTATGGGGTTTATTCAAGGAGCACATCTAGCACCTCTATGAGGGGCTGACTCTCCCTCCCCAGCTCCTGGGCCATGTCAGGTGGGGTCAGTGTCACCAGGCTCCTTCTCCAGGCATGCCTCAGGGTCACCAGCCCCCTCCTGCTCCCTCATCTCCAGCCTTTGTAGAGAGAAGCCGGTGGGGCCAGGGGCAGAGGGTGGGGGCATAAAGAGAGGGATTTGGAATAAACTGAAAAGTTTACTCTGTGCAGCAGTGAAATAAAAAAGCTCATTCGGAAAGTTAATGATTTATTTTATAGTTTCATTATCAGGGTCACATTACTCAATAGCATTTCAAACATGTCATTTGTACAAACTATGGTAATTAAAATTTATAACATACTTCATCAGCAGCATATGAATCTTTTAGCCGGCACTCTGCTGTCATATAAACAGTGTAATTTCGGCTGCAATTCACCCTTTATTGGCTCTCATTTGTGATTTAACAGCCATCAATGACTGTGCTATAAAGAATAAATTAACCATCCGTAAACCTTACGATGACAGGGACAGTCAAATAGACTTAAGCGCCTTCCGCCCGGCTCCTCAGAGCCAACAGAGAGCAGGTGAAGGCCAGGTACACACCAGGCCCTCTGCTCAAACGAAATTCTGGGTTCCTGTGGCCTCCTCTCCCTGGGATGGCTCCTGACTGGCCCCGGGGTCCTTCTAGCTGCCATGGGCAAGAGAATCTCCTTTTCTGCTGTCAGGGTGGGAAGCAGAGGGAGAATCGGCTCCTTCACAGCCCCTGCTGGGATGTCGGTGCCCAGGGAGGGTCTTTCGATATTACCTTCCGTATTACCATTCAGTGAGAGCATTTGGAAATGTGGGGGGTACTTTTGGTTGATCTGGTGACCGGGTAGGGGAACTACAGACCTGAACTAGTTGGTATCAGAGATGTTAAGTCCTGCACTGAGGAGCACTTGGATTCCCCCAGAGGCTTCCAGTGCCCTCACTGAGCCACACTGAATCCAACTTTCTCCTTTTATCAGGAGAGAACAGGCCGGGAGAGGGGCTGGGCCTTGCTGGTGGCTACACCGGCTCTCAGGGCAGAGCAGGATGAAAATCTAGGACGAGCAGTTGTTGAAGGCGACAACTCCTAGGGCAGGTCTGGCCGGCTCTCGGGGAGTGACGGTCACGATGGATCGGGAATGCTGCTTCCCCGAGGGCCACACTCCTGGGCACCCCCTCGGAGAGTGTGGTCGGGGCACTCTGCCTGGGGCCCATGGCTGACACTGTACACAGCTCATAAATGAAGTGGATTGGATTTGTTACTGAGACGTCTCCAAGGAGCCTGGGTCATGCAGGCCAATAAAATTGGCCTCATAAATTCATCCTGACATGCAGGATTACTCCAGCCCGCTGAGGTCACCTTCCTGCCCTGATTTATTGCCAGCCTATGGGTTAATAATACTGTTTACTGAGTGTTCCCGTCTTGTTCCTCCACTGCCCCTCCCCTTCTTGGAGCAGATCAAAGAGTCCCTCTGGAGGGGTGTGGTGGATGAAATGGATTTGGGGGGGCATGTGGGTGGGGTGTTCCATTCCTGGCTGTATTCGAGCAATACTTTTTTTTTTCTTTTCTGAGAATTTACCTGCAGACATTCCTGGCTAGGGCCCCGTTTGGAGTTTTATCTGAAACAATGTGGTTTGGGGACAGGTGGGTGCTCTCCCAGTATCCTGTGCGTACTTGTGACATTAGGTAAGAAGCTACTTTTCGGTTCCCCCTCTAGCAGAGTTGTGGCCTGTCCCACGTGCTTCTCAGTGGTGAGTCTCTGCTTAGCAATGTTATCAGATCTAGTGCTGATATGGAAGAGACCCTAGAGATGGTGTATCTGTGCTTTCTCTTCCAATGACCGGAGGGTATAGGTGCTAACCTTATGGAAAATCCTCCCATGGATGGATTTGAAAAGCCCTCTCTGGCCTAATAATCTCTTTCCCGCTTTCTAGTATTTATTAGCTTCCCAGTGTTACATTCTGGGTTTGTTGGCTATGGTTTGAACGATCTAGGAAAAAAAACAAAACAAACTAACAAACAAAAAACAAACAAAAAAACCAAACAGAAAAGAAAGTAAAGATGAGATTGGTTGCTCTTAAAATACTTCCTTCTATACAACACGTAGGCTGGAAAATGGAGTCAGCCCTGAGTGTCCTCCTACCCTGGCATAGCAACACTTCTGAGGTTAAACCCCTAGAAAGACTTTTCTTTTCTTTTTTTTTTTTTAATAAAGATTTTATTTATTTATTTGAGAGAGAGAGAGAGAGAGAGCACAGCATGGGGTATGTCAGGCAGAGGGAGAGGGGGAAGCAGAGAGACCTTTCCGGTGCTGAGTGCTCAAGATCAGGTACTGGACCCATTACACAAGAGATAAACAGTGAGACTGGAGGCAAGGATGACTTTCCTCAGGAGTGAATGCCCCAGGCGCTTGGAGTGGGTGAGGACTGGGGGCAGGACTCTGGGTGGGACATATTATCTTTAAGTAAATTAGCAAACAATTATTGAGCAATTACTCGGTGAGTTTCAAAAACCTCAGGAATTAGTCTCTGCCCTCAAGGTACTTAGAGTCTACTGCTGAATCAGAGTGAATGACTCTCCTGCTGATTTTGGTGATAGAGGCACAGGGAACTATAGTGAAAGAGGGGAGAGAGGTGGTTCCAGCTGGGGCTGGGCATTCACTCATTCAGTCCTGCGTCGAATCAGGCTTCGAACCCCACACCGGCTCCCCTAGTCTGAAAATGTGTGTTGGCTGCAGCTTTGGGGCCCGATTGCACCGCGAGTCAGAACCCGTCTCGGTTCCAGTGAACTTTCTCTGCTCCCTCTCTCCAGTCCCCCCCCCCCCCGACCCCGGGTCCCCTCCAGCCCTGTGGATGTGCCCTGAGAGAGCATTCAGAGGACAAAATCACTTCTTAGAGACCCTGGGCCTGCTTCCATGACAGGAAGGCTGAGCAGGCCTGGGATGGGAGGCCACGCAGCTGGAGACGAGATGCTGCTGTTGTTATTGGCCAAAGCCGATCCAGAGAGCCTGCTGCTTTGCTTCCCATAATCTGGCTGCTCTGCCGTTACAGGGCTTTGAAGGGTTGCCTTTGGACACTGCCAGGCCCCAGCGGAGGCAGAGGGGAGGAAGGGAGGAGATTGGGGCTTTGTCATAGGGAGAGTAAGCTGGATGGGTGGTGGCACCAGGGGCATGTGAGTCCCATTGGTTGGCTACTGGAAGCCAACCCTCCCTCCGGCCCAGTAAGTCTCCGCCAGGGAAGGAGGACAAACAGGTTCCCCAGCGATGCGGTAGGTAACTTTCACAAATGCTGCCTACTTTCCTGTCACAGCATCCCCGGCAGGTGGGCATTGTTAGCTTTTTTTTTTTTTTTTTTTTTTAACCTGTAGGGAGATCCACTTAGAGAAGCTAAGCGATGGGGTCAAGGTCACCTATCTAGTAAGTCATTTGGACCCAGGCTGATCTGACCCTGAAGGCCCTGCTCTTCAAAATCCTGTCAAGCTCTCTGAGGAGGCAGACACTGACCTTAAGAGCTTGGGCCAGTTTCAGAGCCGGCTGGTGGCCGAACGGGTCTTGAACGTCAGTCCTCTCCCGTTTCTCCCTGCTGTTCTCCACCTGACCCACAGGGGGCCCATCGAAAGTAAACACTTGTCCTCCCCAGAACGTTCGCTCACTGGTAAATGAAAAGCTTCAGGGAATTTGGGGCTTTGGAGAAGAGTAAATACTGCCACTCTGGAGATTATATATATATAATTGGATTGGAAACAAAGCTGGCTGTAGTCCTCGGACTCGGGTGGCCTGCATCCAGAATCGTTGCTGGGCACAAAGGGACGGTAGCTGGAACTACGGCCGTGCCTCGTCTGGATCTTTCCTCCCCGCAGCTTTGTCAAGAATTTTCACGGCCCTGCGTCTTATGCCTGTTGCTGTCACAGCTGAGTCCCTGCGTTTGCCCGGACAGCACAACTGTCCCTGTGTAGCTGTTGACCCATTGCAGTCTCGGCAACGGCTGGGTACAAGGGTTCTCCTATTAACAAAACCAAATAAAACAACCCCTCCACCAGGATCTGGGGAAGTGGTTTGTTTAGGCTTAGCATCAGGGCCGTCTTCGTGGTCCGCACGATTACCCTCCATGGGCGAGCTGGCGGACAGTAGTCACTGCTGGACGTGGTGGTGGGGAAACAGGGAGTTGGCAGGCGGGCAGCCACATGGCATGGGCAGCAGGTTTGCCCCAGGCCACTGACACCTCTGACGTGGGGGCCTCTTCCCTCGTTGGCAGGTGCTCCTGGGGGAGGTGCTCCTGAGGGCGATGAAAACCTCTCTTGGGTGAGGTGTGGTCACATGCCGAGAAAGGCAGGAGCCACGCATCTCAGTTCCAGACCTGATCCTGCTGCTCATTATACCTGTGTGACCCTGAGTAAGTCCCTCCCATCTTCCTCTCCTCTCAGGTTTTCCACTGGCCAGTTGAGGAGTGACTGACATAGGACTTTGCAAACGAAGCCTCATCGTGGACGGAAGGAAGGCATTGTTACCTTTGGAGGTGGGGATCCCCGTCACGCTCGGTCTGACTTTGAGACAGCCTCAAAGTTGTGCAACATGCATTTGTGCTTTCAATGACATGGTGTTAGGGGCTCAACCCAGATTGAGTGAGCGGGACCACGCATTCCCAAATCCGTATGTGCAAATCCTAACCCCCCAGTGCCTCAGAATGTGACCGTCTTTGGAGATATGGTCTTTAATGAGGTCATTAAAATGAGGTCGTTGGGGTGGGCCCCAATCCTATATGACGGGTGTCCTTATGAGAGAGAGAGTGGGACCCACACACAGAGGGAAGACCGGACGAGAACACAGGGAGAAGGTGGCCACCTACAAGCCCAGGAGGGAGGCCTCAGAAGAGACCAAGCCTACCAACACCTTGATCTTAAACGTCCAGCCTCCAGAGCTGTGCGGAGAGAAATTTCTGTTGTTGAAACCACTCAGCCTATGGTATGTTGTATGGCAGCTGGAGCAAAGGAATAGACACAAAAAGGTGATGTCATAGCCATCTTATCAGAGACACTTTGGGGGAATTTCAGATCACCCACTGAGAAAACTGGAGCTGAAACGGGACCCTCCACCTGGGGTGTGGTCACAGTATCGGTCCAAGTTGTACATGGAATTTAGGGGCTAGATGGAGGACGATTGCATGGGTTTTGCCAGCAGTCTTCTGAGTACTTCCTGAGGAGGAGGGATTCTCCTTTATGCTCTTTTCTTTAATCCTCCCATCAACCCTGTGAATTTGGGATTACAAATTCTAATTTATCGATAAATCCACTGAAGCCCGGAGGCTTATGTGACTTGACCCGAGCCATACTGCTAATTTCAGCAGAACCAGGAGTTCTGGAAGTTGAACTGCTTAAATGCTTTGCTTGGGACCAGCCCAGCAAACATAACATGAGGCTTGCAACCAGCTGCAAAGGTGACCGCTGGAAGAGCAATTTGGAAAAAAAAAAAAAATAAAGAAGGTGAGGCACAAGGAAGAATTTCAAAGCCTTTCCCTAATCAGGACAAATGGCTGCAAGCCTGAGGTTTGCACAGATAGCCTGCCACATCTCAGAACGCAGCTCTTGCCACAAGCCAATGCCTCGCTGGCTCTGAAATTTATGCTGGAATTTAGACAGAGAACACAAATCATCGTAATCTCCCGATGAAAGATCACTGTCTCTGCAAATGCATTACCTGCTTGGAAAGCGACATGTTAAAAAATACTGATAATATATGGGCACAGGGAGAGCGATTTCCATGCCTGGGCTCCTCCAGCTAAAATACGCACACCTGCACAAGAGGCGGCAGATGACAAAGTAAGTCACCGGGGCCCAGGAGCAGCTTCTGTGACGGGCTGTGGCTCTGACACTCCAAACAAAAGACTCTGCAAGCCTATCGAGCGGTTTCTCCCCTCCCCAACGTGGGGCGTTTTGGATGCAGGAGGCCCGAGTGGGGGCTTCTGATTCTGTCCTTCTCACCCCCGGCAGCGGGAGGCCCTTGGGCTTTTTGGGCAGGAGGGAAATGTGGGAGCAGGAATTCAAGCGACTCAGTGGGCCTCAGAGCTGGAGGAAGCTCCCAGAATGAGTGAGAGGGACCATGCATTCCCTCCTTTCCCTTTTATGCCCTAATCCCCCCCCCCCCCCCCCCCCCCGCAGTGCTCCATGAGCAGCCCTCTGTGGGCCTCGATCACCTGGAGATAAGACAAAAAGACAGCCCCTAGCAGTGGGGGTCCATGTGACGGAAAGCCTGCCCTTCTGTCTCCCCACCTCTCCCCTCTCCTCAGGCAGCTCCAAGACATAACGAGGTCGGGGAGAGTGTGGGCTTGGAGCCAGACAGACCAGCTTTCTGTGGTTGTGACTCCAGCTTGGTGACTAATTGGCAGCATGACCTTGGGCACGTCCCCTCACGCACTCGCTTGCTCGCTGAGCCTCAGCCTCTTCCAAGCACCACCGCCCGCCTCCCTCGCCCAGCTCCGAGCCACTTGGCTTGTGGCTCAAGGTTACATCTTGGTCTTTGCAACACCACTCCCTGCCTTCCACTGCAGTGTGCTGGGGCGAGTGCCAAGGCCGGCTTTCCTCCATGCCTCTGCTCAGGGAGAAGCAATTCGGAGTCTAATGGGCCTGTGAAACAGGTGCATCCCTCTTGCTGTAAACATTACTGCATAAACAAAGCGAAAAGAACCCAAACCCAAGTACATTGTCCTAAAGGGGGAAATAATGCTTGAAAATGGCCAGAATGTTTACCGACCCAGCTAAGGGGAAACAGTGATGTTGCACTGAGACTCACTCTCCTCGTTGCGGGCCGGAGAGTGAGCCTCTGCAGGCTGGGCGGCAGCTCCCAGGCCAGGGCTCGTCTTTCAGAGGGAGGCACGGGTGGAAAGGGAGTCAAAGGAGATCTTCTCGGCCATTTCATTTCTTGACAGAAATGAAAAAGAACCTAAGAAGTAACCGCCCACAGAGAGGGCAGCTTGGAAGTATCTGTTTGCGGCAAAGGAGGGCTGGCTGTCAGCAGATGGCCTTTTGGGGCCTCTAGCAGGCCTGTTTGGAGGACCTGACTGCTCAGGGACTGGGACGCAGGGCTGCTGGAGCAGTGTCTGCTGGAATGGTCTGGCCTTTCCAAGCGTAATGCTGCCTCTAATGAAGCCAAGCAACAGGTGCATGGTGCACCTGCCCCTCCCGCTTCCTGGAGCCCACTTCCCATTCACCATCATTCTCCAAAATGGTTTCTGGCTCCGTAAAACCAAAGGCATTTGGTGCATAAAGCCCAACACCTTCTGGGTGATGGCCTTCTTGTCATGAGTTAATAAGATACAGAATTAACGAGCACGGCCTCCGTACTGCTGCTTTCCCTGTGTAGTCGTGATGGTGGGCGAGTGGTCGTTACCAGCCCTCTGGGTTGTCTTTTGTGTCTTTCAGATCTGGTCTCTTTTCATCTGACTTTTCCCTCCCGTGGAATGACAAGCTCCTCAGACAGGCATGTGGACACTGAATTCCTTCCTTGTGCCGGGGAAGGCTTATAGGAATCAGGGAAGAGAGAAGGAAGCAAGAGGAGGTGTGGATAAAGACAGTGAGAGAAAAGTAGAGGGGAGAGGGAAGCTCACACAGCATGACCAGGACTGCATTTTGAGCAGGTGTGAGATAACACACATAAAAATGTAACACTTATTTATTCATCTAAAAATATTTATTGAGGGCTAATTTTGTGTCAGTCACAATAAATAAATATAAGCACACAAAAAGTGATGCATTGTTGCCCTTGTGCGGCAGATATTAAAGAGTCACAAAAATCATGTGAAGGTTAGAGCTATAGAAATGTTGAGGAGTGTTACCTCATCCTTTGAGAGCATAACAGAGTAGCATTTGATCAAATCAGGGAAATCAGGGAAGGCTTCCCTGAGGAAGTGGTGCTGGAAAAGAGATCTGATGGATGAATAGGAGTTCACCGATGAAGTGGAAAAAGGGGAGTAGCCCAGTTGCACAGGCAGCATGTGTAAAGGCCTGGGGCCTGAGAACGTATTTGTAATAGACATAAACCGCAAAGGGTAGGAGTGAAGAGAATGTAAAGGGCTCTTAGAAATCAGTTAGAAGAGCACAGAGCAATCTCCTGAAAATAGGCAAAAGACACACAAAAATTAATTGCTTAGGGAAGAAATCCTATTTGGCCGATGAACACATAGAGAGACGTTCAATGTAATTAGTGGTCAGGGAACTGCAGATACCATTTACACCACTGACCAGCAATGATTAAAAGGCTGACAAGTTACATGTGGAATCTAAGAAAAAAAAAAAAATAACCCCCCGAACCAAGCTCACAGATACAGAGAACAGATTGGTGGTTGCCGGGGGAGTGAAATTGGTGAAAGGCGTCAAAACGCACAAGCTTCCAGGTATAAAATCAGTAAGTCCTGGGATGTAATGTACAGCACATGACTAGAGATAATAATACTGTATTGCGTATTTGGAAGTTGCTAAGAGAGTAGATCTTAAAGATCTCATCACACACACAAAGTCTGTAACTATGTGTGATGACAGATGCTAACTCGACTTATTGTGGTGATCATTTCAACATATATGCAAATATTGAATCATGATGTTGTACCCCTGAAACTAACGTTGTAAGTCAAATATACTTCAGTAAAAAATAAACAGCTGACAATACCAAGTGTTACAGAGAATATGGAACCATGGGATCTCTCAGACATTTCTGGTGGGAGTGTGAACCAGGGTGACCACTTTGGCAGTCAGCTGCCAATTACTTCCTAAGGCCCAACCCTCATACGCCCTGAAATACACAGCAAGAAATGTACTGAGGGGCATGTGCAAGAATGTGCAGTACTGTTCATAATCAAAAACCAAACAAACCAGGAAGCACTGTGATTGTGATCAACAGAAGAGTAGATAAGTAAACTACAGTATGTCTACACAATGGAATATTATACGGGTCAAAACAGGTGAACTACCATAACATGCAACAACATGAATACACTTTAGAAATGTAATATTAAATAAAAAAACAAGTCCCCACATAAGACAGTATGAACTATTATTATAAAGTCAAAAACAGTTCAAATTATTTTTAGAAATATATGCTGTATTTTACACACACACACACACACACTATACACAGTAAGCCAAGGGCGTGTTAAACACAAGATTCAGGATGACGGTTGATAACCAGGAGAATGAGATATGAGGTCATCAGATGGTTTGCTGTTGATTATTTGCTTTTGTTTTGGTGCTTATTACATTGCAAAATGTAATATGGGATGATGAGTGTTTATTACATTGCAAAAAATTACTTACCAACTTAAGGAAATAAATAAGTAAATAAGCCAAGTCATGGATAAACAATGATGACAGTGAATCATTAAGTAAAGATTATGATTGATACAATTCTGCTTCTCCGAGATTAGAAAAAAAAGTCTTGCACTTGGGGAAGGGATTGTTTTTCCAGAGACTGAGAAAAAGCCACGTGCCTGGGTGGCAGAGAGAGGGGGGTGTGGGAGATGAGGGTGTGTGAGGCTCAGGGGAGAGGTAGGGAGTAGACCATGTAGGATCTCATAGGTCCTGTTAATGACTTGGATTTAGTGGGGTGGTATCATGACATGATACTTATGTTTCAAAAGTCTCATTCTGGCTGCATTGAGGATATTTTATTAGTGGTGGTCAGAGAGAACGTGGGGAAGGCTGGTTGGGAGGCTGTATCAACACTCCAGGTGAGAGGTGTCGGTAGCATGGATTAAGATGAGGTAATGTAAGAAGTAGATGAATTTAAATAATAGTAAGTAAAAATCTATCATTTGTGATTGAATATGGGGCCTGAAGGAGAGGAAAGAGTCATTGATGCTTATCTTTTATTTGTGAAGGAGGTGGATGGTGGACTATTTACTGAGAATAGTTGGGAAGAAAATGAGTTTGTTTTTGACTGTTGAATTTGGATGCTTTTGAGACATCCCGATGTGCAGCTGGATAGCGGGCTCCATAACTTCCATGGGATCTGAGTTAGCTGGGGATGTACAAGGAAGTCATGAATATGTAGGCGGTGATTAAAGTTGTGGAAGTTGATGAGATTACCTAGAAAGAAACAGTGAAGTAAGAAGAAAGCCATTATACCCGCGGCAGCTCGGAGCCTCCGCCGGGCGGGTGGAGAGGGGGAGGGGCAGGTTTTGATTTCGACCATGGCTATCACACACTTTCGGTTATTTAAAGTTTGCACCTGCCTCACTACAGTATTCTCATTCCTAAAGAGATTAATATGCAGATCTGGCAGAGGATGGAAATTAAGTGGAGACCAGATAACTTTGCCAACTACAGTTGATTATTCATCAGTTCCTAAACAGACCGATGTTGAAGAGTGGACTTCCTGGGACGAAGACAACCCCCACAAGTGTAAAGATTGAAGGAGGCAGTGGGAATGTAGCAACACAACAAGATGCTTTGGAACAACTGGAACCTGACTATTTTAAGGACATGACACCAACTATAAGGAAAACTCAGAAAATCATTATTAAGAAGAGAGAACCATTAAATTTTGGCATCCCAGATGGTAGCACGGGTTTCTCTAGTAGATTAGCCACTACACAGGATATGCCTTTTATTCATCAATCTCCTGAATTAGGTGACTTAGATACCTGGCAGGAAAATACCAACGCGTGGGAAGAAGAAGAAGAAGATGCGGCCTGGCAAGCAGAAGAAGTTCTGAGGCAGCAGAAGATAGCAGACAGAGAAAAGAGAGCAGCAGAACAAAAAGGAAGAAAATGGAGAAGGAGGCACAGCGGCTAATGAAAAAGGAACAGAACAAAATTGGCGCGAAGCTTTCATAATGGATGTCCGTCCCGTGTCATAGTGCCAGTAAGAGAGAGATGAGCTCCACGACTCAAGCAACATTTATATGGATTTAAGAATATTTTCAGAATACAAACACATTGCTTGATTTTAATGCATTCATCAGACCATCTAGGAGACCAGGATTCTCTCAAAGTACCTTGAGCTCTTAGTGACTGAGACTCAAAAACAAAAAAAGACCTACGAGGCAATATTTTTTTTCAGCATGTTCCAAGTGTAAGACAATTGTTTGCTGTAAAAAATTATTACAAATGGAATATACCAGTACCTCTTCTAGCTAGTGTTTCTAGCTAAATAAATGGGTGTAAATAATTTTATGGTGGGAAAGAACTCTGCTCTCTATAATGCTTTCCTTCATTGTGCATAATGATAAAATAAATAATTTTAAATATTAAAAAAAGAAGAAAGCCATTATAAAAACAAAACAAAACAAAACAAAACAAAACAACCTTAACCTTAGTAGTCAATTAAATTAAACCAGGCCATGCATATCCTACGATGAGAGTGTACCATGAATTGAGGATTATGATTAATCTAGGTTAAAAAAAATTAAGGTCTGGCATTTGGAGAGATCTTGACTTTTCCAGAAGGGAAAGAAAGCCAGCATGCCTGAAGTGCAGAGAGGTTTGGGTGGTGGGAGGTGAGGTGGACTGCAGAAGTAGCTAGGGATAGACTGCTTAGCAGCTCATGGAGCATGTTCAGGATTTGGTCTTTATTCTGGAAATGTTAGGAAATTCTGGAAATGTTAAGAAAACTTTAAAGCTTTAAGTTGTTTTTTTGATTTAAAAATTTTAATTGTTTATTTTTCCCTTTAAATCAACTTTATTAAGGTATATTATAGTTTACATATGATAAAATTTTGTATTTTATTATTTATTTGCACCCATTTTAAGTGTACACTTTGATGAGATTTGACAAGTGTATATTCCCATGTAACCACTACCACAGTCAAGGTATAGAACATTTCCATCGCCCCCCACCCCACTAAATTTTCTTGTGCGCCATTTGGAATCGCTGATGACCTTCCCTCATGCTAGCCCCAGGTAAACACCGATGTCTTTTCTGTGACTAAACACTAGGTTTACTTATTCTAGAATTCATGTAAATGGAATCACACAGTGTTCTCTTTTGTGTATGGCTTTGTTCACTTATCAAAATGTTTTTTAGATTCATCCACATTATTGCCAGGATCAGAAGTTCATTCTTTTTATGCAAATATTCCATTGTGTGGATTCGTCAGAGATTGAGTAAACCACTCACCTGTTGTTGGACATTTGCATTTTTTTCCAGGTTTTGCCATTATGTAGAAAGCTGCTATTAATATTCATGTACAAGTCTTCGTGTGAACATATGTTTTCATTTATCTTGGATATATACCTAGGACTGAGATTTTGGGGTGATAAGGTAAATGTAAGTTTTACAAGAAACTGTCAAAAGTTTTCCAAAGTAGTTGCATAATTTTCCACCTCCATCAGCATCATAAGAGATTTTTCAGTTGCCACAGGTCCTTGCCAATACCTGATATTGGCCATCTTCTGAATTTTAGCCTTTCTCTTGGTGTGGCATGGTATCTGTTAGCAGTTTTACTTTGTATTGCTCTGGTGACTAATGATGTGAAGTGTCTGCTCAACCATTCAGTCCATTATTTCATTGATGTTTCTGTCTTTTTAATTATTGAGTCATAGAAATTCTCTTTAAAATTTATTTTATTTTATTTTTAAAAAAGATTTTATTTGTCAGAGAGAGAGGGAGCGAGCACAAGCAGGGGGAGAGGGAGAGGGAGCAGGCTCCCCGCTGAGCAAGGTGCCGGATATGGGACTTGATCCCAGGACTCTGGGATCATGACCTAAGCCTAAGGTAGACACTTAATGGACTGGACCATCCAGGCATCCTGTTCAGTCATAGAAGTTCTATATGTATTCTGCCCAAGAGTCCTCTGTTATGTATATCTATAGTTTTCTGCCAGTCTGTGGCTAGTATCTCTTCATTTTTATTTTTTAAACAGAGTTCGTTTAAGGACAGAAATTTGTGAATGTAATGAACTTCAATTAAGATATTTTCCTAGAAGCTTTGTAGTTTTAGCTTTTACATTTAGGTTTATGACACATGGTGAGTTAATGTTTGTGAATGGTGTGAGGTCAGGGTTGGGTTCATTAAAAAAGAAAAAGGATATTCAGTTGTTCTAGCACCACTGTTGAGAAACTATCCTTTCCCACTCAATTATATTTCTATCTGTGTAAAAAATTAATTGACCATATATGGTTGGATTTATTTCTGTATTCTTTATTCTGTACCATTGATCTGTATGTATATCAATATTATAGATCACACTGTTTAGATTACTGTAGCTTTATAAATCTTGAAATCAGATAGGATAAGTCTTCCAAATATTTTATTTTTTGAAAAATTGTTTCAGTTATTCCAGGTCCATTGAATTTTCATACACTTTTTGACATCTAAAAATTTTTATTATTTTTAAATTTTCTAATTTTTAATTTTTTAAAAAAATTGTGGTAAATTACACATTACATAAAATTTACTACTTAATTATTTTTCCCTTTCACTTCTCCTTTTAATTCAAGTATAATTAACATGCAATGTTATATTAGTTTGCCACAACAAGTTGTACAATGTAGTGATTCAACAATTCTATACGTTACTCAGTGCTCATCATGATAAGTGTGCTCTTAATTTTCTTCACTTATTTCGCCCATTTCCCCACTCATCTTTGTAGATAAATTGGGGGGAAAATTCACATCTGAACAACACTGAATCTTCCACTGAATGAACATCATATATTTCTACATTGATATGTCTTCTTTAATTTATTTCAGCTATGTTTTATAATTTTTAACATATAGGACTCATACAAACTTTGTTAAATTTATCCCTACATATTTCATATTTTTATGCTGTTGTGAATGGTGTTCTAAAATTTTCAATTTCATATTGTCCTTGTTACCATAAAATGTACAATTGATTTTTTTATGTTGACCTTTTTCATGTTGACCTTGTATCCTGTGATTTTGTACAAGTCTTTAATATATTACTAGTTAATAATTTGAAACATTTTGAATAATTTGAATTTGAGCATTTCATCTGGGCTGCCAAATCATTGACATAAAGTTGTTCAGAATATTTTCTCATCCTTTTAATATCTGTAGGACTTGTAGTGATGTCCTCTTTTTTCACAAATTATATTGGGTATTTGTGTCTTTCATATTTACCCCCATATATTTATCACTGGTTTTTATTAATTAGATTGTGTTGCCCTTTTATGTTTTTCTTTTTTTTTTTTTTTTTTTTTTTTTTTTTTTTGTATTTATCCTGCTTTGGGTTCGTTAAGCTTTTTGGATTTGTGGGGTCATAGTTTTTATTAAACTTGGAAAAAAATTGACCATTATTTTTTCAAATGTTTTTTTCTACCCCCCCCCACATTATTCCAGTACTGTAATTATCTAATGACTGCTTGATATTATTCACCAGGTCACTGAGGCTCTGTTCATTTTTTTCCAGCCTTTTTCTTTTCTCTATCCTTTAGTTTGGATTGTTTCTATTGCTATTTTTAAAGTTCACTGATCTTTTCTTCTGTGGTAACTAATCTGCTGTATAATTGCCAGTACATTATTTTTATTTAGGGTAACATATTTTTCAGTTATGCAAGTTATATTTCATTCTTTTAAAATATTTCCTTTTGTCCTCCTTGAGTTTATGTATTTCTTTAAAATCTTGTGCATAGTTATAAAGTTATTTAAAAGATCTTTGTCAGCTTTTTTTACCATCTGTTATTTCTAGATCTGCTTCTACAGTCTGATTTTTCTCCTAAATCTTCTTCTTATATATTATAATTCTTGATTGGATGCTGGACATTTAGGGTAGAATGTCAAGTTTCTGGATTTTGTAGTTATCATCTGTAGATTGTGAAATTTATTTTGGCTTGTAGTTAAATTTCTTATAAATTAGCTCCTTCCATTAAAGCTTATTTTTAAGCTTTGTTAGGTTAGGTGTAGAGCAGCCTTAACTCTAGGGCTAATGTATTTATGTGTATTTGGTGTGACCTTTTTGAAATCTCTGCTGAGTGCCTCAGTGTTCAACAAGGTCTTGCCAGTCTGGTTGATTAGAATTTGAGCATAGCTCAGCCTTTTTTGAGCTCTGGGGGTTGTGTAGCTTACAGCCTCACCTTAGTATCCAGCCAAAGATGCAAGGGAATCTCTTTCTCTGTGTAGCTCCCTCTTTTCTGATGGTTTATATGTAAATTTGAGTCATCTTTGCTTCCTCAAGTTTGATTTCTATCTCATCAATTCAGTGAATCCACAGTTTTCCGCTATTATTTTTCTTTCCTTTAGTGCAATCCAGAAGGTACCTTCTGGCAGAAGTTGGGGTGACTGTAGACTCACTTTGTTTGTTTCTCTTATCTCAGGGATTGTGATCCTATGCTGCCTACTTTCAAATGTCTGAAATTAGTTCTAAATGCAGTGTTTCCAATTTTCTGGTTGTTTATTGCATGTGGGCTCCAGTAACTCAATGTGGTTAGAAGCAGAAGTCAAGTTTTTAGAGTTCTGAGACTACATAGTAGAATCTGAGCCTATGAAGGAGGCTGAGGAGCAGTCAGACAGAAGGGCAGAAATGTGAAAGAGTTTTGTGTCATGGAAGCCTTTTTTTTTTTTTTTTTTTAAGAAAAAGAGTATGGGAGAAGGGTAAAGGGAAGCAGAGAGAGAGAGAGAGAGAATCTTAAGCAGGCTCCATGCCCAGCAAAGAGCCCGTCGTGGGGTTCAATCTCATGACCCCGACTCATAACCTGAGCTGAAATCAAGAGTCAGATGCTTAACCGACTAAGCCACCTGGATGCCCCAGGAAAGCCAAAGATTTTATTTATGTATTTGACAGAGAGAGACACAGCGAGAGAGGGAACACAAGCAGGGGGAGTGGGAGAGGGAGAAGCAGCCTTCCCGGCGGAGCAGGGATCCCAATGTGGGGCTCGATCCCAGGACCCTGGGATCATGAGCTGAGCCGAAGGCAGACTCTTAATGACTGAGCCACCCAGGCATTCCCTAGGAAAGCCTTTTAAGAAGAGAACGTACAACTATGTGGAATACTTTGAAGGGGTCAGATAAAATTTAGACTAAAAAGTAGCCTTGAATCCAGTATCCTGGAAACCACTGGTGGTTTTATAGAGATCTGTTTCCAAGGAGCAGATCGGAAACTAGGCTGTGGTGGACTGAGGGAATGAGTGGTAGGTGAGTTTATTGGTTAAAGTATTACTAGCTGTTGCAACAAATAAAATTCAAAATTCTAGCACCTTCACTAAATAGAAGTTACTGTCTTGTTCTTGCAATAGCTGTGTTTCTGGCTGTTCCTGGTCACTGGGCAACTCTCTCTCATGATAGGATTCAGCCTCATTCTTTTTTTGGTAGTGTCATCTCCTAGTGGGACCTCACCATTACAGTTGTCTGCATCTAATTGGTCACAAGGGGAAGCAGCATGGGGAAGGCTACTTCCTAAAGCCTTTACCTAGAAGGTATATCCAACTTCTGCTCCTATTTCATTGGTAGAATTAATAACATGGCCACACCTAGATGCAAAGAAGCCTGGAAATATACCTGGGCAGCCACCATGCTCCATAATTAGAAGAGGGGTTTGACATTTGTAGGGCAACAAGCCATCTCTGCCATGGTAGAGGTAATGCTTTTGAGAAGTTTGCTTTGAATGGCAGGAGAGTGATTGGCTCAAATCTGGATAGACGTGAGAGGTAGAGGGCATTTCTTTTTTTTTAATCTGAAAGACTGGGGCATGTTTTCAAGCCATTGGGAATGATCCAATTCAAGAGAGAGGTTAAATGATCAAGAAAGGAAGGGATAAACAGAATGAATATGAAAAACAGGCAAGGTAGGAGAGTAGGACGGGCCAAGCCCAAATACAAGGACTGATCTCAGGGAGGGTGAACAGCTATTCTGTTGTATCAGAAGGGGAGGAGAATAGGAGGGGGGCATAAGCAGGTTTTATGCCTCATAATATGAACACAGGGAGTTCCCCTCTGTTGGTGCCTATGTTTTTATTTTGTTTTCGTTGTTGTTGTTGTTGTTTTCCTAGGAATTAGGAGGTGAATTAAGGAGGAGGTGTGGAACATGGGAAATTTGAGGAGAGTGAGGGTTTGAAATTATTGTTGCCTAGCCCAGTACTTATTGTAGAGTAGGTGCTCTATAAATGTTTTTTTTGAGTCTATCGATATGTGCGTTGCCTTTCCCAAGGTTTTTAGGGCACCATCTAGGGATTGTCACAAATAAGCAAGGACTCTTTCCTTCTGCCTCTGCGTAGGCACCAAAATCTTGCTGTGAATCCAGGTACCATTGGCTAGAATTAATTATAAGACAAGCCCATTTTTTCCCCCCACACCTGAAGGAGCTTGGTCACTGAATTCCTAAAGAATCTTGTTATATAACTTACTCCTCTGACCTGGAGCCCTTGGAAATATGTGTGCCAGGAGCTGCAGAGACCCTGGTTTCAGGACGGAGGTGGGGAGGCCCTGTGTTCTGAAGGGTGTCGAGTACCCAGTAGGCTGTCTGCCTCTCTGAGCCTACACATCGAAGCCTTTGCCTTCCCCTCTCCTTTTCTGTTGCCTCCAGAATAGAGAAAACCAGACCTCAGAGTTAACAGGCACCTGCTTCCTGTTGCATGTATTTAGGATTAGGTCATGAACCTGAAATAAATGAAATAAAAGGTGGGCACTTTGCCAGGAAATAATGAATTTATAAAACCAGCGTGCTGGTGCCCTCAGAAGATGCGCTCTTGGCCCCCCTCCCCAGCATGGGTCCCTTCCCTCTCCACCACCTGTGCCCCATCCACTACTTCTCCCACCCTCTTATTCTTTCTACCCATCCGGCCTCCCTCCGCATCCTCCCCCCAGCCCCCATTTCTCTTCAGTCTCTCCCTCTGACCCCGCGGAGGCGTGTGAGCTGGCGACCCTGCAGCCAAGGGCTTCGGCAGCCTTCCCGGTCCCTGCTGCTCCCTGTTATTTTCATTTCCCTGTAATTTGAGGGGACAGGTGAGATGTGCTTCAAAACACTGTAATCATATTTTAAATGGAAATGAAATGTGTGAATTAAATGTAAATTACAGGAGAATGGAAGGACAATCACTATTAGTTAAGGTCTGACACCTATTTTTGCAGACCCTTCCCAAACGCCACAACTTGTTTCCCCGCATGTGTGATGAGAAGTTGTAATTACGTGGCCGCTGCCTCTGCAGTGGGGCCGACTCTAGTTACAGGATCATTTGTGCAAGGGGGTCCGGGTGCGGGGCTGCGTATGTATTTTAACTAGACACGGCCTGCCGTTGGTACAGTAAAATTACCTGGAAGAAATGATATTTTTATATGAGGGCCATGAAAAGAAACCTTTTTGTTTTGTTTTGTTTTGTTTTTTTGTTTTCCCCTTGGAAAGGTGAGGCGGTAATATAAAGGGACACTTTTATATAGTCAATTTACTTACGGATTCTCCATTTGTTTTTATATTGGAAAAATATGTGCTGTGCCAGTGGGTTGCAATTTTGCCCTCAATCTCGGCCCACCTGCCTCCCCACTCCAGTGCTGAGAGCCTTGCTGTTTCCCAGGGGAACCGCTGTCCTCCTGTACGACCATTGAGTGGAGCCTTCTTCAAGATAGGACCAGCCCTTTGCTATAATTCCTTAGATGATGAAGGCAATAATTTTATTATCTATCTACCCAAAGCCATGACAAACAGCAAAACAGATTTAAAAAGAAAATCATTGAATCCCAATTGGTCCAGTCTTTCGTTTTGCTTTATGTGGACAAAATGACTGGTTGACTGAGTGTGTTTTGTAAAAGTTTCTGAGCCATTTCTGTGGTGTGTCGTGGAACTTTCCGAGATAAGGGCCAATCTGGATGAAAGAGATAAAGTTAGAAGTACGGGGAAAATCAGTAAATGCATTAAAAAGGGGTCTATTTACATGTTCATTGTTGATTCTACTCCTGTTTGCCTCAAGTAAATTCCTCTGTCTCCGTCAGAGCAGTCAGCAGATAATATATGTTGAATAATCATGTGTGTCATTGAATTTTACAAATCTTACAGTTTTGAGGCAACAGAGATGCAAGCTCAGTCAATATTTAGTTCTTAGGGACATCGGCAGTTAAGGTGTAACGTCTAGCTTGTGATTAGCAAGGGTTCCACCTGGAAGATTCTCTGGACTCTGGCCAATCCCCACCTCTGAGCTTGGCCTCAGAAGAGCTCGTGCCCCACGATCCTCTCCGAGACCACCACCAAGGGCTGCAGAACAGCCCAGAACCATGCTCCACATCCCTGCCTGAGCTCACGTTGCAAATGCGGCTCTGACCGTGGCACTTACTGCCCTGGTGAGAACATCTGGGGGCCTTGGTGAGACAGAGTCAGGGTCCTGGATGTGGCTCTCAATACTCCAGGCACTCTTCCTCTGCTCCAGCCAAATCTTCTTTAAATGTCCACTCCCGTGTTCTCTGCCTGGTAATCTCACTTACCTCGAAAGTTTCTCAGACTTCTCCTTGGGGGCAAAGATTTCCCACAGCCCCTGAAGTCCAAGCCGGGTGCTTGGTGGCTATGTCCGACATGCTGTGCCCACTACACTGAACTATTACTCACTGCATACACACCTCCCTCCACATTGGCACCAAAATGCCCAGCACAGCTTGACAGCAAACCAGGAGAAGCCTGTTGGGTGATGGCTGCTTCTCTTTGCGAAGCTGAGGTGCTAAAATAAATAAACTTGAATATGGGCCAATTTTTGAATTCCCTAACAGTTTTCTTCTCTTGCTGACATCATCCATCTTCATTTTTTAAAATAAAACATAAAACCGCTGTATGTAACAAAATGTTAACCATATTGGGTGTCTTCCTGTTGATTGCATTGTATCTACCATCACCTTGTTTACATTCCTGTGGAAATAAAATTAGTTGGCGGCATGTGTTGTAAGTGCAAATCTGATCCTGGTGCTTGCTCCCCTGCCTTCTGGCTTGGTGATGGGAAGGGTGGTTAGGAGGAGCAAAAAGGGCCAAAGGGAAATTTTCATGACTTTATAGGGACAGTGTGACATTGTGATTTATAATAAGAAATACACGTTTGGGTCTTCATCTTGTTTCCGGCACAGAGCTTCCAAAACTAGAATTTGTCTTTTGTTATGCTGCTGAGGTGACATCTGGACTGCACCTAAGGATGGGGGCTGGTTGCCGGGATAGCCAACCATGTGATTAGAGAGTTGGAACGTTCAGTACCACTCTTGACCTCCTGGGAGGGGAGAGGGGCTGGAGATTGAGTTCCATCATCAATGGCCAATGACTTAATCAGCTGTGCCTATGTAATGAAGCCTTCATACAAACCCAAAGGACAGGGTTCAGAGGACTTCCGGGTTGGCGAACACGTAGAGGGGCCGGGAGAGTGCAAACCCAGAGGAGGCATGAAGCTCTGCACCCTTCCCCATTGCTCCCCCTATGCTTCTCTTCCACCTGGGGTTCCTGAGTTATATCCTTTTATAATATACCAGTAATCTAGTATTTAAAATGTTTCTCTGAGTTCTGTGAGGCATTCTAGCAAATCATTCAAACCCGAGGAGGAAAACACTGGAACGTCCAGTCTATAGTCATTAGATCAGAAGCACAGGGGATGTCTGGACTGGTAAGTGGCGTCCAAAGTGTGGAGGAGGGCAGTCTTGCAGGACTAAACCCTTCACCTGGGGAATCTGACACTACGTCCAGGTCGACAGTGTCAGAATTGAGTTGAACTATAGGATGCCCGACCGGTATCACAGAACTGCTGGGTGGTGGAGAAGAACCCCACACCTTGTAACTGGTGATCAGAATCATCACAGAGTTAACAGGAAAGTGTGGGTGTTTCTGGAGCCCCCTTCAAGCCCACTTATTTCTATTCTATAAAATAGAGAAGACATTAGTATTCCCCCTGTATAAATAAGGAAACTGATTCAGAGGGCTGATGCAAATCAGAGAAACTGAGGCAATGAGAAATGAGGTGATATGTTCAGAATAACAGTAACAGAGTTAGTCAGAGGTCCTGGAGCTCATAAAGTTCTCTGTAGTAGCCCGGAGTTCTCATGGGTTCTGGCATGGCCAACAGTTATCGAAGAAGCCAAGTTGTTTTGGGTCCAACAGATTTGGTGAGTATTCTAGAAGAACCATTATTCCTGTGCAATTTATTATTAAGAAGCCTGGATGTTTCCACAGATGACAGTAATTCTGATTGAGATTTGCTTGGGGTTCCAGGATGAGGTGTAATGGGGTGAGAGTAGCCCTTGCTTCTGACCACACCCCCTGCCATAATGCCCCTGTCAATCTCCACACCACACATTAGAAAGTGAGTGGTCAAATGTCCTTCTGACCTGCAGTAGAAGTTAAGAAGGTTCAACCACCACCCCCCGTGGAAAACTCAGCCACCAGATCAGCTCTTTCTATTAATACATCTGGACAGCCTCTGCAAACCTGGGATTTATGCTGGTAAACCTGGGTCTCGTGAGGGCCCAGCTCAATTTGTGCAGAAATTCCACCAACGGTGGAGAGTTGATTTAGTGTCAGAAAAGGGTGTTTGAAACAAGTGTGTTTTCCTTTACGAGTCTTTTAACATCAGGAGAGAAATACAGCTGATTGCAATTGATTTGTGTATGTGGCTCTTTGTGTGAGGTGTCATAGCATGTTTTATAGGAGGAGGGAAACAAAGGAGAAGGGAGAGAAATCGCTCTTCTTGAAGATGCAGGACAGAGCACAAGAAGGCACATCTTCGAGAACACCATTTGGCCCTCCTGGTGACAGGCTGGGATCCCGCTCAGTCACTTACTGCTGTGTGACCCTGGCAAGTCGCTTAAGGTCTCTAAGCCTTGGTTTCTACATCTGTGAAAGGGGAATAATGATAGTTCCTACCCCACAGGCTGTGGGGAAGGTCAAATCAGTGGGTGCAGTCGAAGGAGGGAGGACAGCGCCTGCCACATTGTGGGTGCTCAGTAAGTGATAGCAAAAAGTAAAAGTACCCGGGTGCCCGGGCGGCTGTGAGCCCACGAAGTCGAGGCCCCAGGGAAGTCTTTCAGAAGTCAGCTGTCAAACACCCTCACTCCCCTGGGACTGAATCTTTGGAAGTTGTGAAATGGGGGCTCTAGGCTTTCGGCCTGTCCCTCATGCCCCCAACCCCAGACGCTTCTGTTTACCTCCACTTCATCTGCCTCCCTGAAAGCTACTTCCAGGAAATGGCTTTATAGGAGCCCATTGTACTGAAGGATCCCAGTCTAATGACCATTTAGAGTATGTCCCATTTGGGAGAGCCTCATCCACACTCACCCACCGAAGCATCTCGACAACTCCACGAGTTACACAGGTGGCCCCTGACTTACGAGGGTTTGGCTTAGGATTTTTCACCTTGAGGTTGGTGTGAAAGCCACACGCATCCAGTAGAAACCAGACTTGGAGTTTTGAGTTTGGTCCTTTCCCGGTCTAGCCGCAGGCAGGACGCTCCTCTTGGGGGTTGCTGGGTAGTGGCAGGGCGCCACAGGCCTCGTTCAGCTGCGCGATCTCGAGGGTGGACACCCGCACACTGACAACTGCTCTGTTTCTGTCAGTACAGTGTTCAGTCAGTCTCAGGAGATGGTTCAACACTTTATTATGAAGTAGTCTTTGTGTTAGGTGATTTTGCCCAACTGTAGGCGAATGTAAGTGTTCGGAGCATGTTTAAGGTCGTGGAGGCTAAGCCCTGATGTCCAGTAGGTTAGGTGTGTTAAGAGCTTTTCTGACTTCTGATATTTTCAAATTATGATGGGTTTACGGGGGCATAACTCGGTTGTAAGTCAAAGAAGATCTGTATAAGACAGGTGTCATTTATCTTATTTTAAAATGAAATATAGGCATAGAAAAGTTAGGTAACTTTCATAAGTTTTGGTATATAAGATATATAAGTAACAAAAAGTAACTTACTTTTTATTTCATAAAAATATGAATTTTGAAAAGTTAATTACCTTTTTGTTTCATATATATAGTTTCAGGCATACATAATGACTGGCTAAAAATTGCACAGTTAATGAAGTAAGGATTTAGGACTTGGTTTTGTGTTTTCTGACTCTGAATTTTAGTGTATTTTAAAAGAGAATTTTAAGGCAAAGAAAAGACTAATTGTGGAATTTCAGCCTAAGTCAATAAATCAAGGAGTGGGACTACTTTGGGGGGATGGGGGAGCTTTTCCAGTGTCTCTGCTTTAACATTCTACAGAAGGCTGGCTCTCTATGGGGAAGGCCTATCCCTGCCCAAGATACATAATAGCAAAAGTTTCGACGTTTTCTTGGTCTTAAGCTCTCTTAATGTGCCTGTATATTCCTTCACTAACTTCTCCACTAAAATGGCTGTGTTAATTATTGATGCATAACAAGTTATCCCAAAACGTAGCAACTTAAAACACATTTATTCTCTGATAGTTTCTGTGGGTCAGGAGTCTGAGCCTGACACTTAGCTGAGCCCTCTGCTTCTTGGTCTCTCAGAAGGCTGTGGTCAAGGTGTTGACGGGGACTGCAGTCATCTTAAAAGCTCAATTTGGGGGTGGATTCACTTCCAAATTCATCAAGTGGCTGTTGGCAGAACTCAGTTCCTCACTGGCTATTGGCAGGAGTTGCCCTCAGTTCCTTGTAATGTGGGTTTCTCCAGAGGGCAGCTCAGGACATGGCATTTTGCTTCATCTAAGTGACAGAAAAAGAAGGGTTGAACACGACAGGACTTTGTGAGCTTAATCTTTGAGGTGACATGCCATTACTTTTGCTGAATGCTATTCATTGGAAGTGAGTCATGAAGTCCAGGCTGAACTCAAGAGACTTTACAAGGGCACACATACCAGGAGGTGGGGCTCACTGGGGCCATTCTAGAAGTCTGCAGACCACAGTGCCTTTGTAGGGACCAGAACCAGCCCTCGGGACCAGAAACAATCTCTAACAACTTTCTTATTTCTTCTCTTGAAATCAGTAGTCTCCCCTAAACCTTTGTGGTAGCAGTTGAGGGTGTTATCAGGAGCCAAGCCCCTAGTCAGCTGACTCGATAATGGAGCAAACTGAATGAAATCTAAGCAGCACATAACCAGTATCCGTAACTTGGCTGTAATGAATGAGAATGAGCACACTTCAAGATTGGGCAAGGCTTGGATTCTTTGTTCTTTCCTTAACTCAAGTGGTTGTGATGATACATGAAAGGACAGGACAGACTATTGCAAGAGCAATGAGAGAGAATCTCTTGTTCTGGTGCTACCTGCCCCCTGCAAAGGTAGGGCGGGGTGGGATCAGGATCCCGGAGCATGGATGCTGCCGTCCGCTGGGCAGTCCCCAGGTGGCAGGGTCCACGAACAGAGGAGCTATGTCCTGGCTCCGCAGATACCTTGTGGAGGCAGCTCTGGGCTGCCTGGAAACAGGAGCCTGTTGTTTCCCAAGAATACTGGGTCCCCCGTGTGCAGAACCATGCCGTTGCTTTGGCGAGTCCGTTTTATTTTCATTCATTTAATTGCTTCTCTCAGCTGTTTGTTTTATGAGGAGTTAGTTTCATTAGTCTACGAAGCCCACGTGCTAGCTCAGTGCACTCAAGCCCTTGGGTTGATGTTGAGTTTTTTCCCCAATGGACTCAGCACTGCTGGGAACATACGTGACCCTGGTCTGGGCCTCTGGAAGTTGAGTCACGGCGTGGATTGCCTGGCGTGGGACCAGGAAGTTCATTAAGCCTTTGTCTGAGTTGGTGGAACTTTCTGATGTAAAAGCCACCGATGGCTCCCTGTTTGCAGGAAATGCCCAGCTTGTGGGCGTGAGCCCGGCCCCCTTCTCCCTTGCCGGCTGCTTGTCTGGATCTCCTGTCCACACAACAGCGAGAATCCTAGCCCACTTGCAGGCTCTTTCTTTATTCCTGCTTTTCCCTCACCGTGGGATGAATCCCCTGGGTTAGAACTCGTGGGTCTGTAGCAGCTGTCCTCAGCACCCCACCCGTTTCCCCCAGGGAATTTACCATGTTTGGCCCCACCAGCCTGACTTCCTACTGCCAGCACCCGCAACTCTGTCTCTGGGGGCTTTGTCTGTCTGCCCTCCGCATGCACGGGCTGCGTTGGAAATGTTGGGAGTTAGGTCCCCGGAGCAGCCCTCTCCCAATAACTGATGGGAGCTGTAGACAAACCCCCCAGCTTCCTCACCCTTTGGGCGGGGCATTTCTGAGGCATTTCTCTACAGCATCCCCTGGGGGTCTCCTGCGGAATGAAGCTCCACTTGCCCGCAGAAGCAACACATTCCTTAGGGGGTCCTACCCTCTCTTTCTCATTTCCCTGCTTCCCTATCACTGTAATCTCTGTTCACCCCTGCCCCCCGCTGCCCCACACCTGCCAATAATGACTTTGTACTTGAATGTTTGCTTCAGGGTCTGCTTCTGGGGATCCCAACGAAGACAGAGCCCTTTGTTTGTGTTTGTGCTCTGTCTACACATTCGTCACAGCCCATATTCCAATGTATGGTGCGTTGCCATGGCGTCCCTTCTCTAGTGTGACCTCCTTGAGGACGAGAACTGCGCCTTGTCCCTCTCTGCATTCCCCATACTGAGGGTAGTGTCTGGCACATAGCCAGGGCTTGTACTTTTGCAGAACCGATTCTTTTATACTCATTTTCCTGGTTTTTAGTTTTTCTGTTTTCCCGGAGCTGGTGGAGTTTAGATCCCTTTTTTGCACCAAAGGATGAGGTGACCAGCCAGACCATCTTGGCATCACTGCCCATGGTGGGCTCTGCCCCTCTCATGGCCCTTTGTGGCAAGAAGTTTGCCCAGAGGGTTATGTAGTCAGGTGACAAGGGAAGCCCCATGCTGGCCCCTCTTTGACAGACTGTGAGATTGCGTGTTGCTTTCTGAGTGGTTGCACTGGTCTTGATTTGGTTCAGATAGCATCTGTTCTCGTCTCTTTTATCCTGCCTCTGTTGTTCCAAATGAGAAATTGGGAAGAGTGTAAAAGAGATATTAGAAATCAAATCCCATGCTGCAAAGTGCTCAAGTCCCAGGGCAAGGAGGACATTGTTGTGCTAACCTGGGGCCATCTTAGCTGTCTGCTCAGGTACTCTTACTCTTAGGTTCCCTGGCCAAGTTCAGGACCTGGGGCAGAATTTCTCACCCTGCCCGAGAGAAGAGTAGAAGGCGTGGATATTGACACATTGGAAGGCTGAGTAAGATTCTCAAAGTCTTTCCTCATTATTATTATTATTATTATTACTACTACTACTACTACTACTGTTACTATTACTGCTACTACTCTGTGATGACCTCGTTCAGTTTTGTCTATAATTACTGCACTGTATTTTCAGTAATCCTATTTTCACCTGCCCAACAAGTTGAGGGTGAGAGAGGAAAATGGGCCAGGAAGGGTTCACCAGGTGGAATATCATACTCCGTTGTGTCAAGTACATCTTTACAAAGGACAAAACCCCAACCACAGTGCAGGGAACATTCTGGGGCTGTTGGCTGAGCTCCACAATTGAGAGACAATTGTCCAAAGTTGGCAAGCAGGCTGGTTGCCCTGTCAGCTAGCCTCTATCATCTGGTTGAGCCTGATTTGGTTGGTGTCCCCACTTGCCTCAGGGGCTTGAGAATGTTTCTGATGGGGCAGGAAGGTGATAATGGGCCTCTTAGCACCACTGATTACACCCCTTTTGTTTCCCTCCCCTTGGTCCCTGGAAAGTTAACACCTGTGGGCCTTTCACCTAGAAGCTCAATTGGGTCATTCGCAGGAAGTGGATCACTGTCCAGAGGGTTTTTGTTTTTTTTTTTTTTTTAACAGCAGGTCCTTAATGCATTGTTATGGCCTTGGGCATGCTGAAAAGCAGAAGGGCATGGGGGATTGAGGGTGTAAGGTGGCCCACAGTCTTTTCTGGAGGACTGTGCTTTGTTCTGAGATACATCTTTCTTAGTTTAGTAGAATTAAGATATCTTCCTTTATGAGTGAAAATATATAGGGTAGGATTTTCTTTGAATATTCTCACTTGGCTAAATAAAAAATTGGCAACAACCCTTTAAAAAGATACTTTTCATAGATCTGTGATATACAAAAGACAGGGATCTGATATAGAGGATAGATTAAATATCGGTTGAGTCCTCACCTAAGCCTGGAGAGGAGTCTACTTTGCCACAGATGCCTGGCTTTCTTATCTGCAAAACGGGAGCAGAGACCAGGCCATCTAGCTTTATGGAGAGCAACTGAGAAGGTGATTGGGATAAGAAAATCCCATGAGAACTGAGGTAGGCTGAAAAATGGCCTCCCAAAGAGATCCACTTCCTAATCCCTGGAACCTGTGCTAGTTACCTTATGTGGAAAAAAATGGGGGGCAGGGGGAGTATGTCTTTGTAGATGTGATTAAGTTAAGGATCTTGAGAGGGGGGGAACTGTCCTGGGTTACCCAGCTTGGCTCCAAATAAAATCCCACATAGCCTTATAAAGGGAAGGCCGAAGGAGACTGCAGACACAGATGAGAAGGAGATATGAAAGCAGAGCAGAGAGAGATTTGAAGATACTGTCCTTGAAGACTGGAGTGATGTGGTCACAAACCAAGGAATGCCAGGGACAACCAGAAGCTGTGAGAGTCAGGGAATGGATTCCTCCCTCTCACCTCTGGAGAACATGGCCCTGGCCTTACTGACATCTTGATTTCTGCCCAGCGATACTGACTTTGGACTTTTGACCTTCAGAACTGTGAGAGAATAAGTTTCTGTTGTTTTAAGCCACCAACTTTGTGATCATTTGTCACAACAATCCCAGGAGACTAACGGAGGATTTCAGACTCTAAGCTCCTTTAGGCTAGGGATTAATTCTATGTTTTACCTGCCCAACGATGCCTGTCCTCAGCGTAGACATAGCCAGCTGTCCACACATGTAGATGGTGATGACTTGGCACCGTTCTGCTATTTAAGGGCAAATCTTCTGAGTCTTCTCTTTTTGGGGCCTGCAGATACTTCCTGTTAACCTGGATTGTTGGGGACATGTGACCATGGCTCTTTCTCAACTTCATTTCTAGAAACATTAGACTGTCTCTTTGACGTGACACAGAAAGAGATGTCCTTTCCAAGGCGGTGGTTAGGACTTGAAGGAGGCATATTTTTTAGTAGGAGGAGACATGGGAATTCATGCCCCATCCCCCTTCTAAATAGTGCTGTGAAAGCATACCTTGTCTTGGTTCAGGTCCCTTCTGAGTACGAATTTGTTTCCTGTTTTGCTTTTCAACCTGGTAAGTGACTGTTAGGGGTTGAATTTCGTCTCCCTCCCATTGAAGTCCTAGCCAACAGTACCTCAGAACATGACCTTATTTGGAAATAGAGTCATTGCCATTGTAATCAATCAAGACAAAGTAATTAGAGTGGGCCCTAACCCAGTGTGACTGGTGCCCTTATAAAAAGGGGAAATTTGGACAAAGACACACAGACGTGGGGAGACCATCATGAAGGCAGAGATGGGGTGATGCGTCCACAATTCAAGTAACACCACCACGGATTGCCAGCAAACCACAGGAAGTGAGGGGAGAGGCGTGGGACAGCTCCCTCCTCACAGCCTCAGGGGGAACCAACCCTACAGATACCCTGATGTTGGACTTCTGACTTCCAGGACTTCGAGACAATACACTGCTGTTATTTAAGTGGCTCAGCGTGTGGTACTTTGTCATGACGGCCCCAGTCAATGGATACAGGAACACCAACCTGGGCACGACACGAGGTCTTGCCTGCACCTTGTAGTGAGCAGCTAAACGAAAGAGAGAGAGCGAGCAGGCTCGAGCATGAGCAATAGCATGCAGGGTGGGAGCACAGCCTTTAGAAGTGTGGCCTTGATGTCTGAACAGCAATCCTTCCACACCCAGCGATTTGTCTGGTGCCAGTGGAGTCTCAAAGCCACCTCCCAGTCCTAATCCCTCCCCAGGGATCCAACCTTTCCCTCTGGATGGGGTCGGTGAAGGAAAGTCAAGTTTCAGTCATGCCTTTCAAGTTGCCCTCCCCTCCCCTCTCGCTTTGGTCTCTCCCCCCAGCCCCCACACGCTTTGTTTCCAAGTGCCCAGCCTTGTCAGAAGAGAGGGGACCATCTGGTTAGTCCTTGTTTACTGCACACCCTGCCAGTTTGAGCTTATTAATCATATTTACCCAAGTATCTTAATTACTCCCTGTCTAGCAACTTGCTTTGCACTCAGCTGTTGACCCCTCTTTTTTTATTCCTTTCTATCATTAATCATAGGAGCAGCGTGGGTACAGGAATTCCTGCAGCTTGGATTTCGCTGGCACCGTTACCACTCCCAGAGACGAGCGGCTGGAGTTCACGGCTGGTTCCTGACAAACTTCCTAATTAATCTGCTGAAGATCAGAGGAGGACTAATAGGAGCTGAAGACTGTGCTGGGCCCATCCCTCCGCCCTTTCCGTGTGTGTGTGTGTGTGTGTGTGTGTGTGCGCGTGTGCGTGTGCGTGTGTGTGCGCGCGCTTGCAATGCTGAGCTTGGCAGGAGAGAGAGCCTCAGCCCGAGATGCAGCACAATAGCATTCCAGCTGCTGCCAGCTACCGTCCCTGCTTTGGGAGAAGGAATTTTCTCTTCTGGCTTTACAAGTTTAGAGGAGTCCCCACCCCTTCTGCTGTCAGAAGGATGGCGGAGTAAATATCTTCCAACCAACTTTCCTACGGACCAGGATCTCGGGTCCAGTGTGGGCAGGAGTTTTCTCATCTAGAGTGGACTCTGGCTTTCTGGGGTGCAGCCCAAGATCCCTGGGCTCTCGGGAGCTCAAGAGGCTCCAGGGCCTATCACTGGCCAAGTCCAGGGGCGGCTGCAGAGGGCAGGGCAGGAACGGCCTGCAGCACGGTGGTCCCCTGGCGCCTCGGCTCCCAACCCACAAAGAACTGCGGGGCCGGCCCCCCCCCCATGGGGCAGCCCCTCGGAGGTGTGGTTCAGGCCACCGCGCCCCTTTCTCTTCTCCTTAGCAGGAGGCAGGGGGTAAGAAACAAGGGCCGCGCTTCTTTCTTTCTGCCGGGCCTGACTCTCCAGGCCGAGAGACACCATTAAGGAGTATAATTTGTTGATCTAGGCTCTCCTTGCGTTTCAGTGCAGAGTGGCATCGTTTTCTTTATGACCTCGTAAAGTCACAGCCGAGAGGCCGATTTGGAAAACAAACTGCCTCAGGTTGACAGATAATTAGATACAGGGGACATATTATATGCCTTTGCATATAAATGTGCTCCGAGGCGTGTTGGTTCATCTGAAGTTGAGGTTAAAGGCGCGCCAGGTATTCCTGACACATCAGGATATATATTTTCATACGGTCTCAGGCGCTGTGTTGGTTTTATAGCCCTTTCATCCTGGTGCTGACTGATGGCGAGCGAGCGCAACCCAACTTAGAGGAGCGGCGCCACTCATTGCCCCATGAGCCTCTGCGCGGTGGCTGGGCTCCCCTCCCCCCCTGTTCTCCCCCCACCCCGCTCCCCCCACCCCGCCGGCCTAAGGGCAGTTCTTCCGGCTTCCATGCTGTGAGAATGACCAATGCCAGCTGGGGGTGGGAGTGGACGCAATCCGTTCTTCTTTTCCTCCCCCCCCCCCCTTTTTTTTTTGCTTTCTGATGGGCCCACTTGGTAACAGTTATAAAACAGGGGCCTGTCAAGACTGGGCCAGACCCTGGTGGAATTCTCTACTGGGGCAAGGAAGGCGATGGAAGTGGCTCTTTTCCAGAAGGTTCTTTAGACTGTGGGGGCTGCTGGTGGACAGCTGCTGCTGCCCAATGTGACGGCTGGGCCGTGCTGGGAAGGCGCCCCATTCCCCAGAATCCGGTCTGGGGGAGCGGAGCCACAGCCTGGGGCCAACCCGAGGAGGATGGGCCTAACTTTCCCCTGCAGCTTCAGATGGCTGGGCTGGAGATACGTCTCTCTGCACACAAAGTTCCGGGCAAATTCATCCCTACCAAAATGTAAAGAGCTTAATTTAATGCCCTTTGGGAATAATTTCAATTTAAAAGTGGCATTACAGCGGGTGGCTGAAAGAATGGCTTAGCGGTTAGTCATCTTCCGATTGGGCAAGTCACTTAATCTCTTTGAGTCTGTTGCTTCATCTTAAAATATGAATAAGGAGTAGCATCCACCTTATAACGTTGAGAAGATTAACTTAGATAACACTTGTTGCACAGTGCTTCACGCATAGTATCTAGTATACGTTAACCGTTTTAATGATGAAGATCAACAGAGCTCATCCTAATAAAAAATGAGCTGAGAAGAGAGTGCCTCGACCCCAAGGAAGGGGCTGTTGGACAGGTCATGTCCTCGTTGTGGCGGTGGCAGCCGGCTGGTAAGCTGGAAAGAGCCCTGACTCTTGGGAGGTCTGGTTCCGCTCTGCCTCTGATTAGCTGTGTAATCCTGGGCATTTCACTCACTCTCCCGCACTCCTTAGTTTCCTCATCCCTAGAATGAGGGGCCCTGGGAGGGCCGCAGGGGGCAGCAGCTGACCCCTGGCCGGCTGGTGGGGCGGGTCTGTGGGGGGGCGCTCTCCTATCCTCTGCACGGCCTCTGGGCAGGCCTGCTGTCATCCTGGCCTCTGGAACAGTCCTGCATGGTTTTCCAGGCCAAATTAGAGGGCCAGGGGGCCTATTAAGAAGACTTCAGGGAGATGTTGAACAGTTCTCAGCTTGAAATGATCCTCCTCCTTAAATCTTGCCAGGGCTCTATTAGAAAAGGACAGAGAGGGAGGGAGAGGGAGGGAGCAAAAGGAGAGAGAGAGAGAGAAGAAGAGAGAAAGGAAAAAGGAAGGAAAGGGAAAGATAATAAACCTCATAGGCCAGCCCTAAACCCTGTGGAAGGAGATGACATAAATAGAGTTGCTGTCACTTTGATGAATTAAATCCTCTGTTAATTAGGATGCATCGATTTAAGGGTTGTCCAAGCAGATAGTCCTTTTCCCCTTCCCAGCAAGTTACCGCAGAGGGAGGAAGCATGAGAGGGATGGCTTTCTCTGTTCCTTGCCTGGTTGCTGGTTTCTCTAGCAGGTGTCATTTATTATCCCACAACACTGGCCCTCCAGTTTTCTCCAGGTGCCATCTCTTTTTGGCTGGATCTTGGCAGTGGGCTACCCAGAGCTTTTTGGAGAAAAGACTGCCTTTGAAACCTGAACCCCACTACTCCTGGAATACTGCTCCACGAGGTGGTCCGTTGACTTGGAAGGGGTCAGTAAAGGGTGAGTGATCAGATCGAAGGACATATATGTTGATCTCTGGACCTGAGAGACAGTGTCAGTGATGGCTGAGAGTCAGCTTGGCAGCTCACATCCAGCTCTGAGTTGATCCCATGTGAAATGGACTCTTCCCATTGCCCTGTGAGGTCATTAACACCTTGAGAGGAGACCAGAGAGAGGGTCCCTGCATCTCTCTGTGGACAGCCCTCACTCTGGATCCATCATTGGGCTGGCCAGTCAGAAGCCATCCTTGTAAATTGCCAGCTGTACCTCAGGGCAATCTGCTTTTGGTGCCAGGAGTCGGAGGTTCCAGTGTCCTCTTCTGGATTCCATTTCCAAAAATGAAGATAAATCATTCACAAGGACCTGGAAAGTGTGAGTGTAGACTGAGTATTCCCTGAGTACTAATGGTTCAACATTTTACAATACTGGATTAATAAGTGAAAATACCTTGGAGGAGCAAGGCATAAAATCGGCAAAGCGATTCATCTTCACTTGACCCCTGAGCTCCCAAGGGGGCCATTACTCAGGCAAAGGACGCGTGTTCCTCAGGGCCTGGGGGACACTGGGGAGGTGGGCTTCTCACTGGGCTTCCTTGTGACTCAACTTTCAGAATTGTTTTATAGACAGAACAGAGTCTGTAAGAGAAGTCTCTCAGATTTGGTCTTTCATATCAAGACTCTAAAAATCCTGGTGTGACTAAATGAGGGCAACTCTCACGTATACCGTCCCTTGATTCCCCACAGCCCCATATACAAATATATGCATGCATCCCCATACTCACGCTGAAAATGTCTTTCTGGAATTGCCTCGGGAGTTGAGTGAGGAAAGAGTTTCCTTTGTTTAAAAAAAGAAAAAGAGGAGTTTCTTTCCTCGGTTTGAGGAAGAAGAATAAACTCATAAACATGGAACCGTGCCTTGAGTGTGTTCCAAATTGCAGGTCCACCGACTCTTACCCAGCGGAGAGCATTTGCTGCATTTCCGTCCTGGCTCTCAGATGACATGTTTCCCTAGCTGCCAAGGGAGAATCCCTGCCTGCATCATCTGGGCACGGGCCAGAGTCTCTCTATTCCCCTTCCCGTCCTCTGTAAAGGGGTCTGGTGTGGCCACCCCACTGAGGTTCCCACTACTGGGGAAGCTGCCCTCTCTCATCTCTCTTTGTTTCTAGGCCAAGGGGGAATCTGCAGGATAGAGGTAAAATTTGCCTCAGCAGATTGGCTGAGCCAGAAGGAATGAGGTGGAGAGGAAGAGGAGAGGGAGCAGGACAGGAATTGGAAAAAGAGAAAATAACCAGAAATAAAGAGGGAAAAACACGCAAGAGAGGTTAGCAAGGGACAGAGGAACAGAGAAGAGATTCCCAAAGAGGAAGTAAGCGTGCAGGCGGGAGTTAGAGAGAAGAAGCGAGGAGAAAGGAGTGGAGAGGCAGGAGAATGGGCCGAGCTGGGGAGCCTGGAAATCAGAAGGAATCTCGAGAAGGGATGGAGCAGGTGCTGGGAACAAAAAGGGAGAGGGGGTTGGTTGGGAGGGGTGCAGCAAGAGAGGAAGGCAGGGCTGGGGAGAGCAGCCCCTGGGTGGGGGGAGCAGAGGGAGAGAGAAAGTGCTGTGCTGGGTGGATTATTGTGTGTTTGTCATCTGGAATGGTATAAGCTGTAGGTACAGCATCTCCTGCCCATGATTTATGGTCCCTGTCAGGCAGGGAGCGCGCTTTGTCTGCTGTAGCGTGGAGGATGAATGCATTGCTGTCATCACAGCCCGGCTAGCCTTTCTCTCTCTCTCTGCTCCGAACGCTCGCTCCCCATTTCACGCCAGTGAACATAAACAATCTTTTGTAAACCTGACAGTCACACTTGCTTCTCTGGAAACATAAAGCAGAAATGTATGACTCGGCTTTCATTACCCAATTTCCTACGCTATATAAAAACACTCAGAAAAGACATGTAAGTGGTCAGGAAACCTGGGAAATTGGAAGTGTCCTGGAGGGGGAAAAAAAAAAGGTGGAGCGGGGAGGGGGGTTTGGGGGTGGGAAGCTGGTGAAGAGAGGAGATGATGTGTCTAACCCCACCACATCCTTCCCAGAAAATGCTGTCTGATAAACTGGGCCATCCAGACACATAATTATATTATGTTTCTGAATAATAGACATTTCCTGCCTGAAATGTTGCTTCCCCCCCCCCTTTTAACCCAGAGTGCAGTAATCAAACAGTCTTGAGATCAAAGCTGGCTGATAATGTTGCTTTGCTTTTTTCCCCTCTTTTCTGCTTTGCATTTTTCTTCTCTACTAGCCATTCAGCTAACTCCACTGAGTCAGAAGTGTAACTTATTTCTAAAGAGCTATCAGGGTGCAGATTGCAGTGATTTCTCAGCTGGAGTGTCTCAGCTGGGACGGTGAGGCCTATGATGGAGAATCTGCATCCATCCCTGACGCGTGGGGCCTCACCAGGGCCAGAACAGGTGAAGGCAGCCTGTTGGGACCCAGGGCTGGGGGGTGGCTCCAAGACACATGAGGGCTTTGCCTAGAAGCCCGTGGACAACTTCCCAGGCTCTTCTTCTGAGATGGATGACTTTTCTTCCTACCTTCAGTTATATTCAGTTGTAGTCTCCTACCCGGTAGGAGGCAGAGGACTCGGAGGTGCCTCTGGTTTCTTCCATCGTGCTGGGATTCTGGCCTCAAAGGCTTGGCAAACGGAGTCTCTTGGTGAGGTTACTTCAGCAACACTTCAGGCCCATGAGGTTCCTGACTGTGGATCTGGGAAGTGAGAGCTGTTTGTTCGTAATTATTGTAATCCCCTCATTCTTTCGGATCAAAATCTTTGAGAAGCATCTGTGAGTTGCTTTAGTTTCTTTGGCTGTCGGCTTTTGAACATAAGAGGGCCTTGGAGCATCCACTGAAGAGTAGAACACAGTTTCGTGGACTGGAATATTATAATTCAAAAGAGTTTTGAATACCTATGAGGTGCCCAGCACTATATTAGGGTCTATAAAGTGCATGCCCTCAAAATGACTTTTGTTTAATTGGAAAGGTTTTGATATATAGAGGTAGAGAGCTTGACCAGAGAGATCTGTTTTAGACATGCATGCCTCCTTTTCTTCCCTTCTCCCACCCCATCCATACCCAAGTTTATCCATTACTCTTCCAAGAGTGTACTCTCATTGACCTCCTCCATAAAAGCCTCCTGCCCTCTACAACCCCTGGTGAGTGGTCTGTCCCCCCCGAATGTCCAGAACTTATTGTCTGTTCCTCATCTGTGATAATTAATCATATGCTGTCTTGTGCCATTCTCACATTGTTTTCACGTCTTCATGCATATTCTCCCTTGGGATCGAGATTTTCATCATGTCTCATTGCTTTTAGAATCTCCCTAGTGCTCAGTGTGGGGATTTGCTGTAAAATACACCCAAGACTTCTGGAAAGCTTGGGTCCCAAGACTTTTTCAGATTCCCCAGTTGGTCCCAATATAGAAGGGCAGGTTTGTATGGATTTCTGACTTTTTCCCTAACAACATGTTCATAAGGAGTTATGTTTAATTTAAAAATACTGACATTACAATTTAAACATCTTTTAAACTCATTCAGTGGCCACTTATTTTTCACAAGGCAACAGAGTTTGCATTATTTCAAAAGAATTACAGTGTGCACGGTGAGTGGGGGCATGAGAGCACATGGAGATTTAGGTGATGGTGGGGGGTGGCTAGTCTCCCTCACCGGCTGAATTGTTCCCTTCTGCTACTAACCTTTCACCATCCATGATTCTCATTTGTACCTCAATAAAATTTTATTTTATTTTTTTCTGGTTTGGGGACTGTGGCCTAGCTCACATATAGAGAAAACCACTAAGGAAAAAAATCTACCAAGCATCTCTGCAGCTGGTGCCCCAGATCTGTTGATTATTTGGAAATTAAGTATACCCTTAATGTCCCATGAACCCTTGCTTACTCCCGTCTCCCACCCAGGGGCGCCAGTGTGTCTTTCTTTCTTTTGTTCATGGTACGAGGTTTATTTGGTGTTTGAGTTGGTACAGTCTTACCGGTAATCTAAGGAGGTAGCATCGTGTAGTGAAAACACATAGGCTTTGGCTTCAGACCTGGTTTCACCATTTTACTAGTTATGTCATCTCAGGCGGATGACTTCTTTGAAGCTCAGTTTTATCATCTGTATAATGGGCAGTGTAATATCTCACCCAGTGAGGAGGAGACCTACAATGACTACTGCATGGTAGGTACTTAATGTTCATTTCTGTCTATCATCCACTACAGATAGAACCCCCATTTCATGACATTTAAAATATAGGGCTTCAAAAAACCTCAATGCTGACAAAACTTCAGTAGGAAGTAAACAGGCAGCTTGCTGAGCACCCCTAATGGTGATATGTATAGACTCTGATACAAACTCAGATTGCTTTGGAGCTCTGGAGGAGCCCTTCCTCTGTTATTGTTAGGCGTGCGCATTGGACAAACAAAGTAAGCACAATGAGATGAATTTAATACCTGCCAGGCAGCAGAACAAATATCGTTGATCTTGCTGATACTATACAAAAAGCACAAAAGTGGATCTAGTTTGGTCCTATGGCGATTTATAATCCTTTTGCCATATACTCGGTAATTTTCACTAGGACGGACATTCTTTTGCCTGCTGGGGAGAAAAGCACCAACTTATACAAGCTGCTCATACCACATTGTTAGGAGACAGGCTTAGAAGTGGGGCTTCTCACGTGCCCAGAATCAGGGGAGTATAAAGCAAAGAGGGAGCAGTTGGGAATACAGTTGGACTTCGTGTTAAGAACATCCAATAAATGGAAAGCATAGATCTCCTCTCACTTCCAACCCGCCCCCAACACACACAGATAAAAAGAAAAGAAATTATTCATAGGGCAGAAGAAGAATTTCCTCCCTTTTAATGAGTCTTAGAAGTAGCCAGCTTCCTGAGTGGGTGTACAGAATAATTTACACTCAACCGAACAGGTATCATCATTTTATAGGAGAATTGGGGAAGACAGAAAGATGACATTGGGAATGTGCTGTTTTAGGGCTATACAATGACAATCTCATTCCCAGCTACCGAAAGTAGAGAGCATTTACTTTGAGGAGCTTTTTAGATGGTGAGTAGTTGGCTGGCTAGGTCTTCTTTAAGATCTTGTCTGGGGCCATGGAAAAGAGATTTTGTAGCTATCTCAGCCCTCAGCCACACCTTTGGTTTCCAAACCCTAAAGCTGACTGGCCATTGCCAAGGTTCAAGACTTGGGATAGGAAGGCGCAGCTCCACTAACCTCAGAGAGCCTAGCTTCGTCCTCTCATTATTAGAGTGTAGCTAAAGCTGCTGGTTGGTGTGAACAAACCCACCACAACTCTTGCTCTGCAGTTCTAATCTTGTTTGGATCACTGACATGAATCCCATCTTCTCCCCTGGTTTTCTGCTGCTGTGCAAGATGGCACCCCAAAACTTAGTGGTTATTATCTCACAGTTTCTGGAATTTGGACACAGCTTATATGGGTGGTTCTGGCTTAGGACCTTTCCTGAAGTCTCAGTCAAGGCATTGGCTGAGGCTACAGTCATCTGAAGCCTTGACTGGGGCTGGAGGACCCCTTTCCAAGTTAGCTCAGTTCCCCAAAAGGCCTCAGTTCTTGTCTTACTGTTGGTAGGAGGCCCCAGTTCTTTGCCAGATGAACTCCCTCCACAAGTCTCCTGGAATTTCCTTACCACAGGGCAGCTGGCTTTCCCAAGAGCAAGTGATCCAAGACAGCAAGAAGGAAGCTACTGTGCCTTTTACGACTTAGTCCTGGGAGTCACACACCGTCACTTTTGCCACATTCTCTTTGTGGAAAGTGAGTTGCTAGGTCCAGCTCATTCTCAAGGGGAGGGATATTAAGGTTGATTTCCTGAGGGGACACATAAAAAAAATTCTTGAATGTTCTTATTTCTATCCTTATACACTTATTAAAAAATCATAGCACTGGACTTTTATCTCCATTCCTAGACATTTCCATCTTTATACTATAAACTTACCAAAATGGGATGTTGAAATTGAATGAGAATATAAAATACAAATAAGTGCTTTTACAGATATTTATTAAGTATGCAAAACCAAACAGAACAAAAACACTGTCTTGAATATTTTTCTCTTCATGATTCTTTTTCATGGCTTACACTGGGTAAGTCCCCTCCCCTATCCTATAGGTTTTCTTTATAAGTCTTTATTGCCCCAGGGACCTTCAATTTGTGTTTAAATTCATGGTCTTTATTTGGGAAATATTTGAGAAATTTGCATTGCCATCTCAATGAGGTTGCTCAGTGGAAGTTTCTGAATACTAAACCATGGGGAAGGTGCAGTTTCCATAACAGAACCACCTCCTTCTTTGCTTCAGGGATCTCCTGCTCCAAATGTAGTGCCAATTAAGTCAGCTAAGATGCTGCCAAACTTGTGTTTTATTGAGTATCAACACAGGGATTGGTCATTTACTGGATGGCTGCAACTATGTTTTGGCCATTATTAGAGGGGGTTCCACACTAAAACTGGAGACTTAACAGACCACTGAACCAAGGATGGCATTCAAGTACACGAGGCTGGCCCTATATAAAGCTTTCCCAAGTCCCCAGTTAGGTTTGCTCATTCAATCATCCATTTATTCAATACATGTTTATTAATCCCCCACTTTGTGTCAGGCATCACACCAAAGCAAGATGGCAAAGGGTTTCTAAATAGGTGGGAAAAAGTATTGAGAGGAGGAAGCTGGGGCTGGATATTTCTCCTGACAAAGAGCTGGCCACTGGACTGATGTTCAGGAAACTCTAGAGGGCAGTGACTCATTAAAGAGAGGGACCCAGGACACTTTTTAAGACCTTGGCACAGAAGCTTGTTATAAGAACTGGGTTCAGGGTGGGGCTAGTTGCCAGAGATAAGGGAGACATCCAATTATCAGACCTGCGGTCAAATTAACAACAAGCAAGACTCCAAGCTAAGTCCCCGAGCTTGGCAAGCATTAGGTTTCCCAAGCGTGGGGAGAGGACAGCTGCAGAGACCCAGGGCCCAGCTGGACCCAGCACATCTTAGTTGCTTTCATGTGGTGGGGATTTACCAGGCTGCTCTGCAAAGGAGAGAATACAAGGAAGGAGGTGTGATGAGCTAGGAGAACCTGCTGGGTCAAGAAAGGATCCAGGGCATATCCCCAGTGCCTCCCCCACAAGGCCCTGCTGCTCAGCCACCTACAGAAGAAATGAAATCCTCCTGCCTCCTGATACAAAGGCAGAGGGAGAGGCCTCAGGGGGAGGCTTAGCAGGGGGTGCCCTGTCTTGACAGATCAGACAGGCACAAAGTCCCCTTGAGGCTCAGGGGAACTTTCCACCCTCCTCTCAGGCAGAGGCAAGCTCCTTCTCCTCAGGGGGTTCATTTCAATGTTAATGAGACTAAGAAGGTAGGCAAAGTTGTTTTCTTCTAAAAATTCCATTTCACCCTTCCTTGCTCTCTGAGCATACCTCTCTGATTTAGATTCACTGTGTTTAATTAAAGCTGTGTTTGTTTTTTCCTCCTCCTTTGCTCTTGCCAAATCCTCTCTCCCTCGCTCTACTTGAGCAGACTGTGTTCCTCAGGCTGTCCCCCAAAAGTCCCAGCCCCACTGGACCTTGGAGAAAACCTCTGGAGGCCAGGAGACTGGGGGATTTTCTTTCTCTGCATTGCCATCTAGGATGAGAGGAACGTTTTGCATCGGGAACCTGTGGTAAGCACTAGATGGTGCTTCCGATGCACCTGCTCCTTATTTTAGGTAAACCTGAGAACCCAGGTAGAAGAAATTTGGGTTGCCTGAAGACTAGTCAGTGAGGGGAGGAGAGTTTCCTGATGGACAAGAGAAGGCTGGGACAGAAATTGGGGGCAGAAGGTTCTCTTCTTTAGGGACGTACTCTTCCATCAGACAAGGATTCAGAACAGGTTTCCTTTAGCTAGCTCCTCTACTGCTTTTAAAATAGGATGTCATCAACAAAATGAAGACTATACGATTTTGTAAGAGCAGAGAGCGGTGTTAGCTCCCGTTTATGTGCCAAGTCCCGTGGAAGCACTTGCATACATCCAGTGACATTTTTACTGAAGCTTTATATTATTTTACCTATTTTACATTTGAAGACATTACAACTCAGGGAGGTTAAGAGTCTCATCGAAGTTCATCATAGCTTGCAAACAGTAGAACTGAAATTTGAATTTGGATTTGTCCAACCCCAGAATCACACATTTTCCCACTCCATCCAGAAAGGACCTCAAAGTTCACCTAGTCCTGAGCAACTCAGATTGTACTGATTTTTCAGAGCCTACAACAGCCATCTAGGGGGGACAGAAGAGGAGTGCTGGCTGTGAGGCCTTTCACATTGGGAAACTCCAAATCTAGAGGAAGGTGTGGAAGGTGTCCCAGCAAGCTCTAGCCACAACTCTCTAATTGGAGCCCTTGATCCGTCTTGACTCCCTAATATGGTCAGACATCTGTCTGGGCCTGGACTCAGTGCCTAGGCCTATGGTCTTTCCACCTCTCTATGTTCCCCCTCACCTCTGCTGGGTAAACCGAGGCACGATGGCATTCAGTCCTTTTTATACATGGGATGCTCAGATTAGAAATAATTAGTACTCCTTGTCCAATGCCATCAATCATTGTTTATCCTCAAGCCGGGACTGCCCTACAGAAATAGAATGCAAGCCACATGTGTTATTTAAAATGTTTTAGTGGTCACATTAGAGAAAGTAGAAACAAAGAGGGCAAACTAATTTGAATAGTATGTTTTATTTAACTCAATATATCTAAAATATAAGCAATATAAAAAAGCAATATAAAGAGTAATGAGATATTTTACACTCTTTTTAAAAAGATTTTGTTTATTTGAGAGGGAGGGAGAGAGAGAGAGAGAAAGAGAGTGCAAGAGCTGGGGGGGGGGAGAGGCAGACTACCCACTGGGTGAGGAGCCTGACTTGGGGCTCGATCCCAAGATGGCAGGATCATGATCTGAGCCCAAGGCAGACGCTTAACTGACTGAGCTACCCAGGTGCCTCCACTGTTTTTGTGTGTGTGTGTGTGTGCTTAGTGTTCAAAATCCACTGTGTACTTTTCACTGCCTCCATGCCTCAGTTCTGACGAGCCTACTGCAAGTGCTCTATAGGCACATGTGGCCAGTGGATGCTGTACCTTAGAGGGCAGCTCTAATTCATGAGCTCTTCTGAAAGCAGGAGAGTTGATCCAGTTATAGACTTTTTTCCCTGGAGCAGAGCTTTCTGGTTTCTTGATTCCGAAGGGAAGATTTGGGGAAGCAGACAGGTGTGTCCACTTCATCTCTTCGTGTATTCCCTGCAGAAAGCATCACGGTTGATAGCAGCCTTCTCCAGCAAAGATGAGCTGCCAGGGGAGAGGATTTGGGTCCATGTTGACATGTGGCTCTAGGTGCAGAGAGCAATTCAGAGGGGGATTACAAACTATGGTTCATGAAAACGCATCCTATTGTTGTGCATTTCTGTTGAGACAAAGACTGACTAAGTGTTTTCAATCTGTGGAGGCAAGCTCAGCCCTCGGGAAGCTGTGAAGCAGGAAAGATTTGACTTCAATGTCCCTATTGCCCCCTTAGCTTGCTTCTGTTCTTTAGCTGCCAGGGGCCCGCACCTTAGTCCAGTGGAAGCCTCAGTTCCACCGTGCTCTACCACACAAGGGCCTGGAGGTTTCTTCTTTATGGCCATTAGGCTGTGTAGAAATAGAGTGCAGGCAGTGGCCCCCTCTGCTATCACATACAGTCCTATGTTGAGTTCTGGGTGGTTTGAAACTTTTGAGGAAACAGACTTTTGCTTGGTGTACAAAGATTGGGGTGTTGTGTAGATTAACTGTAGACAGGGAGGGAATAGTTTGAAAAGATGTCATGGCTCTTGTAGAGATGACAATCAGCAGCTGAGTCTCCCACCCTTTGTTTCCCTCTCCTTGGACACTGGGACCTCTTCATGACCACCTGTAGGGGAAGTATAGCCGGGACAGACTCTGAGACCAGCTCCCATCCTTGGAAAGGGATGAAAGAGGAGACTTGAGGCCAGTAATCCTTGGATTCAGCTGTTGCTTTTGCTTGAAATTGTGCCTAGTTTTGAAGATTCTCCTTGTTTTCTTTTGGTACCCCCATTTCCTAGGATTCTGGATCCCTCCCTGATAATCTTGGTGCTTTGAAAGATTCATACCTTATCCCTTAGACATAAGGTGCCCTAAATTTCTATCAAACTCTGCTTCAGATGGGAAGTTGAATTCTGGTCTTGTCTGGTCACTGATAAGAGAATTCCATGAACCAAAAGAAATAACAGGGGAGTTTCACAAGTGCTGGTACATTGTAGACAGCTATATGGTATGTGTTTTATGTCTGGTGAGTGAGCAGGGAAAAGGTAACTCCCTCTGTTATATTGTTAAGCCATCTTGCAGAAGATGGCAACAGAAAAAATAGATTCCCTACTTCAGCTTTTGTGTCTACTGGTTCCTTCCAGTGTTGTGCTGCCCCAGGGGGAAGGTGCTTCCCCAGCCCCCTGACAGCATGGTAGTCAGCTCAGAAATGAAGCCAGCATGCTTATCAGAATGACGGAAATCAGGACCTGGTGGTATCCAACATTATGACTTAGTCACATCATCATGGAATTAGCTTTAGAAGGCGCCTTGCAACAACTGTTTACTTTGGCCTGGACTCCAACAGCTTCCTCCTTACCTCATGACTTACTCTGTCTCCCACCACACCTTCCACATATACTTTGCTTTGGCCACACTGGCCTCCTCGCTGTTCCTCAAGTCACCAAGCTTTTGCTCTTACTGCTCCCTTTCTCTGGAGGGCTCATCACCCCCACATTCACGAGGCTCACTTCCTTACTTCCTTCAAGTCTTTCTTCAAACATCCCCTTCCTGGTGAGGCTCTTCTGATCACTCTCTTTTCTCTGTTCCAGGTCCACCATTCCCATCCTGTTAGCCTGTCTTCCTTGTCTTCGTGGCGTTATTGTTATGTGACATTAGTGTATACTTTTATGTGCTTATTGCCCGTCCTTTCCACTGGAATGTAGGTTTAGATAAGGGTAGGGACTTTGTTTTATTCAGTACTGCGTAGAGCATGGGACAGCCCATGGTACCTGAGAAATGAAAAATAAATGTTGAATGAGTAGCCAGAAGAATGAATCATCTGGTCCCCATTCCACCTGTCCATGGCATTCTAGACAGATTCTGGCTTCTCCTCAAATATTGTTACGAACATTAAACTCAACAACGTCTATTGTTGGATAGCTCCAACTGTTCTCAATATTTGCGGGTGGAAGGATGGCCTGGTTGAAAGAGCACCAGAATCTCTCTAATAAGATGAGCCTGGGACACCTGGGGACAAGTCTGGGAAGAAGCAGCAGGCTGTGAAGTGCTGAGTCTGGCCAGGTCCTGCTATCACTTCTCATGGAATGTTGGAGGATTCATTTCATCTCCCTGGCCTCATCCTTCTCTTCTGAATAACAGAATTGGGTAGACATGCTAGAAAGAGGGTCCTTGACCAGAACAGAAGCCTGCAGGAATCTGCCAGAAGTAAAACAGTAATGTTGTTTAGCCTAAAGAGTGGATCTTAAGAGTGTCTCACCTGGG